>NC_091639.1:37078360-37381391 GCF_027580195.1 Bos mutus | reverse complement strand
ACACCACCCATATGGCAGAAAGTGAAAAGGAACTAAAAAGCCTCGTGATTAAAGTGAAAGAGGAGAGTGAAAAAGTTGGCTTAAAGCTCAACATTCAGAAAACGAAGATCACGGCATCTGGTCCCATCACTTCATGGGAAATAGGTGGGGAAACAGTGTCAGACTTTATTTTTCTGGGCTCCAAAATCACTGCAGATGGTGACTGCAGCCATGAAATTAAAAGATGCTTACTCCTTGGAAGGAAAGTTATGAGCAACCTAGATAGCATATTCAAAAGCAGAGACATTACTTTGCCAACAAAGGTCCATCTAGTCAAGGCTATGGTTTTCCAGTGGTCATGTATGGATGTGAGAGTTGGACTGTGAAGAAAGCTGAGTGCCGAAGAATTGCTGCTTTTGAACTGTGGTGTTGGAGAAGACTCTTGAGAGTCCCTTGGACTGCAAGGAGATCCAACCAGTCCATTCTGAAGGAGATCAGCTCTGGGTGTTCTTTGGAAGGAATGATGCTAAAGCTGAAACTCCAGTACTTTGGCCACCTCATGCAAAGAGTTGACTCATTGGAAAAGACTCTGATGCTGGGAGGGATTGGGGGCAGGAGGAGAAGGGGACGACAGAGGATGAGATGGCTGGATGGCATCACCGACTCGATGGACGTGAGTTTGAGTGAATTCCGGGAGTTGGTGATGGACAGGGAGGCCTGGCATCCTGCAATTCATGGGGTCGCAAAGAGTCAGACACGACTGAGTGACTGAACTGAACTGATGGCAGTTGTATTTCCAGTTTTTTAAGGAATCTCCACACTGTTCTCCATAGTGGCTGTACTAGTTTGCATTCCCATTAACGGTGTAAGAAGGTTCCCTTTTCTCTACATCCACTCCAGCATTTACTAATTGTAGACTTTTTGATAGCAGCCATTCTGACCAGTGTGAGATGGTACCTCACTGTGGTTTTTTTTGTATTTCTCTGATAATGAGTGATGTTGGGCATCTTTTTAAGTGTTTGTTAGCCATCTGTATGTCTTCTTTTGGAGAAGGCAATGGCAAGCCACTCCAGTACTCTTGCCTAGAAAATCCCATGGATGGAGGAGCCTGGTGGGCTACAGTCCACGGGGTCGCCACTAATCGGTCAAGACTGAGCGACTTCACTTTCACTTTTCACTTTCACGCAATGGAGAAGGAAATGGCAACCCACTCCAGTGTTCTTTCCTGGAGAATCCCAGGGATGGGGGAGCCTGGCGGGCTGCTGTATATGGGGTCGCACAGAGTCGGACACGACTGAAGTGACTTAGCAGCATGTCTTCTTTGGAGAAATATCTGTTTAGTTTTTTGGCCCATTTTTTGATTGGTTTGTTTATGTTTCTGGTATTGAGCTGCATGAGCTGCTTGTATATTTTGGAGATTAGTTCTTTGTCAGTTGCTTCATTTGCTATTATTTTCTCCTATCCTGAAGGCTGTCTTTTCACCTTGCTTATAGTTTCCTTCATTGTGCAAAAGCTTTTAAGTTTAATTAGGTCCCATTTGTTTATTTTTGGTTTTATTGAATTCTCATATTAACAGTTTTTAAACACTGAAGATAGATTTCTAATTAAATGATAAATTTTCATTGAAATTAGATCAAGGAATGATTTAATATAAATTGGGTGCTACAAAACTAGACAGCCTATTAAAGAGCAGAGACATTACTTTACTGACAAAGATCTGTCTAGTCAAAGCTATGGTTTTTCCAGTAGTCATGTATGGATGTGAGAGTTGAACCATAAAGAAAGCTGAGCACCAAAGAATTGATGCTTTTGAACTGAAGTGTTGGAGAAGACTCTTGAGAGTCCCTTGGCCTGAAAAATGATCCAAACAGTCCATCCTAAAGGAAATTAGTCCTCAATGTTCATTGGAAGGACTGATGTTGAAGCTGAAACTCCAATACTTTGGCCGCCTGATGCAAAGAGCTGACTCATGGGAAAAGGCCTTGATGGTGGGAAAGATTGAAGGCAGGAGGGGAAGGGGATGACAGAGGATGAGATGGTTGGATGACATCACCGACTCAGTGAACATGAGCTTGAGCAAGCTCTAGGAGTTGGTGATGGATAGGGAAGCCTAGCGTGCTGCAGTCAGTGGGGTCGAAAAGAGCTGGACACAATTGAGTGACTGAAATGAATGAGTATATTTAGTAGAGGACAGGATCTTCTTGAGGGAATCAGTGAAGTTTTCCCTGAGAGGTAGCATTTCGACTGAGGTATGTAAGATTAGGGGCTTTCCTGGTGGCTCAGTAGTAAAGAATCTATCTGCCAAGCAGGAGACACAGGTTCTATTCCTGGGTCAGGAAGATTCCCTGGAGAAGGAAATGGCAACCCCCTCCAGTATTCTTACCTGGGAAATCCCATGGACAGAGGAGCCTGGTGGGCTACAGTTCAAGGGGTCGCAAATGGATCAGACACGACTTAGCGGCTAAAAACAACAAGAAGGTAAAGACAGTGTGTCCTACTAAGTATATATGCAGAAGATCATCGTGCTTACCCTCTAAGTATAGGGACAAGATTTGAATAGAAAAAAAGATTGATAAAACCTAAATGTCCAACTGTGAGAAAATAAATTGTGTTATTTTCATACAGTGGAATAATATACATAAGTGAAGATGTCTGAGGAACATATTCTAACACTGATAAATCTCACAAACAGAAGTTAAATAATTAAAAGTTGCAAAGGAATGCACATGACCAGTACAATTTTTGCCAAGTTTTAAACTCCGTGTGAATATAATGGGCCTTCCCTGGTGGCCCGGATGATAAAAAATTCTGCCTGCAATGCAGGAGACCTGGGTTCGATCCCTGAGTCAGAAAGATCCCCTGGGGGAGGGCATGGCAACCCACTCCAGTATTCTTCCTGGAGAATCCCCATGGACAGAGGAGCCTGACAGGTTACAGTGCCTAGGCTCACAAAGAGTCAGACATGACTGTAGTGACTGAGCATGCACACAAGGGTATAACGTATTCAGTTCAGTCACTTCCTCGCTCAGTTCTGTCTGATCCTTTGTGACCCTATGGACTGCAGCATGCCAAGCTTCCTTGTCCATCACCATCTCCTGGAGCTTGCTCAAACTTATGTCCATTGAGTCGGTGATGCCATCCAACCATCTCATCCTCTGATGTCCCCTTCTCCTCCTGCCTTCAATCTTTCCCACCATCAGGGCTTTTCCAATGAGTCAGCTCTTTGCATGAGGTGGCCAAAGTATTAGAGTTTCAACTTCAGCATCAGTCCTTCCAATGAACATTAAGGACTGATCTCCTATAGGATGCACTGGTTGGATCTCCTTGCAGTCCAAGGGACTCTCAAGAGTCTTCTCCAACACCACAGTTCAAAAGCATCAATTCTTCAGCGCTCAGCTTTCTTTATGGTCCAACTTTCACATCCACATATGACTACTGGAAAAAACTCTCACATCCATACATGACTACTGGACATACTTTAGGGGGACATAATTCAACCCACTTCAAGGCACACATAACTTTTTTGTTGTTTTTGTTAGTAAAATTAAGATTAGGAAATTTACTCAGAGTATATATTTAAAATAATTTTATGGTAGAGTTAATTGTCCTTAATGAACATTGTTTTACTTGTTGCCTAAGTTCCAATTGTAATTTTTTTTTTTTTGTCTTTTTATTAAATAAAATGGACAACTAAACAGAATATAGGTGTGCTGTTTCAGCCGTAAACCAATAATCCTGGAAGAAATGCTCTATGAATGAACTGTGGATAATTACTTGAGATATATATATTCAAGATATTTTACTTGAATGACTGACTATCTAAATTATTATTTGATAATAAGAACAAGTGGCTGTGGTAGGACAATTATTAACAACAAATATTGATAAGCTGTGTACTTTAATTGCATGCTCCTTGCAACATCTAGATATTTCCAGTTGGTTGTCTTGATGTTTTTCTTTCTGTCAATGGTATCATCCCCTGGAGGAGGAGGAGGAGGCGTGAAAGCAAACATCATGGACTTAGGATTTTTTGGAACAGGAAGGGAACTTAGAGATCATCTCAGCTCCCACATTTCATTTTATAAATGAGGACACCCAGGACTATAGCAATTTCACAATCCAACTTTCAGAAGTAATTAGTTGAGTAATTGGGTAGCACAGTCCCAGGCCTAAAATTCAGGTCCTCAAATTTCCAGTTCAGTAATTTTTTTTCTTTACTACATATGCTAACACTAATAACTGGCACTGATGAAGCCATTACTGTGTACTACTGTGCTAAGTGTTTTTGTATACATTCCCTCTTTGTATTTTCAGGGATGTTTAATTCTCAGGGTCTTCAGCAGTCTAACCATTCAATGTTTTAATATGTACTACATGGTGTTTTCTTTCTATTAAGTCTCAAGAAAACTATGGAAACTATACTTTCCCCATATCTCAGGCGTCCTCAGGAATGTTATCATTTGGTAGTTTTCTGTGAACCTAGTTTTCTGCCAGAGTTAATGAAACTTTTGCATGGATTGCAATACTAACAAACCTAATGCTGCAATCTACATTGTTCGAACAAAAACTCTGTGCGATCCCGTAGACAGCAGCCCACCAGGCTCCCCCGTCCCTGGGATTCTCCAGGCAAGAACACTGGAGTGGGTTGCCATTTCCTTCTCCAATGCATGAAAGTGAAAAGTGAAAGTGAAGTCGCTCACTCGTGTCAGACTCCTAGCGACCCCATGGACTGCAGCCTACCAGGCTCCTCCATCCATGGGATTTGCCAGGCAAGAGTACTGGAGTGGGTTGCCGTTGCCTTCTCTGATAGATAATTTAAGGCTCTTTAAAGAATATGATATTCTGTAACTTATTTCTGACTATATCCAAATATAGCTATACCTCTGACTGGGAAGATGGGAAGGATTAAATCTGCCATAACTCCATAGGTGTCAAAAATAGATGATGAAGCAAGGATGGATCAGAGAGAGACCCTTTATTACGGCCCAACAAATGATAGAAGCATCACACAGAAGCCAGTGCTGGGCAACAGTATGGGCCCAGATGCAGGTGAGGTTGGAGATAGATGGGCCCCTGGGCTGGACAGCTGGTGTTTGCCAAGTGGAGTAAAATTGAAGCTCTGTTCTCACCTAGACACTCCAAGGACAAAGTTAGTTTATTCTGCTGGAATAAAGAGAGAAGACAACCACGCCTGAGGTCAAGAAAAACTTCAAAAAAAATACTTTTCATGTGTGTAGAAAGACTCCTTGGGAGTCAAAAAGGGAGAAGATGCCACTCCATAATATGTGTGGACATGCACCCACAGGCCTCTGCAGTAGAATTTATATTAACAAAAGTTCTGCAGGCATCTTGGGGAGGATTACAGGACAGATCAGGTGTAAAAAAAGAAACAGGATAATTGGCCAAAGATAAACACAGAGCTGGACGAACTGTCCTATATAAGTGATTTAAATCACCTCCTTACTGTGCTCCTCCTCACTAGAGAGGACACCCATACTCTTTCTTTCTGGGTGTATATTTATGCCTAACTTCTGACTTCTATACTCCTCAATCAAGATGCCCACACTCCTCTCCAGGTGTTTATTTCTGTCTTGTTTCTGTCTTAAATAAACAAACTGTTTTTCTGTGTGCTCCCCCAAATGTTATGCTGTGTCTGTTAATAATAAACTTTTTACCTGTTTTTACAGATTTTACCTCCTTAAAACATTCTTGCTTTCAATGCAGGTAAGAGCCAGGGGTACTTTGTCTCTAGCCTCTAGGCCCTGGTGGACTAGTGGCGAGGATTCCTGGTTTTCACCCCGGATACCCAGGTCCACTTCTTGGGCAGAGAACTAAGATCTCTCTTCAGGATTGCTTACTGCATTCTCTCTGAGATCACAGGCAGTGGACTGTGAGACAGCTAAGACTCCAGGACTAAACGATTAGCATCTTCTGTGGCAAGCAGTAAACAAGCTAGTACCCCTCCCCAGGGAAGTAAGCAGTTGCTCCTCACTCATACCATGGTTGCTGCATGGGTTGCTTAATTGCCTACACACTAGCTAAAGAAACAGCTCAGGGTCAAAGGACAGTTAGGTCTTGCAGTTTAGCTCTCCCAGCGAGGTGGGCAGGCACCCTGTGGGCCATGTGGACTGCCTCATACTGTATGATGACCGAAGTATTCCTTTCCTTTTTTTTTTTTTTTTTTTGTGCTAATTGTAAGTGAACTTATTGAAAAAAGTTGTGATGCAACAATTCAATAAAATATTAGACAGACTATTAAAATTATATTCTTAAGGACTGGTGTATGTTAGTCACTCAGCTGTGTCTGAGTGACTCTGCAACCCCGACTGTAGCCCGCCAGGCTCCTTTGTCCATGGAATTCTCCAGGCAAGAATACTGGAGTGGGTTGCCATTCCCTTCTCCAGGGAATCTTCCCAACCCAGGGATCGAACCCTGGTCTCCAAAATTGCAGGCAGATTCTTTACCACCTGAGCTACCAGGCAAGCCCTAAGGACTGGTAAAGGACTGTTAAAATACATGAAAATCCTTGAAAGTCAAAATTTAGAGATAAAAAGCAGGACCCAAAACTATATGGAGAACACGATCCCACAAAAATATTTTCACATAAGTAGATGAAAATAAAACTAGAAATAAATATGCCAGTCTATTAAAACTCACGCTCTCTGGGTACGAAAATTCTAGTAACTTTTATAACTCTTTTATATTTCTCCTGCAGTATTTCTTCATTTGCATAGACCATGGCTTATTTAATTTTACTTGTTTCATTTAACGGATCTTCCAGTCCTCATTTTAGTTCCATCTGCTCTACATTCAAAGATTGACTTGAACACCTAATTAAAATGGATACCCATTATGCCACTTCACCTGGAAAAGCAGAAATGAACCAGAAAAGGCGGTGGGGCAGGGAGGTGGGGTGGGTAGGAGGGGTATGGTAAACTTTGAAAACTAGTCCGTTTTCTTGTCTTCCTACTCTCTGTATTACCAGTTATAGGTGTTTGAGCAAACAAATTCAAAAGAAAACATTTAATGCTCTCAGACAATGGCACCCCACTCCAGTACTCTTGCCTGGAAAATCGCATGGACAGAGGAGCCTGGAAGGCTGCAGTCCATGGGGTCGCTGAGGGTCGGACACGACTGAGCGACTTCACTTTCACTCTTCACTTTCATGCATTGGAGAAGAAAATGGCAACCCACTCCAGTGTTCTTGCCTGGAGAATCCCAGGGACGGGGAATCCTGGTGGGCTGCCGTCCATTGGGTCGCACAGAGTTGGATACGACTGAAGCGACTTAGCAGCAGTAGCAGCAGCAGCAGCAGTGAGACACGGGGAGAAGGCAATGGCACCCCATTCCAGTACTCTTGCCTGGAAAATCCCATGGACGGAGGAGCCTGGTAGGGGCAGTCCATGGGGTCGCACAGAGTAGGACACGACTGAGCGACTTCACTTTCACTTTTCACTTTCATGCATTGGAGAAGGAAATGGCAACCCTCTCCAGTGTTCTTGCCTGGAGAATCCCAGGGACGGGGAAGCCTGGTGGGTCTATGGGGTCACACAGAGTCGGACACGACTGAAGTGACTTAGCAGTAGCAGCAGCAGTGAGACACGGAGTAGCTTCAGAAAACGTAAATGTCACAGAAAAACTTTCTGTCAATCCCCTCAGAGCCCCTGGAATCCGCCCAAATATTCCACACCCTTCAAACATTCCATCTCTAGGCAACTGCTCTCAGAGCGCCTAAACAAGGTTTTAAGTTCCGGGCTCGCGCGGTGAGTGTCCCCCGCAGCCTGTGAGCTCGTGGGGGGGGGTGGGGTGGGGGGGGGTGGGGAAGCCCTTCTCCCTGCGCCCGCAGCCCGGACGACCCCCCGCGCCCCGCGTGGAGCCACGCCGGCAGAACCGCGCGCGGGCGCCGGGGAGGGAGCAGGCCTCGGGCTCCCAACGGCCGAGCCTCGGTGGCCGCGGAGGCTGAGCTGGAGCAGCTCCTGGCGCAGCTGAGCTGAGCGGCGCGGCGTCCTCAGGGACGCGTGGAGACCCGGTTCCCCGCCCGGCGGAGGCCCGGCCGACTCGCCTTGCTCTGCGCCCACCTCCCAGCCTCCCCGTTTCCCACCCCGCTACAGCCCCCAGCTGAGCCCCATGCCCTGGCCGATCCCAGTTATCTTCCGCTGGACGTCTGAGAGATTCCACAGCACACTCCCGCTTTTAAGAATTCAAAAGTAAGACCAACAAAATGTCTATCCCTTCAGGCTTGTCTTCTGCTCCCGTCTCCTCCCACTCCTCTGCACCACGAAAATCTCACCACTAAATTTGACACTTCTACCCACTCCAGTATTCTTGCATGGAGAATTCCATGGACAGAGGAGCCTGGCGGGCTACAGCCCATGGGGTCACAAAGAGTCCGACACGACTGAGAGCCTTTCACTTTCTTTCCCACCCTTTACTGACGGCTCTAGAGACCCAAGTCAAAGTCATCTCTGTCAGGTTTTTTTCCAGAAGTTTCTTTCCCTGCTAGTCTGTGTCAGTTCTCTTATTCATTCACCTTTTCCTGACGTACTGACCACCCTGTGCGTTTTTGGCAGTCTGTCATCTCCCCCACACCTCTTCCGTTGTGCACTTTTCTTTGGAGGGGCCTCTCGGTTGTGTACTTAGCCATAGGGACCAAGCACGCCGAGACCCTTGGTAATGGGGAAGGGACAGGGTTACAGAGATGCGCACAAGAGAAAGGGGTGTGGTTGAAATGGCAACTTGCTCCTGCAAATGACCAGGGATGCCTTTGTGGAGGTTCAGTGAACCTCCAGAATTGAACTTCAAGAGAAGGGGTGGTGGAAATTTCGAATGATTGCGTGTGGCATCAAGTTGTCTGGGGAGGAGGACAAGGAAGGATGAGCAGGAGAAGATGAAAAGGTGTTTATCCTGCACTCCCTCTGTGCTCTTACAGCCAGCAAAGCATCTTTACTTGGAGTAAAGACCTGCCCTTCCACTGCAGAAGTAGTCGTGCTAAATCCTAAAATTTAGAAGGAAATTTAGGTTCCAAATTTTAAGTCTTAAGATATATAGGAGAAAAATTATTTGTGTTATAGTATATGATACAGACACATAGAACACAAGTAAAATATACACGATTATAATTTTCAAAAAAACCATTAAGTTATCAAATTGAAAAGCACAGCTCTTCCTCTACTTCTCTCATCCAGCCTTTCTCACTCAAGGTAATCGTTCATAATTAATTGTCTTTCCCAGAAAGTTTTAATGTATTTTTATCAAATCTAAACTACTACTGATTATAATTTTATGCAATTACATAAATGGAAATTCCATACTATATGTAAAAACATAAAGAAAAAAATGTGAGGAAAGGAAAAAAGGTTGCCAATTAAACCTTCTTAAAGTGAGCATCTTAGAATAGATGAACTATTATGCATTATACATACATATACTTCAAAAAATTTATTTTTTCCATGTAATGAGTTTGAAATGTTTCTAAATATATATAGCTTTACCTCTATTTTATTGCTAATGTCAAATTAAAACTTTATTGAATAGAGTACTACAGTACCATTAATGGGTCCTTTTATTAAGGAACATTTTGGTGGTTTCCAAGAAGTGTGTTTGTTTTTTTGCTTCTTTTTACTTTTGCAAACATGTTGTATACATACAAAGATATGAATGTGTATATATAGTAAGCTAACTTATATTTACTAAAATTTTTTTCTATTTTAACTATGTAATCTATTAAAATTTTTGCTGCAGTTTTTAGGAATTTCTATATAAAATAGTTGTGTACATTTTCTTAGTTACAATGAAATAACTGCAGCAGTCTTTGGAAATGGTAAAGCTGATATTTTTTATTTAGAGTTCATTACACACCATATATGATTTGACATTTGGAAACCACATAGAAAAAGCAACTCAAATGTTTTCATTAGAGCAAGAATTCTACAGCTTCCCTAAGCAAAATCTCCCCAAAATGGCACTGGTAATTTATTTATTTATTTTGAGTGTCTCAGATATATGATTTTCTTTAAAAATGTAAACTATAACAAATTATTTAGAATTTACTTGTTTCTCAGTCATAGTAGTGATTAATTCCTGGTTATCACTTTCCTGATTGTCAATGTGTACAAACTACTGGCCATAAACACTCTTTATGTTCACAAAATAAGAGTTTATCCTGTCCTTAACTTGAAATATATATGCCAGCACTCAATGCATAGAGAACAAATTGAACTCTTTACATAAAACATGTATTCTGAGAGGAGTATTCTAATAAGTTTCAGAATTTAAATGCTATTTTTTCCCTTCCCTAAACAGCTTCACATAAATCCCGAGGAAACTGAGGTAAGGAGACACACAGAGGTGGAAATGTTATATTTAAATGTTTACCTGAATTGAGGCTACAGACTATGTTTATTAGATTACCATAGGATCAGAGTAACTCATGGTGACTTCTTTCAGTGTATTTTATGATAAGCTGGGGGAATTCTTAGTTAGGAGATTTTCAAGTATGACCTAGGAGTGCTAGGAAAAAAGCTCTGAGTAGAACTGAGCCTGTTGCGTAAACTGTTGACATTAGGAATCGGTGCTTGTATAAAACCCGCATTTTATTATTTATGTAACTGATTCTGAGTCCTCGCAATTTGTGGTCTTTTGGGAGAATAAATACAATATGGTATTATTCTAAGCATTTTTTCCCAACTAGATTCACCCCCTCTTCATACTTTTTTCATGGCTTTACCTTTTTACTTCTATTTTGTTTTGATAGTTTCTTTTTTTAAAAAATTAAAATTTTATTATTAAATGGAGGATAATTACAATATTGTGATGCTTTCTGCCATACATCAACATGAATTTATGTCTTTTTAAACTTAAATTTTTTGATTATTAAAGTATAATTGCTTTACAATGTTGTGTTAGTTTTTGCTGTTCAACAAAGTGAATCACCTATATGTAGACATATGTCCCCTTTCTCTTGAGCCTCCTTCCCACAGACCCCCTGTCCCAGCCCTCTGGGTCTTTATCATTCTACTTCTTTCTCTAGATTTTTTTCTTTTTGCTTCTAACTGAATCCTTCTCCTTCAAGGCCAACTTACGTCCAAATCCTGCATGACATCGTTTTTTTCTATTTTTTACACCATAATTTTTTTCCTTTTCTAATTTATTTTTCCAGTAGAATGTCACAAATTTACACTGTTGGTTAATTTGCAAAGACTACTTTATCTCCCCAATAAGATTGTGAATTTTGGAGGACAAGGGTCTTGTCTTGTTTTCTGTCCCAGAGTGAATATCATAGCCCTGGACATGGTTTAGTTACTCATACCACTTTGAATGGCAGCTGTAGCTGTGGCACAGAAAAGGAGAGAGAAAATTTGGGGTGTTTTTTTGCTGTTGTTGTTTTCTTTGCACACTATTTGTCTTCCTCTCAGCTTTCTTTCCTTTTTATTTGCTTTCAGTTTTCCTTCTCTAAGCCTATTGATTTAGCCTGACCCTTAGTTATAGATATTGTTTAACCTAACTGGTGGTGTGTTCAGGACTAACTTAAGTGTTTTTAGTGTTTAATATCCTTTCATTGCAAGATTACAAATAGGTGAGCAAGGGGGCAAAGCTGGTGCCTTCAGTTGATGTGGTTCCTCAATACCTATACTGGTTCTTCTACCTTTCTCTAGTATTTTTATCTTTCTCTAGTATCTAGTATCAAAATGCTTTTTTTCCCCCTTTGTAGGTTTGAGGAGGATTTTCACAAACTAAGACCTCTTGATAAACGGGCAACAAAAATTGGTCATTTTCTTAGTGCAGTGCTTATCCTGTTTACTGTTATTTTTAAAATATTAATAACATTTTAAAATTGAGATATACTTCATGTAAGATGAAGTTCACTAGGTTAAAATGTAGTCTTCAGTAGTTTCTATTATATTCACTGATTTGGGCTGCCATAGCCACTATATAATTCCAGAACATTTCTATCACCCATTAAAAAAATCTCATGCCTGTTAGCAGTTAGTTTCAATTCTTTCCCTCACCTCCTGGCAACTGCTTAACTACTTAGTCTCTATGGGTTTGCCTTTTCTGGATATTCTTTTCTATTTATATTTTACGTAAATAGACTCAAACAAAATGTGGCCTTTTGTGTCTGGCTTCTTTCACTTGGTGTGATGCTTTCAAGGTTCATCTACGTTGCAGCATATAATGTCCTTTCTTTCCTGAATGATATTTTAGAATGTTACTGTACCACATTTTTGTTTATCCATTCATCATCTGATCAAACATTTGGATTGTTTTAACTTTTTGGCTATTATGAATAATGTTGCTGTGAACATTTGGGTACAGTTTTTTGTGTGCACATATGTTATTCTCTTGGGTAGAATTACTAGTAGAATTCCACCGAGGAGTGGAGTTACTCGGTTATATGGTAATTTTATATTTCGATTTTGAAGAACTGCCAAACTGTTTTTTCCATGGCAGTTGTACTGTTTTAAACTCCCACCAGAAATGGTCATTTATTTATTTTTATTTTTAACCTTTTCCTATTATGAGGTTTTAATTCATTTTTTCCTTTTTAATTTATTTTTTTATTGAAGGATAATTGTTTTACAGAATATTGTTGTTTTCTGTCAAACCTCAACATGAATCAGTCATAGGTATACAAAATCCCCTCCCTTTTGAACCGCCCTCCCATCCCCTTCCCCATCCCACTCCTCTAGGTTGATACAGAGCCCCTATTTGAGTTTCCTGAGCCATACAGCAAATTCCTGTTGGCTATCCATTTTACATATGGTAATGTAAGTTTCCATGTTACTCTTTCCATGCACCTCACCCTCTCCTCCCCTCTCCCCATGTCCATAAATCTATTATCTATGTCTGTTTCTCCACTGCTGCCCTGTAAATAAATTCTTCAGTGCCATTTTCTAGATTCTGTATATGTGTGTTAGAATACAATATTTATCTCTTTCTGACTCATTTCACTCTGTATAATAGGTTCTAGGTTTATCCACCTCATTAGAACTGACTCAAATGCATTCCTTTTTATGGCTGAGTAATATTTCATTGTGTGTATGTACCACAACTTCTTTATCCATTCATCTGTCGATGGACATCTAGGTTGCTTCCATGTTCTAGCTATTGTAAACAGTGCTGCAATGAACAATGGGATACATGTGTCTTTTTCAATTTCAGTTTCCTCAGGGTATATGCCTAGGAGTGGGATTGCTGGATCATATGGTAGTTTTATTCCTAGTTTTTTTTAAGGAATCTCCATACTGTCTTCCACAGTGGCTGTATCAATTTACATTCCCACCAACAGTGCAAGAGTTTTCCCTTTTCTCCACACCCATTCCAGCATTTATTGTTTGTAAACTTTCTGATGAGGGCCATTCTGATCCGTGTGAGATGATATGTCATTGTAGTTTTGATTTGCTCTAAAAATTCATTTAATAATGAACGATGTTGAACATCTTTTCATGTGTTCATTAGTCATCTGTATGTCTTCTTTGGATAAATGTCTGTTTAGGTCTTTTCCCCACTTTTTGATTGGGTTGTTTGTTTTTCTGGCATTGAGTTGTATGAGCTGATTGTATATTTTGGAAATTAATCCTTTGTCAGTTGTTTCATTTGCTAGTATTTTCTCTCATTCTGAGGGTTGTCTTTTCACCTCACTTATAGTTTCCTTTGCGGTGCAAAAGCTTTTAAGTTTAATCAGGTCCCACTTGTTTACTTTTTATTATTTCTGTTATTCCAGAAGGTACACCATAGAGGATCTTGCTTTGATTTATGTCATCAAGTGTTCTGCCTATGTTTTCCTCTAAGAGTTTTATAGTTTCTGGTCTTACATTTAGGTATTTAATCCATTTTGAGTTTATCTTTGTGTATGGTGTCAGGAAGTGTTTTAATTTCATTCTTTTACATGTAACTGTCCAGTTTTCCCAACATCATTTATTGAAGAGGCTGTCTTTGTGCCATTGTATATTCTTGCCTCCTTTGTAAAAAATAAGGTGCCTATAAGTGCATGGGTTTATTTCTGGGCTTTCTATCTTGTTCCATTGGTCTGTATTTCTGTTTTTGTGCCCGTACCATACTGTCTTGATGACTGTAGCTTTGTAGTATAATCTGAAGTCAGGAAGGTTGATTCCTCCAGCTCTATTCTTCTTTCTCAAGACTGCTTTGGCTATTTGAGGTCTTTTGTGTTTCCATATGAATTGTGAAATTTTTTGTTCTAGTTCTGTGAAAAATGCCATTGGTAATTTGATAGGGATGACATTGAATCTGTAGATTGTATTTGGTAGTATAGTCATTTTCACAATATTGATTCTTCCTACCCAGGAACATGGAATATCTCTCCATCTGTTTATGTCATCTTTGATTGCTTTCATCATTGTCTTGTAATTTTCTGTGTACAGAAGAGTTTTAATCATAAATGGGTGCTGAGTTTTGTCAAAGGCTTTTTCTGCATTTATTGAGGTGATCATATGGTTTTTATTGATATGGTGTATCACAGTTGATTGATTTGCATATATTGAAGAATGCTTGCTCCCTGGAATAAACCGAACTTGATCATGGTGTATGAGCTTTTTGATGTGTTGCTGAATTCTGTTTGCTAAAATTTTGTTGAGAATTTTTTCATCTATGTTCATCAGTGATATTGGCCTGTAGTTTTCTTTTTTGTGTTGTCTTTATCTGATTTTGGTATTGGTGATGGTGGCCTCATAGAATAAGATTGGAAATATTCCTTCCTCTGCAATTTTTTGAAAGAGTTTTAGAAGGATAGGCATTAGCTCTTCTCTAAATGTTTGTTAGAATTCTCCTGTGAAGCCATCTGGTCCTGGGCTTTTGTTTTTTGGCAGATTTTTGATAATAGCTTCAATTTCAGTGCTTGTAATTGGGTTGTTCATAATTTCTATTTCTTCCTGGTTCAGTCTTGGAAGATTGAACTTATTTAAGAATCTATCCGTTTCTTCCAGGGTATCCATTTTATTGCATTAGGTTGTTCATAATAGTCTCTTATAATCCTTTGTATTTCTGCATTGTCTGTTGTAACCTCTCCTTTTTCATTTCTAATTTTGTTGATTTGATTCTTCTCTCTTTTGTTCTTGATGAGTCTGGCTAACGGGTTTATCAATTTTATCTTCTCAAACAACCAGCTTTTAGCTTTATTAATCTTTACTATTGTTTCTTTCATTTCTTTTTCACTTATTTCTGCTCAGATCTTTATGATTTATTTCCTTCTACTAATTTTGGGTTTTTTTGGTTCTTCTTTTTCCGGTTAGATTGTCTATTTGATGTTTTTCTTGTTTCTTGAGTTGGGATAGTATTGCTATACGCTTCCCTCTTAGAACTGCTTTTGCTGCATCCTATAGGTTTTGAGTTGTCGTGTTTTCATTGTCATTTGTTTCTAGAAATTTTTTGATTTTCCTTTTGATTTCTTCAGTAACCTGTTGGTTATTTAGAAACATGTTTAATCTCCATGTGTTTGTGTTTCTTACAGTTTTTCTCTTGTAATTGATATCTATTCTCATAGCATTGTGGTCAGAGAAGATGCTGATATGATTTCAGTTTTCTTAAATTTACTGAGGTTTGATTTGTGACCCAGGATGTGGTCTATCCTGGAGAATGTTCCGTGTGCACTTGAGAAGAAGTTGTATTCTTCTGTGTTTGGATAGAATGCCCTGAAGATATCAATGAGATCCATCTCATCTAATGTATCATTTAAAACTTGTGTTTCCGAATTAATTTTCTGTTTTGATGATCTGTCCATTGGTATGAGTGGGGTGTGAAAGTCTCCTACTATTATTGTCTTACTGTCAGTTTCTCCTTTTATGTCTGTTAGTGTTTATCTTATGTATTGAGGTGCTCCTATGTTGGGATCATAGATATTTACAATTGTTACATCTTCCTCTTGGATTGATCCCTTGATCATTATGTAGTGTCCTTCCTTATCTCTTGTGATCTTTATTTTTATGGTCTATTTTGTCTGATATGAGGATTGCTACTCCAGCTTTCTTTTGCTTCCTGTTTGCATGGAATATATTTTCCATCTTCTCACTTTCAGTCTATATGTGCCTTTAGGTCTGAAGTGGGTTTCTTGCAGACAGCATATATATGGGTCTTGTTTTTGTATCCATTCAGCCAGCCTGTGTCTTTTGGTTGCAGCATTTCATCCATTTACATTTAAAGTAATTATTGATATATATGTTCCTATTGCCATTATCTTAATTGTTTGGGGTTGATTTTTCAGATCTTTTTTTCTTCTCTTGTATTTCTTGACTATATAAATCCCTTTAACATTTGCTGTAAAGCGGGTTTGGTGGTTCTGAATTCTCTTAACTTTTGCTTGTCTGGAAAGCTTTATTTCTCCATCAATTTTGAATGAGACCCTTGTCAGGTAATCTTGGTTGTAGATTTTTCCCTTTCAGTACTTTAAATATACCCTGCCATTCCCTTCTGCTTGCAGAGTTTCTGGTGAAAGATCAGCTCTTAAGCATATGGGGTTTCCCTTGTATGTTACTTGTTGCTTCTCCCTTGCTGCTTTTAATATTCTTTCTTTGTGTTTAGTCTTTGTTAGTTTGAGTAGTATGTGTCTTGGCGTGTTTCTCCTTGGGTTTATCCTGTACAGGACTCTTTGTGCCTCTTGGACTTGATAGACTATTTCCTTTTCCATGTTGAGGAAATTTTCAACTATAATCTCTTCAAAAATTTTCTCAAACCCTTTCTTTTTCTCTTCTTTTTTTGGGAGCCCTAAAATTAAAATGTTGGTGTGTTTGGTATTGTCCCAGAGGTCTCTGAGACTATCCTCAGTTCTTTTCATTCTTTTTACTTTATCCTGCTCTTTGGAAGTTATTTCCACCATTTTATCTTCCAGCTCACTGATACATTCTTCTGCTTCAGACATTCTGCTATTGATTCCTTCTAGAGTATTTTTAATTTCAGTAATTGTGCTGTTTATCTCTGTATGTTTATTCTTTAATTCTTCTAGGTTTTTGTTAATTGATTCTTGCATTTTCTTTATTTTGTTTTCAAGGTTTTTGATCATCTTTACTATTATACTTTTGAATTCTTTTTCAGGTAGTTTGCCTATTTCCACTTCATTTATTTGGACTTCTCTGTTTCTAGTTTGTTCCTTCTTTTGTGTAGTATTTCTCTGCCTTTTCATTATTTTTTTTTAACTTATTGTGTTTGAGGTCTCCTTTTCCCAGGCTTCAAGGTTGAGTTATTTCTTCCATTTGGTTTCTGCCCTCCTAAGGTTGGTCCAGTGGTTTGTGTAAGCTTATAGAGTGAGATTTGTGCTGAGATTTTGTTTGTTTGTTTTTCCTCCTCTCATGGGCAAGGCTGAGTGAGGTGGTAATCCTGTCTGCTGCTGATTGGGTTTGTATTTTTGTTTTGTTTCTTGTTTAGATGAGGCGTCCTGCACAGGGTGCTACTATTGGTTGGGTGATGCCTGGTGTTGTATTCAAGTGGTTTCATTTGTGTAGTTCTCACTATTTGATACTCCCTAGGGTTAGTTCTCTGGTAGTCTAGGGTCTTGCAGTCAATGCTCCCACTCCAAAGGCTCGGGGCTTGATCTCTGGTCAGGAATGAAGACTTCACAAGTGTTTTGTTATGGCATTAAGTGAGATTAAATCAAATATCCAAAAACTAGAAACCAAAGATGAACCCCAGACAAATGACAGTTACAAAATCAAGCAGATAATAATTAAAATAATGGAATATACAGATATACACCCATGAGCAAAGTCAAAACAGTCCAACACAAGTAAAGTACAATAGATTGACCCAGCAAACAAAGGAAATCAAAAATTATATTTACCAGTTAAGAACAAAACTAACTAAAGCGTAAAGTGGAAAACATAACTAAAGCAAGGTGCCAAGTGGGGAATAAAGCATTGAAAACAAAACTAACAAATATGTTGAGAGGAAAATAAAGAAAGGAAAGAAAGAAAGAATAGATATGCAAAGTTAAATAGAAGTAGATGAAGAAGGTTTATATACATTGAATATTAACTGCAAGGAGAAAAGAACAGTAGGAAAGGCAAACAAAGGAATAAATGTAGAAAAAATATAATAGGTTTTAAAAAATTAAAAGTTAAAATTATAAAAAAGAGAAGAGACAAAAGCAGAAGAAGAAAGAAAAAAGGCAAAAAACTCCATAGAACTGCAAAAGCCCAATGTAGACGCAGAGGTTTATAACAACAATAAAAAGTGTGACTGAATATACACATATACATACACACCCATAAGCAAAATCAAAACAGTCCAACGAAAATAAAGTACAATAGATTGATCCAGCAAACAAAGGAAACCAAAAATTATATCTATCAGAACAAATCTAACTATAGCACAAACTGGAAAAACAAAACTAAAGTAAGGTGCCAACTGGAGAATAAAACAATGAAAATAAAACTAACAAATATGCTGAGAGGAAAGGAAAGAAAGAATAGATATGTAAAGTTAAACAGAGGTAGATGCAGTTTTATATACATTAAAGATTAACTGCAAGGGGAAAAGAACAGTAGGAAAAGCAAACAAAGGAATAAATGTAGAAAAAATAATAGGTTTAAAAAATTAAAATTTAGAAAAAAAAAGAAAAAAAAAAAGGAAAATTCCCTAGAATTGCAAAAGCCCAACATAGAGGCAGGGGTTTATGACAACAATAAAAAAATGTGACTGAGAATAAAAGGAAATAAAGCTCAAAGGTTTAATTAGACTTCATAGAGCCAGTAAAACTGACAAATACAACAGAGGGGAAAATTTTAAAAAAAAATCCAAAAGAATATACAGAACAAGTCAAAACATAAGAATAATAAATGTTTTTCTTGAGTCACTGCTGTCGGAGTCCTTTCCCTTGCTGGTAGTCACAATTCACCTACCTCCCTAGGATGCCCTCCAGCACTGTGCTGATCTCTGGACCTGCTGTGGGGGCAGCTCAGATTCTAATCTGGTTCTACTCCTGAGTGTTCTTGTCTCCAGTGTCCGCAGCTATCGGAACTAGTGTATTTTCTTTTGTGGGAGCTCTCAATGACCTTTTATATATTCCATAGACACAGAGTCTGCCTAGTTGATCGTGTGGATTTAATCTGCAGCCTGTATGGCTGATGGGAAGGTTTTGGGTCTTCTTCCTTAGTCACACTGCCCCTGGGTTTCAATTGTGGTTTTATTTCCACCTCTGCGTGTGGGTCGTCCATTGGGGTTTACTCCTGAGGCTGCCCTGGAGGACTTGGGTTTGCCCCTGTGAGGGCCAGGTGTGGAGGTGGTGCAGCTGCTTGGGTCGCAGGGGTTCTGGCAGCACCGGGTACTCAGGGGAGTTGGTGACTAGGGCAGCAGGAAATATAGTGCTCTAGAAGGGTGTGGCAACCAGTATTGGCTAATATGCTCCAGTGTTCTTGCCTGGAGAACCCTCCTCCCTGCCAGAGAAGCGTGCCTGGCTACAGTCTACAGGGTCACAAAGAGTTGGACACTACCAAAGCAACCCTGCGAGCATAGACACAAGACTATTTTTGCCTGTGGCAGCTCTGCCCCAGTGAGAGTTGAGCCTGAAGGTGGCGCAGCCACTTGGCTTGCGGGGACCCAAGCGGTGCCAAGTGTGCAGGGACACAGACTGCCTCCACCGCAGGAGTTATGGCCCTATCAGAGTCTTTTTTCGAGCCTCTTGTAGCTGGTGATCAGAAGGCTTCTTTGGCCAAGCTTTCTTTGTAGCTCTGCCCTTTCAGGCACTTAGCAAGCTCCTTTGACTGGGGTCCTTCTCTGTTGTTCCACATGTCAGGCACATTGAGGGGCCCTTCTGGCTGGGGTCCTACTCTGTAGATCGGCCCATCAGGCACTTAAAGGGGAACCCTGGGTGAGATCCGGGTCTGTAGTTCAGTGTGTCAGGCATTTGATGGGCCAGCCTCTCTACTGTTCAGCTGCCAATGCTGGCGTGTAGGGGGATAGAGGCTATGGCGATGGCTTCACCCGCTATGCGTGACTCAGCAGTATCGCCTTGCTTCCTTGGCTGCCTGGCTTTCCTCCATAGGCATTTCCCACCACAATCTCCTCCCTCACATCCCCTCGATCTGTCTCTCCGCCATCAATGGCAGCCCTCACCTTGGGATTGCTCCACAATCCCTAAACTCCAGCTCCCAGCTGCTGCACTTTCCAGGGGATCTACATCCCTGTCTGGGGTACATGTGGCTGCAGCAAGGACTGTCTGATTCTCATTGCATTTAGGCTGCCACAGAGCAGCTGTTGCAGTCTCAGCCTTAAATGTTTCTCCTCTGACTCAGACAATTGTCCCAGTGTGGGGATGGAACCCCTGATTCAGTTCCTCCACCCTTTGTGGGCAGGTCCAGTCCTACTAACACTCCTGTCTTTCCCCCTAGTTCCTCCGTCTTACCGAGTTTTGCGTGGGTCTATATGTTCTTTTCTGCTGGTCAGGTACTCCTGTCCGCTCTCAGCTGGTGTTCTGCATGCACTTCTGTGTCTGAGGTGTATTCCTGATGTATCCGAGGAGAGAGATGTACTCCGTGTCCACCTAGTCCTCCGCCATCTTGTTCTCCCTGGTCATTTTCTTTTTAAAAGAAGTTAAACCTATCATCTTAGCAGAAAATAAGTGTTGAAAGACTGAAATAAATTGAGTTGACTAGTGTTAGAAAAAATGTTCAAAATATGTATGACTGTGCTATGTATTGGGCTTCCCCGGTGGTGCTAGTGGTAAAGAACTCACCTGCCAATGCAGGAGATGCAAGAGGCTTGGGTTTGAACTGTAGGTCAAGAAGATCCCCTGGAGGAGTGCATGGCAACCCACTGGCAACCCACTCCAGTATTCTTGCCAGAGAATCCCGTGGACAGAGGAGCCTGGCAGGCTATGGTCTATAGGGTCGCAAATAGTCGGACATGACTGAAGCTGCTTAGCATGCGTGCATGCACAGTATAGAACTACATATGTGTATGTAGACACACACACACACACACACAGACATGCTATGTTAACCAAAATTTGAGAAACAGAGGCCTGATTGAAATTAAAAGGTGTTTATTTGGGGTTTGTTAGGACTGCAGCCTGAGAGACACAGATTCAAAAAGCACTTGAATTGTGTTATGCAGGACTCCAAAATGAAGGAGGCTTAAAAAGGCAAAAATCACAAGTTTACAGTTAAATTACATGAATGGTTTATCAAGAATAATAGTTGAAACTGGCAAGAAGTAAGGGTGCTTGTTAAGTAAGGATTTGTTGGGATCTGAAATGGTTGCATAGTTAAGTACAAGGGGAAACCTTGAGACTATAAGGTTGCAGCTGCCAGCAGGTGCTGTTTTGAAGATGGTTGGGGGTGTCCTTCACTTTTATACAATTCAGAGAAAATTCAAGTTCTCAGTGGTTTGGGGATGTGTCTGAGACCAGGTCTTCAATGTCAGCCCAACTCCATTTTTTATGTCTAGATTATGATTATTATTTCTTTTCCATGGGGATGGTCTTGATCCCTGTCTCCTGTACCATGTCATGTACCTCATTCCATAGTTCTTCAGGCACTCTATCTATCAGATCTAGGCCCTTAAATCTATTTCTCACTTCCACTGTATAATCATAAGGGATTTGACTTAGGTCATAACTTAATGGTCTAGTGGTTTTCCCTACTTTCTTCAATTTAAGTCTGAATTTGGTAAAAAGGAATTCATGATCTGAGCCACAGTCAGCTCCTGGTCTTGTTTTTGTTCACTGTATAGAGCTTCTCCATCTTTGGCTGCAAAGAATATAATCAGTCAGATTTCATTGTTGACCATCTGGTGATGTCCATGTGTAGAGTCTTCTCTTGTGTTGTTGGAAGAGGGTATTTGCTATGACCAGTGCATTTTCTCGGCAAAACTCTATTAGTCTTTGCCCTGCTTCATTCTGTATTCCAAGGCCAAATTTGCCTGTTACTCCAGGTGTTTCTTGACTTCCTACTTTTGCATTCCAGTCCCCTATAATGAAAAGGACATCTTTTTGGGGTGTTAGTTCTAAAAGGTCTTGTAGGTCTTCATAGAACCGTTCAACTTCAGCTTCTTCAGCATTACTGGTTGGGGCATAAACTTGGATTACTGTGATATTGAATGGTTTGCCTTGGAAACGAACAGAGATCATTCTGTCATTTTTGAGATTGCATCCAAGTACTGCATTTCAGACTCTTTTGTTGACCATGATGGCTACTCCATTTCTTCTGAGGGATTCTGCCCGCAGTAGTAGATATAATGGTCATCTGAGTTAAATTCACCCATTCCAGTCCATTTGAGTTCACTGATTCCTAGAATGTCGACATTCACTCTTGCCATCTCTTGTTTGACCACTTCCAATTTGCCTTGATTCATGGACCTGACATTCCAGGTTCCTATGCGATATTGCTCTTTACAGCATCGGACCTTGCTTCTATCACCAGTCACATCCACAGCTGGGTATTGTTTTTGCTTTGGCTCCATCCCTTCATTCTTTCTGGAGTTATTTCTCCACTGATCTCCAGTAGCATATTGGGCACCTACTGACCTGGGGAGTTCCTCTTTCAGTATCCTATCATTTTGCCTTTTCATACTGTTCATGGGGTTCTCAAGGCAAGAATACTGAATTCTTGCTTTGCCATTCCCTTCTCCAGTGGACCACATCCTGTCAGATCTCTCCACCATGACCCGCCCGTCTTGGGTTGCCCCATGGGCATGGCTTAGTTTCATTGAGTTAGACAAGGCTGTGGTCCTAGTGTGATTAGATTGACTAGTTTTCTGTGAGTATGGTTTCAGTGTGTCTGCCCTCTGATGCCCTCTTGCAACACCTACCGTCTTACTTGGGTTTCTCTTACCTTGGGTGTTGGGTATCTCTTCATGGTTGCAAATAGCTGTGAAAAGAAGAGTAGCGAAAAGCAAAGGAGAAAAGGAAAGATGTAAGCATCTGAATGCAGAGTTCCAAAGAATAGCAAGAAGATATAAGAAAGCCTTCCTCAGCGATCAATGCAAAGAAATAGAGGAAAACAACAGAATGTGAAAGACTAGAGATCTCTTCAAGAAAATTAGAGACACCAAGGGAACATTTCATGCAAAGATGGGCTCGATAAAGGACAGAAATGGTATGGACCTAACAGAAGCAGAAGATATCAAGAAGAGGTGGCAAGAATACACAGAAGAACTGTATAAAAAAGATCTTCATATCCCAGATAATCACGATGGTGTGATCACTGACCTAGAGCCAGACATCCTGGAATGTGAAGTCAAGTGGGCCTTAGAAAGCATCACTACGAACAAAGCTAGTGGAGGTGATGGAATTCCAGTTGAACTATTTCAAATCCTGAAAGATGATGCTGTGAAAGCGCTGCACTCAATATGCCAGCAAATTTGGAAAACTTATTTAAACTTATATAAAAACAAATTTGGATCTTAGTTTCATTATCACTAAAAAGGGAAAATTAAACTAGATGATTTCTAACTTTATTTTCTAGTTCTAAAATTATGTGTCATGAATCTTAACTATCTGGAATCTTTAAGTAATAAAATTTTCTGAAAATTTATCTGTACCAACTCTTAAGAAATAGTAGTAATTTTTAGATGGGAACCTCCTTAAGATTTATTGAATCCTTCCTTGATTTTTTAAGCAAAATATATTTCAATTTTAGCCTTTCTTTCATGGCTTACATAATGGTATCTCTATACTGGCTTAAATTACTGTGTGTCTCTAGAAAGAGTACTGATTACCTATAGAGATGCTCTCCAGCCCCACTGAACTCAATCAGTGCACAGACTTTACCACTTATTGAAATTAAATTTTGCTTTGGTTTCAGAAACTACCAAGTAAAATGAATTATTTTGTAGAATTCAGAAGCCTAAATTTGAGCAGAGTGACAGGTAGTTGATATGTCTTCACTAGTATGTATCATCATACTTGATCTTGATGTATTATAGATAGCACAGCTGACTCCTATAGGCCAGTTTCAAGTGTAAGATTTTAATGCACACACAACCCCTGGGTATTGTATATCTTTGTTGTGTCCAATAGTAATTCACAGGCATCTAAATAGTCACTGCCTAAGCAAATTTCCTCTAGTGTGAAGAAGCTAGACCTTAGATTGTGTGTGTGTGTGTGTGTGTGTGTGTATGTTAGTCACTCAGTTGTGTCAGACTCTTTGCGACCCCATGGTCTGTAGCCCGCCAGGCTCCTCTCTCCATAGGATTTCCCAGGTAGGAATATTGGAGTGGGTTGCCATTCCCTTCTTCAGGGGGTCTTCCTAACCCAGGGATGGATCCCTGATCTCCTGCATTGCAAGCAGATTCTTTACTGTCTGGGCCACCAGGGAAGCCCAGACTTTAGACTGTGGCCAAAGATCAAAGACAAAAACCAGGATTATAGGAGAGGAGAGAGAGAGATGAGAAAAAAATTAAGCAAAAACTTCAGACAGTTTGAGTTCTAATTTGTACATCTTGGATGTGGGTGGGTCAACAGGTTGGCTGGCAGCTGAAAGGTCAGTGTGTGTCTTTCTGTTCTAGAATAGACCAAAGTAGTATATCAAAGAAAATTTCAGCTGTTTATGGGTGCCTTGGAAAACCTGGAGAGGGCAGATGTCAGTGCAGGTCATAGGTAATCCCTGTGTCTGATGAAGGGCTGCTGGTGTCCCTTCATATGAAGCACCATCTTAGGCCAGGTCTGCACCAGTGACTTCAGAATTTCTCACTAGAAAGCTTCTTTATCTTCTTTTGAAGTAGCTGCTTTGTAATCTGTTCTTCTGCTCTTCAATTATGTACTCTTGTTCTGTGAGAGTAAGAATCTTAGCCGTATCCTGAGTGCCTGTTTATTTTGATGGAGACTTGATTATTGTCCTAACTTTGATTTTTTCCCCACCTATTGCCGGGAGAAATATCAATAACCTCAGATATGCAGATGACACCACCCTTACGGCAGAAAGTGAAGAGGAACTCAAAAGTCTCTTGATGAAAGTAAAAGAGGAGAGTGAAAAAGTTGGCTTAAAGCTCAACATTCAGAAAACTAAGATCATGGCATCTGGTCCCAGCACTTCATGGGAAATAGATGGGGAAACAGTGGAAACAGTGTCAGACTTTATTTTGGGGGGCTCCAAAATCACTGCAGCCATGAAATTAAAAGATGCTTTCTCCTTGGAAGAAAAGTTATGACCAACCTAGATAGCATATTGAAAAGCAGAGACATTACTTTGCCAACAAAGGTCCATCTAGTCAAGGCTATGGTTTTTCCTGTGGTCATGTATGGATGTGAGAGTTGGACTATAAAGAAGGCTGAGCACCGAAGAATTGATGCTTTTGAACTGTGGTGTTGGAGAAGACTCTTGAGAGTCCCTTGGACTGCAAGGAGATCCAACCAGTCCATTCTAAAGGAGATCAGCCCTGGGTGTTCTTTGGAAGGAATGATGCTAAAACTGAAACTCCAGTACTTTGGCCTCCTGATGCGAAGAGTTGACTCATTGGAAAAGACTCTGATGCTGGGAGGGATTGGGGGCAGGAGGAGAAGGGGATGACAGAGGATGAGATGGCTGGATGGCATCACTGACTCGATGGACGTGAGTCTGAGTGAACTCTGGGAGTTGGTGATGGACAGGGAGGCCTGGCGTGCTGCAATTCATGGGGTCGCAAAGAGTCAGACACGACTGAGCGACTGAACTGAACTGATTTCCCTGGGAATGGGGTATGTCCCCTAGGGTCACATCATGATCAGGAGAAGCACTTACACAGTTTGAAAAAGCCCCTAGAGGGATGTGTGTGTATGTGTGTGTGTGTGCGCTCTGTCTCACTTAAAAAAATTCTCTCTCTAGCGCCTTAAACTTAAGTTTCTTTAGATAATGCAGTAGGGAGAAATACATAATTTTGTTCACCTGTCTAGCCTCAAGGGTAGTAATTAACATATCGCGCTCAACGTTTTGAATAGTTTTAAAAGCAAACCTTTTATCATCCTAGGTTTTGAAGTTTTAAGGTGCTCTGCTGGTGGAAGGACCGGATAACATGAGCGCTGAGGAAGGCGACCCACCCCCTCCGGAAGAAGAAGCCCCTCCCTCGTCCGGAGAATCAGCGCCTCCTGGTTCAGAAGAGGTTGCCCGTCCAGATCCAGGAGATGAGGCTCCGCCCCCTGCAGAAGAAGAGACTCCTCCTCCTCCTTCCAGCGAGGAGGCCCCAACCCTTCCCGAAGAGGCGTCTGAGGGAGATACAGGCTCTCTTTCCGAGAAAGCCCCTACTTCCTCTTTAAGTGATTATTTGAATCTCCTTCCTTCTGATGAAAGGATAGTTATGCCAGACGATGATGAGTTGGAACCAGGCAGGGTGCGACCCAGGCCTGCGCCGCGAATGGTCCAGTCAATGCTTTCTGATGTGCTCTCTCAGTCTTCCCACAGATCATCCAAATATCGCCGAAGTATGAGTGGCATTCCAAATCTACAGGAAACATTAAAAGAGAGACAGGTTTTGCTTATGTTTTTCATATGTGTCACTTTGATCTCAAATGAAACGTTTTGGTGACTTTTCTTAATAATTGCATTTTTCTTTAACCTGTGGCTTTCATTCTTTAGGCAAGATATAGAGATGCAAGAGAAAACCGAAAAATGAAAATAGACCCTTCCTACAAATATATATTTGAAATTCTGTCAGAAAAGCTTGGCCTGGACATAGTAACTGTTGAAGAATTAATTTTGGATTGCCCATCTGTAAGTTTGAGTCTTATCACTCTCTTTTAGCTGCTTTTAGAGGAGTGATTGGTTTATGAAACATGGATTATTGTGAACAACAAAACATTTAGAAAGAGGTGGTTGGAATTTACCTGATTAGAGAGGAAGCTTTATTTTATGTAATTATAGCCAACTGGATGATATTTCTAGTTTGGCTTACTAGTGTGGAGGAAGGAAGGAAGGAAAAGAGTTGGCAACTAGAATTAAGCTAAATTTTAATTCAGAATGGCTTCAGAAGTTAAGAGGAATAGTAAAGCACAGGTAGAGTGATATTTTAAAAGTACAGGTTATATAACCTACAAGTGAAAATTATTTGGATAGAAAAACAAACTGCAGAAATAGAGCTAGGGCACAGTGACTGTTGCATGAATATATTGGAAACCAGTGAGGTGATTCCCATGTATCTCTGCATGCCAGGGACACCCCACTGCCTACTTTTCTGGCATAATTATTAACAGTTCCTCCTTTCACTCCAAAAACGGTCCCAGTTTTGGATGATGAATTTACTATATATGGTCACCCTAATTATAGTAATATATGATAAACTGTGACTTTCATAGCAGTTCCCAGAAGCAGTGTTGTAGCTTCCTTGTAGCTCAGGTTCTAAATTAATTTTCTTTTAAAAAAATTTGATACTTTTTGTTGTAAATTCCTTATAGACATTGATTCTCTTTTAAAAGTATTTATTTTTATTTATTTTTGGCTGCTTTGGGTCTTTGTTGCTTTGTACGGGCTTTCTCTGGTTGTGGTGAGTGAGGGCTACACTCTGTGGTCTGCGGGCTTCTCATTATGGCAGTGTCTCGTTGTGGAGCATGCGCTCTAGGCTCGTGGGCTTCAGTAGTTGCAGTGCACGGGCTTAGGAGTTACGGATCTCAGGCTCTAGAGTGAGGACTCAGTAGCTGTGGCACACTGGCCTAGTTGCTCCATGGCACATGGAATCCTCCTGGACCAAGGATTGAATCTGTGCCTCCTGCATTGGTAGGCAGATTCTTATCCACTGTGGCACCAGGGAAGTCCTAAATTAATTTTCAATAAAATTACTGTTAACTACTTGAGCTTGTCATCAAGTCTAGGAGTGACCTGGATCGTGAAAGTCACAGTTTCTCAGGTCACCAAAGTTCCATGTGGGAATGTAGATGTGGCCAAATGCTTTAAGGGCATTCAGGCTGTTAGCCGAGTAGGCCCGTGTGCTGAAGGGCCTTGCACTTGGATTAATGATCTCCTGTTGCCATCTTGAAATTATTAATAATTTTTAAACATTTGGTTCTGCATTTTCATTTTATACTGGGCCCCACAAATTCTGAAATCTGTACTGGCTATGGGTCATACCACCCAATGGCAACAGGATTCTTTTTGCCATTCTCAAGCTGTTTTGTTTGTATTGCTTTTAAAAAATTATTTATTTATGGCCCTGTTGGGTCTTTGTTACTGAGTGGGCTTTTCTCTGGTTGTGTAGAGTAGGGTATACAGTCTAGTTAGACTGTGTGGGCTTCTCATTGCAGTGACTTCTTTTGTGGAACATGGGCTCTAGGGTGCGTGGGCTTCAGAGTTGCAGCATGTGGGTTCACCGGTTGCAGCTCCTAGGCTCTGGAGCACAGGCTTAGTTGCTTGGACAAATGTGGGATCTTCCTGGATCAGGGATGGAATCTATGTTTCCTGCATTGACAGGTGGATTCTTTACCACTGAGCCACCATCTGTTTCAATCTCTCCTGGCCTCCTTTCCTTACTATTTTGGCTCCTCTGACAACTCTGTTTGTGTGTCTGCCTGTTCTCCTAGTAGTAGAAAGTAACATAAAACAGCCCTGTACTCATCATTGAGCAGATGACCAAGAGATGAAGGAAAGGCAAATTTCTAAAAAAAAGTGTTTCTCAGATGGCCCAGGCTTCAGGCCTGTCCCAAGAACCATTCCTGTGCTTGGTTAGGGAGGAAACTATATAGGTGATCAACCTTGTTTCACCTGAAATTTGCAAGGCCACATAGTTGGCTGACTTCGTAATTGGAATCCCAGTAGCTCTGCAGAAGTTTTAGGCATAGACATTGAGACTGGGCAGTGCCTTCAGAGGAGGATTGATGCTAGGACTCGGGAGATGGGTGCCTACAGAGGTGGTACTATCACCCATAAGTATTGATATTTGCCCCCTGGTTTTCTTGACTGGCATTTTCTGCTTGGAGGAAGTTTTTCTCACTGGGCTAGCATGCTGGAGTGCCTGGTGGCTGCAAACCATTCCACTTGTCACTCCAGGGGTATGTCTTGGATTTGGGTTTATGTGGTTAAGTTATTCCTTAAGACTATCATGGACCAGGTCAGATACTGCTAAGGCAGCAAGAAATGGGAAATCTAGGATTAAGGGAAAATTCAGGCCAAAAAAGGTGTTTCCTTAAGAGTTCCTTGTGAATTGCAAAGCCACAGTGGAAGGAAGATCATACAGCCAGGAATGGAGACAAATGTCAAAATCTGGGAGAGATTAGAGTGTTTATTTGGTTACGTGTTCAAAGCCAGGACTTACAGTAGATTGGGATCATGATTAGTGGATGCATGAGGAAGCAGATGGAATAAGGAGCAGGGGATGGTACGTTTTGTTGTGTGGTTTAGGAAACTGGGTGTGTTAAGAACGGGTGTGGTGGTTAGTTTGTTGGCTTTCAGATCCATTCTCTTTTACTGTTCTGTTGCCTGGAAGACTGACCTTTCTGGAGTCTACCACGTGCCCTCGCTCTCTTGCTTCCATGTGGCTCAGCCTCTGGGAGGTACCAGTAGGAGACTGGAGGGCATAGGGGAAAGAAGCCTGATCCTTCCCTCCTTGGCCGTGTTTCTGGCCATGATCTCCCAAGCAGTCCCTCTCCCCCAGCTCCTTCTTTCAGTCTGCTTCCCGATGTTCCCCCATGCCTACCCTTCCAGGCCCTGAGGTGGTACTGGTTTTCCTCTGTTGGTTCATTTTATTATAGTTTCTTAGTCATTTTATTGGGCTTCCCCAGGTGGCTAAGTGATAAAGAATCTGCCTGGAATGCAGGAGACCTGGGTTTGATCCCTGGTTGGAGAAGATCCCCTGGAGAAGGAAATGGCAACCTATTCCAGTATTCTTGCCTGGGAAATCCCATGGACAGAGGAGCCTGGTGGGCTATAGTCCATGGGGTCACAAAAGAATTGGACATGACTTAGCCACTAAACAAGTCATTTCTCTTTTACTTAACAGCTGGAAGCATTTACTCTCTTTTTTATGAAAGATGGTTGCAAGACACTGAAATTTTTGTACCAAGAAGGAGATGTACCTGGTCTTGGTAAGTATGTTCTGCAAGGGTAATGTGCCAGCTGTTCATGAATGAATGTGAAAATGTAGCATATCTTTTCTCTTATACATAGACAATCCTATATTTATAAAGGAAATTATCAGGAGCTTACAGGATTACCATAATGATTGAAGAAGAAAACATCCTTATAAAAGTCATTGACTTCCCCTGGGAATATACATTTTCACTAGGGTTTAATTGCCTTTTCCCTGAAACAGATAGAGAGCCATTCTGTACACATGTTGTCAGATGACCAGAAATAGTCAGGAAACCACCTGAAAGCACAGCCGTTGCTCCCTATGGTCCTAGGTGAGCCTCCTGTGTCTGCTGCTGCTGTAGTTGGAATATCTGGCTTTCCCTACTTTTCACGTTATTCCAAAAAGAGTTGCTGCTTTACCAGGTTGGTAAACTTTTATCTTAATCAGTAGGTACATGGCCCGTCCTTTGCTCTTAGGCTACTTATCTTATAAATCCTGTGGATTTTACCTTCACTATGTCCCCTCTATTGGTTCTTTCTTGCTTTCCTCCTCTGCTGCCTTTAAGCTAGGCTCATATCTCATGCCCATCTCTGGATTCTAGATCCAAAAATAGTATCTGTTGTCAGATTCCCTCTCTGAAATCTATACTACTTATTCTTGGTAAGTAAACCTTTAATTAGGCCCAGACTCTTCATTTATTGCACCAAGGCCTGTCATAACCTGGGCACACAGTACTTGTTTAGTTGGGTCTCCTAATCTCCTCTTAACCAGAATGTGCTGCTCCTTCTAAGTCAGTCTTCATTGTTCTCTGTTCATACCAGAGTCATTTCTGTGCCCTTTTCTCCACTCTCCATCCTGACTGTATCTGAATGCCTTTCTTCTCTCCACCTAGACAAATCCTACCCCTCTTCGGGATCACTTCATGCGTTCTCTTTTCTTTAGAGCCTTCCTAGAGTTTTCCAAACCACGTCCATCACTATCCTCCAAATTCCTGTCTCTTTTAAAGTTTGCACTGTCAAACAGAGCACTTGAGGATGTTCTTCTGTTTTCATCTTGCTGTTCAGTTGCTCAGTCATGTCTGACTCTTTGAAACCCTGTGAACTGCAGCACACCAGGCTTCCCTGTCCTTCACTATCTCCCAGAGTTTGCTCAGAATCATTGAGTCAATGATGCTGTCCGACCATCTCATCCTCCGTCTCTCCCTTCTCCTCCTGTCCTCAATCTTTCCCAGCATCTGGGTCTTTTCTAATGAGTTGGCTTTTCACATCAGGTGGCCAAGGTACCGGAGCTTCAGCTTCAGCATCAGTCTTTCCAATGAATATTCAGGGTTGACTCTTTTAGGATGGACTGGTTTGATCTCCTTGCAGTCCAAGGGACTCTCAAGAATCTTCAAACACTGAAGATAGATACCTAATTAAATGATAAGTTTTCATTGAAATTAGCTCAAGGAAAGATTTCGTATAAGTTGGGTGCTGTGAGAATATTTAGTGGGGGACAGGATCTTCTTAGGGGAGTCACTGAAGGTTTCCCTGCGAGGTGGCATTCTGGCTAAAATATGTAAGATTAGCAAGGATTAGGGAGGTAGAAGGTGGACGATGGGATGGCAGAAGAGTTTGCATGAAGACCCTGCCTGAGGCCAGGCCGGAAGGAGCAAAGTGCAGAGCTCAGGGAAAGGCACCCGAGGAGGTGGCAACGTTAAGATTTGCAATTACTAACATCTTTTTGTAGGCAAAAAATTTTATCCCACAATCATATTGAAAACTTCTTATACTAAAGTGAGGCAAGGAACACCAGTGTAAGAATCACAGTAATTTATCACATTTAATCATATGTGATCATATGTTAAGTTCTTGACTTTTGTTTTCAGAATGTGGTCGAACTATTGCTGGAGCAACCAAAGGGGCAAAAATGATGAGATTGTATGTAGACAACGCAGCCCCGGAGAAACTAAAAGGACAGTGTGTATTTTTTGTTCGCTGTCGCAACGATATCCCTATAAATACTAAAAATATTCAGGAAGTATGTTTACTTTTTTTTCAAACATATAGTTAAATACTTTTGCCAGCTTTATTGTGATACAATTGACATATAACATTATGTAAGTTTAAAGTATGCAAAGAATTTATTCAATACATTGTGAGATGATTATCACCATAGCATTAACTTCATATAATTAACTATTTTTCTTTTTTGGTAATGATGTTTAAGATCTACTCCCTTAGCAACTGTTTTCTTTTTTAAGGTTTTTTTTTTTTTTTTTGGATGTAGACCATTTTTAAACTCTTTATTGCACTTATTACAATATTGCTTGTTTTATGTTTTGGTGTTTGCCTACAAAGTATGTGGATTCTTAGCTCCCCAGTCAAAGATTGCATCCCCTACATTAGAAGGTGAAGTCTTAACCACTGGACTGCCGGGGATGTCCCAGCAGCTTTCAAGTATATGATATAGTAATTTATGCTTTTTTAAAAATTTTTATTTTATTTTTTAACTTTACAATATTGTATTGGTTTTGCCATATATTGAAATGAATCCGCCACAGGTATACATGTGTGCTTTTGAACTCTGGTGTTGAAGACTCTTGAGAGTCCCTTGGACTGCAAGGAGATCCAACCAGTCCATCCTAAAAGGAGATCAGTCCTGAATATTCATTGGAAGGACTGATACTGAAGCTGAAACTCTAATACTTTGGCCACCTGATGTAAAGAACTAAATCATTGGAAAAGACCCTGATGCTGGGCAAGACTGAAGGCAGAAGGAGAATGGGACAGAGAATGGGATGGTTGGATGGCATCACCTACTCGATAGACATGAGTTTGAGCAAGCTCCGGGAGTTGGTGATGGGCAGGGAAGCCTGATATGCTGCAGTCTATGGGGCTGCAAAGAGTTGGACATGACTGAGTGACTGAACGGAACTGATTGTTGACTATGGGGCTTCCCAGGTGGTGCTAGTGGTAAAGAACCTGTATGCCAATGCAGGAGACACAGGAGACTCGGGTTTGATCCCTGGGTTGGGAAGATCCCCTGGAGGGGGGCATGGCAACCTACTCGAGTATTCTTGCCTAGAGAATCCCATGAACAGAGGAGCCTGGTGGGCTATGGTCCATAGGGTTGCAAAGAGTTGGACACGACTGAAGTAACTTAGCATGGCACATTTTATCATAGTCACCATGTTGTTCATTATATCCCCAGAACCTAGTCATCTTATAACTGAAAGTTTGCATCCTTTCACCAGCGGTTTTTTTGTGTCAAATTTCTGGGCAGAAGGCTAGTTTCGTTGTTCTGTCTTTGCACTGACAGTTTTCTGGTCTCCTTTTCATAGACAGGGCAATGGTCAACCTGGAACTTTCTTTTTGCACGAGGCTTAATTTCATTTCCCTCACATTGTGTATGCTCCAGGCCATAACTTCTTCCCTAGGCAGAATTTAAAGCACCAGGGAAAAAATGTTTGCTTGATGAGCAAGCATCTGAATGGTTAAATGTGGGCAGAATATAAATTTGTTGATTTTAGAACCCTAATATTCACCACTTAAGTTTTCCTAATAGTTTATAAAATGTATTATTTATACTTATTGCGGTGTAAAAATAGATTTTGGTTTTCAGTTCTTAATGGGACCAGCATATAAAATAACCTTTGAACATTATCCTTTCAGGAAGTGCTATTTACTGTTCTGGATGCATCGGAAGGACTGCTAGTTGGGATTAGAAATATGCTGGCAAATATATTTCTACCAGCTATTCTTGCGACAAACAGTTGGGGTGCTTTAAACCAGTCCCAGCAAGGAGAATCCGAAAAACACATTTTCATTGAAACCATCAACAGATACCTTTCCTTTTTAGATGGTAAGTGTAATATTTAATGTTTAATAAATTATTACAATAAGCAAATTAGCTATAAGATATGTTATTAAAAATAAACATTAGAGAAAAAATTTCCATCTTAAAAGATGATGTTAATCAAAGTAATTATGGGACCTAGAGTTAAGATATTTAATCATTACAACTTCTCTTTCCAGGAATTTTTGAAGGCATAAGATACATTTTCTTTTATATTTTCTGTTGAGGAAGAAGTCTCTTCCTATATTATTTGTGAAAATTTTTACCATATTTAAAAATATATACTTTATTATTAACCCTCTTTAAACTATAAATCAGTTCATATTTATAAAAATAAACAATTTAAATAATCGTAGCACAGTCTAATGATCAATTAGAATTATGTTCCTACTATAAAATATTAAATCTCTAACATTTTAGTAATTGCAGCTTGAAACCACACATTGATGTTTAACACACTGACATTACCATCTCTTCTCAATATTATTTTTTCCCTTTTAGGTGCTAGAATAAGTATCGAGGGAACAGTTAAGCTAAAGAAAATAGACAATGTTGATTTTTCCAAACTGCATACCTTTGAAGACGTGACACTTGCAGCGAGCAATTCAGAAACTGTTCGTCAGCTAGAGGACGTGCTGATGGTATGGTACAAACAGATCGAACAGGTGAGCTGGCTTGAGTGACTTCATCAGATACGAGTTGTGGTTCTCATCTGTGTCCTAATCATTGCATTTTGTTCCTGAACATAAAGGGAAGAGGAGCCTTCCAGATTCTACTATGAAATTCAGCCTCTTCTTGATTCCAGTGCAAAATCATTGTTCTCTTTGGACCATTTAAAATCACCTTTAAGATATTTCTCACTTTAAGGAGGAAACCATAACAGTATGGCTTGAGGATGAAATAGTAAAGATCAGGATTAGCTAGCATTTATCTGCAATATTTTATATATTGTTTATGCTTTTCATTAGAGAGAGAGGAAAAGAACACAATGAAGAGCCTATAGCCACAATGCTAGATAATTAATAAATGCTTTTTGGTTCATCAGTGAAATTGTTTGTGTTGACAGAGAGGTTCAAACTAGGCTCATTCATATTAGTGCTACAGTTGCAAGTCTGCAGCTCTGTGGCCAAATACATTTTCTCTGTCAGTAAGAAAAGCAGTGATAGAAATGGTGGCACATTCTGAGAGGTGCCAACTTACACTACAAAGGCTGCCCCAAACCAGATACTATATAATTGCTCTAAACAAACTCTAGAAACCAGCTCACAGATCTCCAGGTCATGAGCACAGGAGAATGGAACTGGAGAAGAAAATCTTTAATGGAGTGAGGACTAGGGGAGAAAAGTCTTGAGCAAGCAAGAGTTAGAGAAAAGCATTTCTGATTTTACCTCTCAGAACTGTTAGAAGGAGGGAAGTGTAGTTAGAGTGGAGAATCTGGAGGAGTTTTAGAAACTCCATCAAGGCCTGGAGTGCTGACCCCAGAATTTGCTTCCAGGTGTCACTAGGTAATAAAAATGAGCATTTGTCCACCTGCAGCTGCCTTTAATGCCACTGAGGAAGGAGGGGAGTTGTAAGCCATTGTGGAGGTCAAGCTCTGTCCTGCACAGAGCTGAGGAGATCTCCTCCAGTTTTCATGATCAATCAAAATAGATCTTCTTTTATAAAAATGAGCAAGCAAAAGATAATAGCTTAACATGAAGATATTAGGCAACTTGAAATAGGAAAAGCAAGTTGGCCAACTGCAGCAAATGGTCTCCAGTTAAGCAGAATCAGTGCAGGAAATCTTTAAAAATTACATCTAGGACGTCCTTGGTGGCACAGTGGATAAGGATCTGCCTTCCGATACAGGGGACATGTGTCCAATCCCTGGTCCAGGAAGACTAGACATGCTGTGGAACAACTGAAGCCAGACTCTGCGCTCTAGAGCCTGTGCTTCGAAACAAGAGAAGCCACAACAATGGGAAACCTGCACGCTGCAGGGAAGAGTAACCCCCACTCACCACAACTAGAGAGCGCCTACGTGCAGCAAAAAAGACCAGCACAGCCAATATATAAATAAATATTAAAAAATTACATCTAAAATAAACCCGACCTCTTGTCATACACAAAAATTAATTCAGGATGGATCATCGCTAAAACTAAAAGAAGAGATACATGCAACAAGATGAATGAATCTCAAAAACATGCTGTGAACAAATCCAGCCTTTGAAGAGTAATGTGAAAAGTAGAACAAAAACTATAGATAAATCAGAACATAATGTAGGGCTATATTAATATCTAATTAAGACAGATGGAAAATCCAAAAGCCATGAAATAAAAACCTGACATATTTGACTACATAAAAAAATTAAAGTAATATCTATATGGCAGAAATCACTGTAAGCAACATTAAAAGATAATTAGCTTTCTGGGAGAAAAATATTATCCACATGTGTAACAAAGAGTTAGTATCCACAATATATAAAGAACTTGCTCTTCTTTGGGATTGGAATGAAAACTGACCTTTTCCAGTCCTGTGGCTACTGTTGAGTTTTTCAAATTTACTGACATGCTGAGTACAGCACTTCAATAGCATTCTTGCCTGGAGACCCCTAGGGACAGTATGAAAAGGCAAAAAGATACAATGCTGCAAGATGAGTCCCCCAGCTTGGCAGGTGTTCAATATGCTACCATGGTGAAGAGTGGAGGGCAATTACGAATAGCTCCAGTAAGAATGAAGTAGCTGGGCCAAAGCCGGAATGATGCTTGGCTGGGGACATGTCTGGTGGTGAAAGTAAAGTTAGATGCTGTAAAGAACAGTATTGCATAGGAAGCTGGTTAGGTCCACGAATCAAGGTAAATTGGACATGGTCAAGCAGGAGATAGTAAGGCTGAATATCAACATCTTAGGAATCAGTGAACTATAATGGATGGGAATGGGAGAATTTAATTCAGATGACCATTATATCTATTACTGTGGGCAAGAATCCCTTAGAAGAAATGGAGTAGCCTTCATAGTCAATTATAGAATGCAGTACTTGAGTACAGTCTCGAAAATGACAGAATGATCTTAGTTCATTTCCAAGGCAAACCATTCAACATCACAGTAATCCAGGTCTATGCCCCAACCACTGATGTCAAAAAAGATGAAGTTGAACAGTTCTAGGAAGACCTACAAAACCTAGAGCTAACACCAAAAAAATAAAAATAAAAAGAGATGTCTTTTTCATCATAGGGGATTGGAATGCAAATGTAGGAAGTCAAGAGATACCAGAATAACAGGCAAGTTTGGCTTTGGAGTACAAAATGAAGCAGGGCAAAGGCTAACATTTTTGCCAAGAGAATGCACTGGTCATTGCAAATGCCCTCTTCCAACAACACAAGAGATGATTCTACACATAGACATCACCAGATGGTCAATACCAAGATCAGATTGATTGCCCTTTGCAGCCAAAGATGGAGAAGCTCTCTACAGTTAGCAAAAGTAAGATCAGCAGCTGACTGTAGCTCAAAACATGACCTCCTTATTGCAAAATTCAGGCTTAAATTGAAGAAAATAGGGAAAACATCTATGTCATTCAGGTATGTTCTAAATCCCTTATGATTATACAGTGGAAGTGATGAATAGATTCAAGGAATTAGACCTGATAGAGTTCCTGAAGAACTATGGATGGAGGTTCATAATGTTGTACAGTGTCTTTGAGATGATTTTGGAGGCAGGGACCAAACTATCTCAAAGGAAAAGAAATGCAAGAAGGCAAAGTAGTTGTCTGAGGAACTTTACAGATATCTGAGGAAAGAAGAGATGCTAAAGACAAAGGAGAAAGGCAAAGATATACCCAACTGAATGCAGAGTTCCAGAGAATAGCAAGGAGAGATAAGAAGGCCTTTTAAAATGAATAATGCAAAGAAGTAGAGGAAAGCAATAGAATGGGAAAGGCTAGAGATCTCTTTAGGAAAATAGGAAATATCAAAGGAACATCTCATGCAGGGATGGGCAGGATAAAGGATGAAAATGGTAAGGATAAAGGACGAAAATGGTAAGGACCTAACATAAGCAGATGTAGATGGTTTTCTGGAACTCTATTGCTTTTTTGATGATCCAATGGATGTTGGCAATTTAATCTCTTATTCCTTTGCCTTTTCTAAATTCAGCTTGAACATCTGCAAGTTCACAGTTCACATACTGTTGAAGCCTGGCTTGGAGAATGTTGAGCATTACTTTGCTAGCATGTGAGATGAGTGCAACTGTGTGGTAGTTTGAACATTCTTTGGCATTGCCTTTCTTTAAGATTAGAATGAAAACTGACCTTTTCCAGTCCCGTGGCCACTGCTGAGTTTTCCAAATTTGCTGGCATATTGAGTGCAGCACTTTCACAGCATCAACCTTTAGAATTTGAAATAGCTCAACTGGAGTTCCATCACCTCCACTAGCTTTGTTCATAGTGATGCTTCATAAGGCCCACTTGACTTCACATTCCAGAATGTCTGGCTCTAGGTGAGTGATCACACCATCATGGTTATCTGGGTTATGAAGACCTTTTTTTGTATAGTTCTGTGTATTCTTGCCACCTCTTCTTAATATATTCTGTTTCTGATATCATAAGATATCTTAATATCTTCAGTGATCTGTTGGATCATTGAAAAAGCAAGAGAATTCCAGAAAAACATCTACTTCTGCTTTATTGATTATGTCAAAGCCTTTGACTGTGTGGATCACAATAAACTGTGGAAAATTCTTCAAGAGATGGGAATACCAGACCACTGACTTGCCTCTTGAGAAATCTGTGTGCAGGTCAGGAAGCAACAGTTAGAACTGGACATGGAACAACAGTCTCGTTCCAAATTGGGAAAGGAATACGTCAAGGCTGTATATTGTCACCCTGCTTATTTAACTTAAATGCAGAGTATATCATGAGAAATGCTAGGCTGGATGAAGCACAAGCTGGAATCAAAGATTACTGGGAGAAATATCAATAACCTCAGATATGCAGATGACACCACCCTTATAGCAGAAAGTGAAGAACTAAAGAGCTTCTTGATGAAAGTGAAAGAGGAGAGTGAAAATGTTGAGTGAAAGCTCAACATTCAGAAAACGAAGATCATGACCTCTGGTCCCATCACTTCACGGCAAATAGATGGAGAAACAATGGAAACAGTGGCAGACTTTATTTTGGGCTCCAAAATCACTGCAGATTGTGACTGCAGTCATGCAATTAAAAGACGCTTGCTCCTTGGAAGAAAGCTCTGATTAACCTAGACAGCATATTAAAAAACAGAGACATTACTTTGCTGACAAAGGTCCGGATAGTCAAGGCTATGGTTTTTCCATTAGTCACGTATGGATGTGAGAGTTGGGTTATAAAGAAAGCTGAGCGCTGAAGAATTGAACTGTGGTGTTGGAGAAGACTCTTGAGAGTCCCTTGGGCTGCATGGAGATCCAACTTGTTCATCCTAAAGGAGATCATCCTGAATATTCATTGAAAGGACTGATGTTGAAGCTGAAACTCTAATAGTTTGGCCACCTGATGTGAAGAACTGACTCATTTGAAAAGATCCTCATGCTGGGAAAGATTGAAGGCAGGAAGAGAAGGGGATGACAAAGGATGAGATAGTTGGATGGTATCACCGACTCAGTGGACATGGGTTTGGGTAAACACGGGGATTTGGTGATGGACAGGGAGGCCTGGCATGCTGAAGTCCATGGGGTTGCAAACAGTAGGACACAACTGAGCGACTGAACTGAACTGAACTCAGTGATGTCATCCATTTTCTAAAAATGTTAGTTGTTTCTACGTTTTTGTCCTATTACAAACAATAATAATGTCGATACATCTTCATTGAATATCTTTGTTGAAGTCTTGTTTGCACTTGTTCAAGAGTTTCCCAGGGGATGACTGAGAGAAGTACTATATCAGTCTTTTATTGGTTACTAACTGCAAAGCCTTCCAAACAGGAATTTGCTGTATGGCTCAGGAAATTCAAACAGGGCCTCTGTATCAACCTAGAGGGGTGGGGTTTTTACATAAGTAAATGAGAGTTTTTTACATAAGTAAATGAGAGTTTCCATGTCTTCAAATCTTCCATTACACTAAGAATGTCAGATTTTTAATGGTTGTCAGTATGTTGGGTGTGAAATTGTATTTTGATTTATTTTACATTACCCTGAACACTGTTGAGGCTGTCCTTTTTTTTTTTTTTTTTTTTAATTTGTGTGTGACATGTGGGATCATAGTCCTCAGCCTCTGCACTCAGAGTGGAGGTTTTTTGTTTTTTTTTTTTTAATTGATTTATTTTTTATCGAAGGATAATTGCTTTACAGAATTTTGCTGTTTTCTGTCAAACCTCAACATGAATCAGCCATAGGTATACATATATCTCCTCCTTTTTGAACCTCCCTCCCATCTCTCGCCCCATCCCACCCCTCTAGGTTGATACAGAGGCCCTGTTTGAATTTCCTGAGCCATACAGCAAATTCCTGTTGGTTATCTATTTTACATATGGTAAAGTGAGTTTCCATGTTGCTCTTTCCATACACCTCACCCTCGCCTCCCTTCTCCCCATGTCCATAAGTCTATTCTCTAGAAAGAGTGGTATTTTAACCCCTGGACCGCCAGGGAAGTCCTGAGGTTGTGCATGCTTAATGGATATTTAGATCTCTCCTTGTTGAATTGGCTGTTTTTATCCTTTACCTAGTTTTCTTTCAGATTGCTTGATGAGGTCTTACTGAATTGTTGAGAGTTTGAATAATGTTTTCCTGCTGTTCATCTTTTGTTGCTCCCTATTGTGTCCTGAATTTTCAGTTGGTATTGGTGTCTTTAGTCATGTAGAAGTTTTACATTTTAATGGATGTATGTGAGATACAAATGGCAATCTAGCCTCAATTTAGCTACCTCCAGTGACAAGAAGCTTTGTGCTTTTTGTGTTTAGGAAACACTTTTGTACTCTCGTGTTGTGAAGATAGTCTCCTAAATTATTTATTTTAAATGTTGAAATATACAAAAATGAGTAACAAATGAATAATACTAAAAATTAATAAGATAAATTATTGTAAAATGAACACCTGTGTAACTTTTGCACAAGTTAAGAAATAGAGCATTATCCGCACCTTGCAATCTCCATGCATTTCTCTTCCCAATTTTAACTTCTTTTTCTTCCAGTGGTTACCATTTTCTTGACAGTTATGATATTCCATTCCATGTCTTTCTTTATAGTTTTACCCCCATCTTCTATATTTTCTTTAAAGGTTTTGCCATTTTGTTTTAACCATTTACGTTTTAATGTATCTGGAATTATTTGTATCCGTGTATAATGTAAGGGCTTCCCCAGTGGCTCGATGGTAAAGAATCTGCGTGTGATGTAGGAGCTGCAGGAGATGTGGGAACGATCCCTGGGGAAGATTCCCTGGAGGAGGGCATGGCATCCTATTCCATGTTCCTGCCTGGAGAATCCAGGGGCCTGGTGGGCTACGCTCCATAGGATCGCAAAGAGTTGGACATGAAGGAAGCGACTTAGCACACATGCATGCATAATGCGAAGTAGGAATCTAATTTTGTCTTTTCCATATAGTTAGCCAGTTGTCCCAAAACTGTACTTGGTAGTCCATTCTTTGCTAACAAATTTGTATTATGTATCAAGTGTCTGGACTCTTTTATCTGTCCCATTGGTCTACTTATTTGATTTTTGCATTCATATCATAACTGCATTAATTTCTGTTGCTTTTTACTAAATCAGCGTTTAGTATGCTAATTCCCTTTCAGTGTTTTTGTTCAAAATTGCATTGATTATTTCTGGTTAAATGCTCTTTCAAATTAATTTTAAGACTAGTTTGTTAGGTATCATGAAAAAAAGCCTTGTTGAGATTTTGATTGGAAATTTCATTGAATGTATACATTAATTTAGAGAAAATTGCCATTTTTGTATTACTGAATTTCCCAATCCATGAACATGGTATATTTCTCCATTTATTTATTTATTTTGTGCGCTGAAAGTAAATTTTCTAATTTTCTCCAAAAAGATCTTGTACATCTTTTGTTAAACTCTAGATATCTTAATGTTGTTACTATTTATTGTAGCATATGCTGTCATTTTAGAAATTACATTTTTAGATTGCTAGATGGCTTGTAAAGAAATTACACTAATATTTAAATACATACAGCCAAAACCTTACTGAATTGTTCACTTTTATTAGTTATAAAAGTCTGTCTTTATATATTCTTGAGTTTTTAAAATGTGGCCAACCATTCCATCTGTGATTATGCCATTTTTGTTTTTTATTTACAATTCTTGTACCTTTGTTTACTTTCCTTATATTGTCCTGTGATCTCCATGTCCAGGTTGAATAGAAGTGGGTGGTGATAGTGACGAAATTGTCTTGTCCTTGGTTTCAAAGTGGTATTTTCTAAAATTTCATTTTTAAGTATGATGTTTGCTGTAGATTTTTGGTAGATACTCATTATCATGGTAAAGATATTCTCTTCTAGTCTTAGTTTACTAAGAGTTCTCAATATTATTCAGTGTTGACTGTCATTTATACTTTTAACTTTTTTTTTAAAAGTTCAAATAATGAGATTTTAAAAGAAGAAAGTAACATGTCTAAGCTGTGAACTTTTTTGATTCCAGGTACTTATTGAGAGTGAGCAGTTCAAATAATGAGATTTTAAAAGAAGAAAGTAACATGTCTAAGCTGTGAACTTTTTTGATTCCAGGTACTTATTGAGAGTGAGCAGATGAGAAAAGAAGCTGATGACTCGGGTCCACTCACTGAATTGGAACACTGGAAACGCATGTCAGCCAAATTCAATTATATCATTGAACAGATTAAAGGACCAAGTTGTAAGGCTGTTATAAATGTGCTTAATGTTGCACACTCCAAACTCTTAAAGGTAAAAGGCCTTGTGTTGTAAAGCTAGGTATACTTCAAAACAGACAACTGGAAAATTGCCTTCTTGCATTGCTTCTTTGCATCATATACTTGGCACCGAGTATTTAGAAGTGCTAAACTTGGAGTAAGGCTTTCTCATATACCATAATTACTTCCAGAAGAGGAAAAGGAAGTATAGAAGTGAAGATGTATTTCTCAAAATTCCACATACCAATTTTGATAATACTAGTATAGGGTGATTATCATTTATTTTATTTCACATACCAATTTTGATAATACTAGTATAGGGTGATTGTCATTTATTTTTAAATTGTTTTTGAAACTGTAAATCATTACCAGCTCATTGAAATAGAGAACTGCAAGAAAGTCAAAAGCAAAAATGTCCTCTACCATACATCTCACCCGACTATTCTACCTTCTTTCCAGGAGGTCATATGTATTAAGTTTGGCTTGATTCTTTCCAGGTTCTTTTCTGTTTCTTCCTAATACATACACACACACACACACACACACACACACACTTGTTTTGTGTCTCTAATTTTTAAAAATTACACAGTGTCATACTCTGTTTTTCTTTAACTCCCTCTTCCCCTAGTAGCATATCTTGGAGAGTTATGCCTGTCAGATCAAGCTGTGTAGTTTTCCAGAACATTAATGCACCAGGTTCTAGCTAATCATTTTCCTGTTTTTAGACAGTGAAATGGTTTCTTTTTTTTCCCCCAACAATCTCAAGGTAAAATTCACATGCTGTTCATCTCTTCCATCTAAGGAGCAAAATTCAGTGGCTTTTAGTGTAATCATAGAATTGTGCAATCATCAATTTTAGAATATTTTCATCACTTCAAAAAGAAACCCCTGTACCTTTTAGCTATCACTTTCTGTCTCTACCTGTCTCTTTCCCCTCACGCCAGTCCTAAGTAACCACCAGTCCACTTTTTATCTCTGTAGATTTGTAGATTGGACATTTCATATAAATGGAATCATATAGTATGTGGTGCTTTGTTACTGGTGTCTTTCACTTGGCTTAATGTTTTCAAGGTTTATCCATGTTTTAGCATGTATCAGTACTTATTCTTTTTCACAGTTGAATTATCCATTATAGATAAATATCACAATTTATCAGTTTATAAATATTTGCATTGTTTCTTCTTTTTGGCTATTATGAACAATGCTGCTGTGAACATTTTTATACAGGTTCTTGTGTCGACATTTTCTTGTATATGCCTAAGAGTGGGATTTCTGGGTCAAACCCTAGCTCTGTGTTTAACTTTTTGAGGAAATTTGTTCCTTTTTTATATGTTCACAGACATTAATACAGTTAAAGCTTCTATGTGCCTACAATCAAGTATTTTCCTGGGGTATATACTCTACAACTTTGTTAGTATTTATTATCAGTTAATTTTTTTTTTTTTTGCCAGTCTGACATGTAGAAAATGCTAGTCATATTTTGGCTTTTGCTTGTTAATAGTGAAGTTGAGTATCTTTTAAAGTTTACTGGCTCCTTGCATTTGTTCTCCTGAGAAACGTTGGCTTATATCTTTCTCTCATTGAAATGGTACGGGGAGGGAAGTGGTAGGGGGGTTCAGGATGGGGAACACGTGTACACCCATGGCGGATTCATGTTGATGTATGGCAAAACCAATACAATATTGTAAAGTAAAAAAAAAAAATTCAGATATTAGTTTGTAGATAAGATAGTATTAGTTTGTACTGATTCTGATAGTTCTTTATTACTATGGCTGTTTATCACTTGTTATGTATACTGAATGAGGTAATTCACCATGGTCCATGAGCATCTCTGTACATTATTACTGAATATGAGAAGTTCACTTTGCTGATACAGATACTTTCTTGGAATAATGTGTTCTTTTAATAATTTGACCCTTTCTTGAAGACTCAGAATAATGTAATGTCACAAATAACTAACCTAGAAAAGTACTCCAGGTAAAAGCACGTGTGGTTGAAGCCTATAGACAGAATATTAATTACAAAAGTAATGAGACTTAAGTCACTTAAGATATTTACAGTAACTATAAGTCTTAAATAACAGGAGAAAAAGGTATGTTAATCACATTCAAATATCTACTGTCTTAGTATATGTATGGCCAGGGAAGACAGCTTGAATTTCTTGGCTAAATCTTGGCACATAGATAGACCTTAGTGGTATATTTGGATGTTTCACAGGACTCAAACTTTCTTTTCTTAGAATTGGCGTGATTTGGATGCAAGAATCACAGATACAGCTAATGAATCAAAAGATAATGTCAGATATTTGTACACTCTAGAAAAAGTATGTCAACCTCTCTATAACTATGATCTAGTAAGTATACTTTTTAAAGTGTAGTTTTAAAAATTATTGTGTTCACTGTGGAGGAAGGAGAGGGTGGGATGAACTGAGAGAGTAGCTTTGAAACATATACATTACCATATGTAAAATAGATAGTTGGTGGGAGTTTGCAGTATGACAGACACTGGGAGCTCAAACCCAGTGCTCTGTGATGACCTAGAAGGGTAGGATGGGGTGGGAGATGGGAGGGAGGCACAAAACGGAGGAGACATATGTTTGCCTAGGGCTGATACATGTTGATGTACGGCAGAAACAGTACAATATGGTAAAGCAATTATCCTCCAATTAAAAATCAATAAATTTTAAAAATTAGCATGTTTAAAATCAATATGTGTATATTGGGAAAAATGTATACCGCAGAAAAATTATTTAAAAGATGTCCTTTCCTATTATATATCTGTAATGAATCATAAACTATATTTATTATTTTAACCCACATTTAAATATGTGGTATTATCATAACTATGACCTCGTTTGTATGTTGAGCAAGACAAATATATTAATTGTTCATTGCTTATAACAAGTTACCAGAACTGAGTGACTTAAAAGAAAAAGCGTTTATTATATCACAGTTTTTGCAGGTCAGGAATTGCACAACGTAGCTGAATGCCTCTGCTTCAAGGTCACTCATGAGGCTGCAGAGAAGCTGTGGGTTGGGAATGTGGTCTCTTCTGAAGGGGAGACTGACTAGAGAGGGTCCATTTCTATTTCACATCACAATATGCACAGAACAACTCGCTTACCCTAGAGTGAGCAAGAGAGGGTGCTCTATCAGCATTACCCCAATAATACCAAAGCCAGATACTGCTACTGCTGCTAAGTCATTTCAGTCGTCTCCGACTCTGTGTGACCCCATAGACGGCAGCCCACCAGGCTCCCCCGTCCCTGGGATTCTCTAGGCAAGAACACTGGAGTGGGTTGCCATTTCCTTCTCCAATGCATGAAAGTGAAAAGTGAAAGTGAAGTCGCTCAGTCGTGTCCAACTCTTAGCGACCCCATGGACTACAGCCTACCACGCTCCTCCATCCATGGGATTTTGCAGGCAAGAGTACTGGAGTGGGGTGCCATTGCCTTCTCTGAAAGCCAGATAAGGATACCTCAAAAAAAAAAATTACAGGTCAATATCCCTGATGAAGATAGATGTAAAAATTCTCAACAAAACAATAGCAAGCCAAATTCCACAGCACATTAAAAGAATCACACACTATGACCAAGGGGGATTTATTTCTGGAATGCACAGATGGTTCAACATATGCCAGTCAATAAATGTGATACCTCATGTTAGCAGAATGAAAGATAAAAATCATGTGATTATCAATAGATGCAGAAAAAGCATTTGACAAAATACTATAAAAATTCTCAATAAATTGGGTATGGTAGGAATGTACCTCAACATAATAAAAGAATATATATTCTTTAAAAATCATATAAAAATAAAATAATAAGCATGCTGAAAGAGAATATATATGAATATTATAATGTTCTGTGTACTTTTCTATATATTTAAAACTTTTCACTATAAAAAGTAAACTTGGAAGAAAATGACAATGCTTTTTATTGTTACCAAGACTTCAGAGTTGGAAGGAAAGTTATGAGCAGCCTAGATAGCATATTCAAAAGCAGAGACATTACTTTGCCAGCAAAGGTTCATCTAGTCAAGGCTATGGTTTTTCCTGTGGTCACGTATGGATGTGAGAGTTGGACTGTGAAGAAGGCTGAGCGCCGAAGAATTGATGCTTTTGAACTGTGGTGTTGGAGAAGACTCTTGAGAGTCCCTTGGACTGCAAGGAGATCCAACCAGTCCACTCTGAAGGAGATCAGGCCTGGGATTTCTTTGGAAGGAATGATGCTAAAGCTGAAACTCCAGTACTTTGGCCACCTCATGCGAAGAGTTGACTCATTGGAAAAGACTCTGATGCTGGGAGGGATTGGGGGCAAGAGGAGAAGGGGACGGCAGAGGATGAGATGGCTGGATGGCATCACTGACTCGATGGACATGAGTCTGAGTGAACTGCAGGAGTTGGTGATGGGCAGGGAGGCCTGGCGTGCTGCGATTCATGGGGTCGCAAAGAGTCGGACACGACTGAGCAACTGATCTGATCTGAATTTCAACATCATGATTCAAAAGACTTGTTTAAAACTATATATTTTCAAGTCATTTAGTTTTGGTTTTATTTCTTTTCATCCTAGTAATTTTAAAAACTTTGTTCAGTGAGGATGAGGGCTGATGTTATTTCTCAGTTTATTCCATTTTTTTTTGTTGTTTTCCTTAATCATTGATAATGACATTCAAATGATTTAATTCTACCCAAGAGTAGAAATGTTAAGCAGACTGGTGACCCACCCTTCACATTCACACATAAGATCATATGGAAATTGTATAAAATAGAGAAAAAAAGCTTTGTTAAGTTGCTCTAGCCATGGATGTACTTCATTATTATTGTTATTTTGTTATTATTGAGCTTCTGACATTCTTTGATGCAGGAATATTTTGAACATTATCTTTTAAAATTAGTGAAGTACTATCAGTATTAGGTCTTATAATTTCTTCCCCCTCATAAGCCATTTCTGTGGTTTTAAAAATTCTTTTTTTCCCCTTCATTTTCTTTATTCTCATTAAAAGCAGTTGCTGTTAAGTTTGTAACTGCCCGTTGAGCAGGAAAAGTGGATGAATATGCTTCTATTTCTTGTTGATAAAATTTTATGAATTTTGTTTCATGTTTTCATCCTGGTATTGTGCTATAGGCGTATCTACTCTTATCTATTATATATATATAAAATGTCTAAACTCTATGTATAGTCAAGAACTGTGCACCCATGAGCTATTATTATAAATAATAATGCTTAAAGGGCATTTTCCTGGTGGGCCCATTTGATATAATCCCTAGGCCTTTTCCATTCTTTATAAGGTTGCCTTATTGAGGGTGGAAGGAATTCTAGGCATATTTTCATTAGAATCTTGTTGATCTACAGATAACGATATAATATGAAAAGTGATGATATTAATTTTCATAAGCCACATAAAATTGATTTAATTATGTCTTGATGCTTTTGAACTGTGGTGTTGGAGAAGACTCTTGAGAGTCCCTTGGACTGCAAGGAGATCCAACCAGTCCATCCTAAAGGAGATCAATCCTGGGTGTTCATTGGAAGGACTGATGTTGAAGCTGAAACTCCAATACTTTGGCCACCTGATGCGAAGAGCTGACTCATTTGAAAAGACCCTGATGCTGGGAAAGATTGAGGGCAGGAGGAGAAGGGGACGACAGAGGATGAGATGGTTGGATGGCACCACTGACTCAATGGACATGGAGTTGACTGGACTCTGGGAGTTGGTGATAGACAGGGAGGCCTGGTGTGCTGCGGTTGATGGGGTCACAGAATCAGACACGACTGAGCGACTGAACTGAACTGATGTCATGGTTACACCTCATACCTATGACATGTAGTACCCTCATCAGTGGTTGTTTTTCCTGGTTTTATTTATTCCACCACCATTAAAAAAATCTTTTTATATATTTTAAATTGTCCTAGCAATTAAAAGGCAAACTACTAGAGGTCAGGAATACCACTGACCTTATCTGTTCTTCCATAGTGATTTGCATCAAGGTTAAAGACAGGATCTCAAAATCTCAGGCACATAGCTATGCTTATATTACAGCTGTGGGACTTGGACAAGGTACTTCTCCACATTTCTGTTTTCTCATTTGCAAAATGGGAATAGTTAATACTTTATAGATTCTGACTCATTTTTTCACATTTTCACATTTCACATTCAATGTACTCAGAGTACATTTTATAGTCAGTCAAGTTTTATGAATCATTGTGAACATGACACCATCTGAGATTATTAGTTCTTTCCTGGGAGGGTAGTGTATGTTTTGGTTTGGGTACTGTTGGTGTGAATTCAGATGGCAGTGAGTGAGCACCAGCTTGTGGTACAAAATCTCAGAAGAGTTTATTTTCCATCTCCTCCCAAAGAGCAGGATTGGGACACGTAGGCTTTGCTCCTATCTTTCTTCATGGCTTGTTAATTTCATGCATAGTTTGGTGGCTTAGTTTTTTGTGGGAGTTAGACTCCCTGTCTTGAGCATCCCACCCCGCTTTCTTCAGTTCAGTTCAGTCGCTCAGTTGTGTCCGACTCTTTGTGACCCTGTGGACTGCAGCATGCCAGGCTTCCCTGTCCATCACCAACTCCTGGAGCTTACTCAAACTTGTGTCCATCAAGTTGGTGATGCTATCCAACCATCTCACCCTCTATCATCCCCGTCTCCTTCCGCCTTCAATCTTTCCCAGCATCAGGGTCTTTTCCAATGAGTCAGTTCTTTGCATCAGGTGGCCAACATATTGGACTTTCTGTCCTTCCAATGAATATTCAGAACTGATTTCCTTTAAGATTGACTGGTTTGATGTCTTCTGCAACACCACAGTTCAAAAGCATAATTTCTTTGGCGCTCAGCTTTCTTTATGGTCCAACTCTCAGGTCCATACATGACTAGTGGAAAAACCATAGCTTTGACTAGATGGACCTTTGTCGGCAAAGTAATGTCTCTGCTTTTTAATATGCTGTCTAGGTTGGTCATAGCTTTTCTTCCAAGGAGCAAGCATCTTTTAACTGCACGTCTGCAGTCACAATCTATAGTGATTTTGGAGCCCAAAAGAATAAAGTCTGACACTGTTTCCATTGTTTCCCCATATATTTGCCATGAAGTGATGGGACTGGATGCCATCATCTTAATTTTCTGAATGTTGAGTTTTAAGCCAGCTTTTTTACTCTCCTCTTTCACTTTCATCAAGAGGCTCTTTAGTTCTTCTTTGCTTTCTGCCATAAGGGTGGTGTCATCTGTGTATCTGAGGTTATTGATATTTCTCCTGGCAATCTTGATTCCAGCTTGTGCTTCATCAAGCCTGGCATTTTGTATGATGTATCTGCATATAAGTTAAATAAACAGGGTGACAATATACAGCCTTGACATACTCCTTTCCTGATTTGGATCCAGTCTGTTGATCCATGTCCAGTTCTAACTGCTGTCTCTTGACCCTCATGCAGATTTCTCAGGAGTGAGGTCAGGTGGTCTGGTATTCCTGTCTCTTTAAGAATTTTCCACAGTTTGTTGTGATCCACACAGACAAAGGCTTTGGTATAATCAATAAAGCAGAAGTAAATGTTTTTCTGGAACTCTCTTGCTTTTTCTCCCCCTTTCTTAGTAGCACCTAAAGCAGCAGTGCAGTCTTACAATCAGTGATGTTTTAGATCCGATGAAATCAAACCTGCCCTAAAGGGTCATTGTCAGCATAAATCTAGATAATATGTGAAGCTCTCTGCTTAGTGCCTGGTGCATAGTAACCTTTCAATATATGTTACCAGTAGTTTGATATCTCAGATGCACTTGCTCTGCTTTGATCCATGCCATTCTACTTGTTTCCATTGTTTGTTTGCGTCTTTCCCACGCTGCCTTGACCTCCTCCAGGATAGTTTCCTTATATTTGGAATTCTGTCAGTACTGTTAGAACTTGGTAGCACTTCCTAGGCTTGCTGATAGGCGAATTGAATCGAATAACCAATAACCAGCTTTTCAACCATACATTAGTCATTTTACCCATCAAGATATCAGTTTTTTCATCTTTAAAAAGAACAACTTGAGCTGTTAATCCTTAAATAACTTTCACTTACAAAATCTTTTCTTTAAACAACAACACAATTTTTTTTTTAAGGCCATGTCATATGGCTTGCAGCATCTTAGTTCCCTAACCAGGGATTAAACCCAGGACCCCTGCAGTGGAAGTGCCAAGCTTTAACCACTGAACTGCCAGGAAATTTGCATAAATAAAACCTGAAGTTTACATGTACAGAAAAGTTGCAATGATAGTACAGAATTCTCTTCACCTAATTTCTCCTGTGAATACCTTGCATTACCTTGGCACATTTGTCAAAACTGATGTCTCTGTTTCAGTATCCTGTCAAGGATACCACTTGGCATTGAGTAAAATGTTACACTATTTTATGTAAGTTTAGAGTTTTGAATATTATAGCTTTCTGGTTATTAAAAATATGAACATATGGTGGAATTCACTTGCTATATTTCAATTTTAGGTTTCCATGGCACATGGGATACAAAATTTGATAAATGCCATCAGAATGATTCACAGTGTGTCCAGGTACTATAATACTTCTGAGAGAATGACCTCATTGTTTATCAAGGTGAGTTTCAAGGGAAGAAGCCACACATGTAACCCTGTGAAAAAGTTAGCAGTGCTTTCCATTTGAGCCAGAGAAGGGAAAAGGGAAATTCTGGATTTTCGTACTTTGTGGACAAGAAAAGAAAGATGTTGCCTGGAGTCAGTTGTACTTAATTGAAGGGGGACTTTTCTGCTTGTCAGAGGTAAGTGCCCAAGACTTGTTTAAATGTATCTGATGATTTTCTAATTTAGTTATTCCAAATAGTTTTGCATAAGAGGTAAAAGTTGGGTGTTTTGTTGCTAATGCTTCTTAGCTACTTCTATGTACACTGTGGTTTATGTAAAATCTTACCATGTAGTGTCATTTGATTAATTGTTTTAAATAATTGAAAAAATTATCCAAGAAACACATGAATAGAATTTACTTGTAAATAATTCAAGCAGAACAGAACAGTCACATTTCAACCTTTGTTTTTTAAATCAAAGGATAGGTTTAATCATTCATTATCTATGTCCCAAACGTGGCAAGAACCTTAGGAGACTTTTCCATTGCTTGTCTTCCTCCTTGCTGCATGTTCCACATGGAGAATGCTAGTTTCATGTTATTGTTGCTATTTTTTTCAACATTATGAGTCAACAGGTGTTCAGACTGAAATCTAAGTATTGCTAGGTTCTTGGATCTGTGTTGTGATTTCCACGTCTTCCTTTGTCTTGGATTTAGTATTTCTTTTGCTGAAAAAAATTCTTAAGTAATTCTTCCAGAGGGGGTCTCTGTGGTGAGCCCCTTGAGTTCCTGCCTGTCTGAAAATTGCTTCATTTTGTCCTACCACTCAAATGTTAGTTTGGGTTTCTTAAGTTCAATGTAATTTTTTCCTGGAACTTGGAAGATGCCATTGTGTTCTATGTTGTATCTTGCTGCTCTTCCTTTGTAGGAAACCTATTTTATTCTCATAGGAAGATTTTAGGATTTTTTCCTTTATTCTTGAACTTCTAAAATTTCAAAGTAATGCTCTTTTTACATTTATCTTGTTCTATACTTGCTGACGGAGAAGGCAATGGCACCCCACTCCAGTACTCTTGCCTGGAAAATCCCATGGATGGAGGACCCTGGTAGGCTGCAGTCCATGGGGTCACTAAGAGTCGGACACGACTAAACGATTTCACTTTAACTTTTCACTTTCATGCATTGGAGAAGGAAATGGCAACCCACTCCAGTGTTCTTGCCTGGAGAATCCCAGGGACGGGGGAGCTTGGTGGGCTGCCGTCTATGGGGTCGCACAGAGTCGGACACGACTGAAGCGACTTAGCAGCAGCAGCAGCATACTTGCTGAGTTTATTTTACTTCAAAAAGACTGTCGTCTCTCTTCTTTTGGGGGAACTTTTCCTCTTTACTCCCGATTATATCCACCTATACAATTTATTCCCTTTTCTTGAATCTAAAATCTATATTTTTTAATTATGATCTTTTTGGTCCATCTTTGTCCTTTGACCTTTCAGCTCACTCACTGCCTCTTCATTTATATCCCAATTACTGGTCAATGCAAATTTCAGTTTCCAAGTTTTTTTGTTGTTTCCTTTTCATGGTGTAAAAATCCTCTCATATCTTTTTCACGAACTAATTTAGTTAAAGCCATTTAAAAAGATTTTACGCATATCTTTTCTGTATTTTCTCTCTTTGTTGAATTTAATGTTTCTGTCACCATGTCTGTTTTCTTCAGTTGCTTGATGATTCTTGGTTGTCTGCCCATCTTTGTATTTGAGATTCCTGATTTGCCTCTGGGTTTTGTTTATTTTGTCTGTCTCCTGTGAGTAAGGGGCATAACCTACTGTTGGAAGGGAGTGGGAGTAGCTTTCTCTCTGATCTGTCCTCTTGAGGGTGCAGTAGCTACTTTGGTCACAGCTCTCCGAGGCCGTGGTCTGCTTATCGGTTCATCCTTTCAGCATATGGCACTGTTGCCTGCTGTACGAGTTGCTCCAAATTCAGTGTTCAGGGTTACAGCTAAGGGTCACCTCACATTGGAGAAGGCAATGGCACCTCACTCCAGTACTCTTGCCTGGAAAATCCCATGGATGGAGGAGCCTGGTAGGCTGCAGCCCATGGGGTTGCTAAGAGTCGGGCACAACTGAACGACTTCACTTTCACTCCTCACTTTCATGCATTGGAGAAGGAAATGGCAACCCACTCCAGTGTTCTTGCCTGGAGAATCCCAGGGACGGGGGAGCCTGGTGGGCTGCCGTCTATGGGGTCGCACAGAGTCGGACACGACTGAAACGACTTAGCAGCAGCATGTTTTAAAAAAACTTGTTTTATTTCTTTCTCTATATATAGTTATTTTGGACTTATATTTATTTTAGGTAACCAACCAAATGGTGACAGCATGTAAAGCATATATTACTGATGGGGGAACTAATCATGTTTGGGATCAGGAAACACCAGTGGTACTAAAGAAAATTCAGGTTTGTACAAGTATTTTTATTTTCTTAAATCTTTTAACCATCTGGCTCAATTTTGTTTACTTTTTTCATTGATAAAGTATGCTAGCTTTGAAAAAGTATTGTACAGAGTAGCATGAGCAAATAAAAAGAACTTCATTAAAATTATCCACTTCCCTTTATGTTTAGTGCTCCTGGTAGGGCACCATTTAATCCTCAGCTTCTCCATGGCTGCCTGTATCAAACACCTCTTGTGTACTCTTACGTATGCTCTGACCACTCCTCTTATTCCATCCCCTGTTAGATTTCATTTTCTTGCCTTTTTCATTGGCTGGGACTGTCATACATCCTTAAGTAGATCTTGTGATAGTTGGCATCTTATTCTGATCTTCTTTTGGAAGAAAATCCTTCTAACATTTCCCCATTTGGTTTGATGCTTTAGTGCATCATTGATTAGATTCCAGGAAGTTTTACTCCTAATTTTGGTTACTAGGAGATATTATTAAAAGTTATGAATGGGTTTTGAAAAAAGTTTTTATGCACTTATTCATCGAGGAGGTTATAAAATTTTTCTCCTTAATCTGTTAACAGATGACATTTTAAAAAAATTTTTTATTGCAAGATATTTGCTTTACAATATTGTGCTGGTTTCTGCCATACATCAACATCAATCGGTCACAGGTATACATATGTCCCCTCCCTCGTGAACCTCCTTCCCATCTCCCAACCGATCCCACCCTTCTAGGTTGTCATAGAGCACTGGATTGAGCTCCTTGTGTATTTGAGTCAGTCCTAAAGAGGGGGATGAACCTAGAGCCTATCGTACAGAGTGAAGCAAGTTAGAAAGAGAAAGATGGATATTGTATATTAACACATGTGTATGGAATCTAGAAAGATGGTACCAATGAAGCTATTTGCAGGGCAGCAATGGAAGCACAGACAGAACAGACTTGTGGACATAGTGTGGGAGGGAGAGGGTGGGCGGACTGAGAGAGTGGCTTCGGTTCAGTTCAGTTCAGTTCAGTTGCTCAGTCATGTCCAACTCTTTGCAACCCCAAGGACTGCAGCACACCAGGCCTCCCTGTCCATCACCAACTCCGGGAGCTTGCTCAAATTCATGTCCATCGAGTCAGTGATACCATCCAACCATCTCATCCTCTGTCGTCCCCTTCTCCTCCCACGTTGAATCTTTCCCAGCATCAGGGTCTTTTCAAATGAGTCAGCTCTTTACATCAGGTGGCCAAAGTATTGGAGTATAGCTTAGATGACATTTTTAAGTTATCTAGAATGAAACTATTCTGATATCCCTAGGGTAAACTAACTTATGGTGTAATTATCTTTTTAAAGACATTCTTAAATTCACTTTGCTACACTTTTCTGTAGGACCTTTTGCAACTATACTCATGAGAGAGATAGCCTGTAAATTTTTTTTTCTCACAGTATCCTTGTCAGTGTTTCTGGCACTAAGTTTTCAGAATGAATATGACTGAAGGAGAGAAAGAAAGTACTCCCATCTTTTCCAGTCTCTGGAGGAGTCAGTAGAAAATCAAAGCAATCTGTTATTTTGAAAGTCTGAAAGAAATGACCATACCAGGAAGTCTCCAACTGGAAGTGGTTTGCTTTCTTCATGTGCTTGATCCTGGGCTCTGTAGAGTTAAGGTGGGAGGCTGAGACTGGGAGGCAGAGCAAGAAAGGACGCTCGATGCCCGCCCCTAGGACACGAACTGCTGTGCTCGCAGGGTGGGTCCTGAGCACTGCCATCACCACACTGTGACCTTTCAACCAGAGGACAAGGAAGAGGGGTCAGAGGAAACAGGAGATGAGGAATTGCAATTAGAGTAGTTTCTCTTCCTGAAAACACTTAAACCCAAAGACTGGAAGTACCAGAATCATTATGCAGTTTTTGGACAGAGACAGACGAAAGCAGCATGTAAAGCAGCGGTTTTAAAACAGTACCCAAAGAGCTGGTGAGCCATTTAAAGAAGGAGATAATGACAACTGCACTTGCATAAATAGAGCTTATGAAATATCTGATTCAGTGAAAAGAGGAGAAATTAAGAATATAGTTCTTGCTTTTGATAACTCAGTTCCTTCTAGAAGTGAAGCAACGGATACTTTCTTCTAAATGTTTTCCCAAGTGTTTGAAATGTATTCCAGGTGGTAAAAAAGAAAATGTAAACCTAATGATATGCATTCATCCTTTTTGTAGAGGCATTTTATTCCTGCTGGTATAATTTTTATTCTTGGAGAGAGTTTTCTTATTTAAATGAAGGGGAAAAAAAGCAGAATGTCATGATAAGAAGAGAGAGATTGAAAAGCAGAACAGAGCAACAAGGGCACAAAGAAAAAAGAAGAAATGAATGGAAGGTCAGTTGCTAATGCATATAACTGTGATGCAAGAAGAAAAACAGAAGGAAAAATGAAGAAGAAAGAAGCTAAAGAAAATAGAGATGAGCTCAATTAGGAGCTGTTTGGGTAACTAAGGAGAAAGAAGAGGAAGTTTGTCAAAATGCATTACTGGCAAAGAAGAAAAAAGATATCCAGGGAAAAAAGCCATTAAGAGGGAAAGGCAATATCAAATCATTATGTTTTACACATGGAACTAATATAATGTTGTGTGTGCATGCTAAGTTGCTCAGTCACGTGCAACTCTTTGCAACCCTGTGGACCATAGGCCACCAGGCTCCTCTGTCCGTGGGATTCTCCAGGCAAGGATACTGGAGTGGGTTGCCATGCCCCCCTCCAGGGGATCTTCCCAACGCAGGGATGGGACCCGTGTCTCTTTATGTCTCCTGTATTGGCAGGTGGGTTCTTTACCACTAGCGCCACCTGATGTAATGTTATATGTCAACTATATCTCCATAAGAAAAGGGAAAGGTAGCAAAAACTGCAAAATTCACGGAGGACCTGGAATCACATTTCCGATGATGAGATGAAGACTAAGTAATGGAAGAAGTGGAAAAGCGTGGCGATACCCTTGAACTTGCAAGCTTGCTGTACTTAAGTGAGAAACTCACATCACCTACAAAAGAAATAGGAATGATCGCTCTGGCAAAACAGATAGAAGAAAACGAGCAAAGTAGAAGAGAAAGGAAGTTGAGTATGTGCCAAGTATCTAAGAATGCAGAGACATCAACTGTTGCAGGTGGAAATGACAGTAAAAAATGGTCAGAAGAGAACTGATCTGCAATTGCTAATTAAATCTGTGAGCCTCTTCCTTGCTGGGACGAAGTCAAGATGGGAAGTTATTGCCAATTACGTGAATGTGTATTCTACTTCTGGGAGTCAAGAAAACTACCAAAGATTTCATTGGCAAAGAAGAGTCTCTAAACACTTGGCCATCATCGAAAAGATGGCATACTGTATGGAGAGGAGCCTCAAATTGTCAGTACCTTGAAGTGCTGAAGGTTCTGTCAGCACCTTCAGAACAATTTGAAAATCCACGTGCAGATTTCACGTCTTGACAACAGAAGAACAGAAGCTTTTGGAACAAACTTTGAAAATGTATTTACTGGGTAGTAAATACACCTGAAAGATGGGGAAAAATAGCAGAAGCAGTATCTGACATGACAAAAAGGACTACCAAAATGACATATGAAACTTGCTAAGATGGTGAAAGCAAAGAATGATGCTCAAGAACAAGTGCTGAATTCAGATAGAGCCATGAAATGACATAATGACAGACTGTTGTATGTGCATTTAAAAAATAAAATGACACGTTGAGTTGAGTTGAGCTCAGTCACTCAGTCATGCCCGACTCTTTTTGACCCCATGCCCTGCAGCACTCCAGGCTTCCCTGTCCATCACCAACTCTTGGAGCTTACTCAAACTCATGTCCATCAAGTCGGTGATGCCATCCAGCCATCTCATCCTCTGTCTTCCCCTTCTCCTCCCACCTTCAATCTTTCCCAGCATCAGGGTCTTTTCTAGTGAGTCAGTTCTTCACATCAGGTGGCCAAAGTATCAGAATTTCAACTTCAGCACCAGTCCTTCCAATGAATGTTCAGGACTGATTTTCTTTAGGATGGACTGGTTTGATATTCTTGCAGTCCAAGGGACTCTCAAGAGTCTTTTCCAACACCACAGTTCAAAAGCATCAATTCTTCGGCACTCAGATTTTTTTATAATCCAACTCTTACATCCATACATGACTAATGGAAAAACCATAGCTTTGACTAGACAGACCTTTGTTGGCAAAGTAATGTCTCTGCTTTTTAATATGCTGTCTAGGTTGGTCAGAGCTTTTCTACCAAGGATCAGGCATCTTTTAATTTCATGACTGCAGTCACAATCTGCAGTGATTTTGGAGCCCAAGAAAATAAACTCTCTCACTGTTTCCATTGCTTCCCCATCTATTTGCCATGAAGTGATGGGATCAGATGCCATGATCTTAGTTTTCCGAATGTTGAGTTTTAAGCCAACTTTTTTCACTGTCATCTTTCACTTTCATCAAGAGGCTTTTTAGTTCCTCTTAGCTTTCTGCCATAAGGGTGGTGTCATCTGTGTATCTAAGGTTATTGATATTTCTCCTGATAATCTTGATTCCAGCTTGTGCTTCATCCAGCCTAGCATTTCACGTGATGTACTCTGCATATAAGTTAAATAAGCAGGGTGACAATATACAGCCTTGATATACTCCTTTCCAAATTTGGAACCAGTCTGTTGTTCCATGTCCAGTTCTAACTGTTGCTTCTTGACCTGCATACAGATATCTCAGGAAATGGGTCAGGTGGTCTGGTATTCCCATCTCTTTAAGAATTTTCAGTTTGTTGTGATCTACACAGTCAAAGGCTTTGGTGTAGTCAATAAAGCAGAAGTAGATGTTTTTCTGGAACTCTTGCTTTTTTGATGATCAAACGGATGTTGACAATTTGATCTCTGGTTCCTCTACCTTTTCTAAATCCAGCTTGAACATCTGGAAGTTCACAGTTCATGTACTGTTGAAACCTGGCTTGGAGAATTTTAAGCATTACTTTGCTAGCGTGTGAGATGAGTGCAATTGTGTGGTAGTTTGAGCATTCCTTGTCATTGCCTTTCTTTGGGATTGGGATAAAAACTGACCTTTTCCAGTCCTGTGGCCACTGCTGAGTACTATAAAACTGCAAGTACTATACAAAAAAAATATCTGGACAGAACTCATGTAACTCATTGAGCTTGAGTTTTTTGTGGAATTTCCTTTTCTTATCATTAAAATTTTTAAAATTGTGATAAAATATACACAATGTAAAATTTACTGTTTTAACTGTTTTAAAATTTGTGGTTCAGTGGCATTAAGCACATTCACAATATTGTGTAACCATTACCACTATCAATTTCTGGAATGTTTCCATCTCCACAGACTGAGATTCTATATCTATTAAATAGCAACTTATTCCCTGTCTCCAAGCCCCTGGTCATCTCTGTTCTGCTTTCTGTCTCCATGTATTTGTCTATTCTAGGTTTTTTATATAGAATCAGGCAGTATTTGTCCTTCAGTGCTGGTGTCTTTTTTTAACATAACATGTTTTCAAAGTTCATATTGTGGCATGTATTAGAATTTCATTTTTTTTAATGGCTGAGTATTATTCCATTGTGTGGATATACCACATTTTGTTTATTGATTCATCTTTTGATAGACATTTGGGTTGTTACCACTTTCTGACTATTGTGAATAATGCTGATATGATCACTGTTGTGTAATGATCTCTTTGAGTCTCTTTATTTTGAGTATATACCTAAAAATGGAATTGCTGGATCATATGCAATTATATATTTAACTTTTTGCACAACCATTAGGCTGTTTTCTATAGCTGCTGTTCCATTTTACGTTCTCACCAGCAATACATGAGAGTTCTGGTTTCTCCACATCCACACCAGTGCTTGTTATTTTTTCTTTTTCTTTTTTGATAATAGCATCCTAATGCCTGTGAAATGTTATCCCATTGTGTTTTGATTTGCATTTCCCTAATGTCTAGTAATAGTTGAGCATATTTTCAAATACATATTGGCAATTTGTATATTTTCCTTGGAGAAATAGCTTTCAAATCCTTTACTCACTTTTGAACTGAGTTGTTCTGCTTTTGTTCAGTTGTAAGAGTTCTTTACATATTCTAGATATTAGTCCCTGGCATATATTTTAAAAAAATACATAGTTTCATTTTTTTAAAAACTAATTTTTTGACTTTTATTTCATTTATTCTTGAGTCAGTTTGGTAAGTTTATATTTTTGAGGAATTTATTCAAGTTTTCTAAAATTTGTAAATTATTGTTATAATGTTGATAATATCTTATTATTATATAATATAATATATATTATTATTATATATAATTATAATAATATATTATTATTGCTTTATTATATACTATGTCCGCTTATTCATTAACAGTATTACTTATCTTTTTCCATTGTCTTCTTAATCATTCTTGCTCACTCAATCCTCAGATTCAAAACAACCCATACTCTTTCTGGAAGTTTAATCATTTCTGTTGTTGTTGTTGTTATTTTTTGGATTCCATGTTGCCCTCTAGAATTTCTCCAGTGTTAATTTTGGGAGTGGGAGGCAGAGATCACTCCCTCCAAGTTGACCTATTAGCAGGAGCCAGAACTCTTGACATAGAACTTAGCAATTTATTCTTATAATTCTTTTAATATCCTTCAGGTCACTAGCTATTTACCTACTGAATTAGAAATGAAAGTTTGGTTTTCTGAATTCTAGTTTAACCCAATTTCTATCACATTTGAAATCCTTTCAGGAGACTTCTACTGTATAGTTTTGGGGAATAATTTTCAAATGGGTTGGAAGAAACAATGGAAAGAATTATTATTTAGGACCTTATCTGTCCAACATGAAGGAATTTGTTAGTAGAGAAGAAATAATATGAAGTAATTTCTATTAGATGGCATATTCCAGGAGGATAAGGATATTATTCCTAGCATCTCAAGGAAGTTGAGTGAAAAATTATCAGTAACCTTGAAGAGTGTAAGATTTTGTTTTAGAGATTGAGATGGGGGGACTATCTCTTATAGTTAGAAGTAGGTGTGTGACTAGTTACAGAAACCTGAATGTTTATAGGAATCACCTGAGAAACTGGTTGAACATATGGATTTCTATGTCTCACTCACAGAAATTCTGATTTAGTGGCTGAAGGAGACAGAATAAAGATGTCCTCATCCTAATCCCTGGAATTTGTTACATTAAATGTCAAGGGGGAATTCAGATTGTAGGAGGAACTAAGGATGGGGAGGTTATCCTGGATGATCAAAGTGGGCCCAATGTAATCACATAGGTCCTTCTAGACTCAAGAGGGAGATGAAAGAGTCAGAGCCAGGGAGCTGACAGTATGTTAGAGATTTGACTGGACATTTGTGGCTTTGAAAAAGTTGAACATTTTTTAAAAGATGGTTTGGTTTGCTTGACATGACAGTGAGTTCCTACTGGAGACTGGTAACACTGTCCTCTCTTTTTGCCTGGCTGAACTGCCCAGTGGTATCCCAGTTCAGTTGCCCAGTCGTGTCCGACTCTTTGCGACCCCATAAACCGCAGCACGCCAGGCCTCCCTGTCCATCACCAACTGCCAGAGTCCACCCAAACCCATGTCCATTGAGTTGGTGATGCAGTCCAACCATCTCATCCTCTGTCATCCCCTTCTCCTCCTGCCTTCAATCTTTCCCAGCATCAGGGGCTTTTCAAACGAGTCAGCTCTTTGCATCAGGGGGCCAAAATATTAGAGTTTCAGCTTCAACATCAGTCCTTCCAAAGAACACCTAGGACTGATCTCCTTTAGGATGGAATGGTTGGACCTCCTTGCAGTCTAAGGGACCCTCAAGGGTCTTCTCCAACACCACAGTTCAAAAACATCAATTCTTTAGTGCTCAGCTTTGTTTATAGTCCAACTTTCACATCCATACATGACTACTGGAAAAACCATAGCCTTGACTAGACGGACCTTTGTTGACAAAGTAATGTCTCTGCTTTTCAATATGCAGTCATAACTTTCCTTCTAAGGAGTAAGTATCTTTTAATTTCATGGCTGCAATCACCATGTCCAGTGATTTTGGAGCCCCCCAAAATAAAATCAGCCACTGTTTCCCCATCTAGTCAAATATTAGGATTTCAGTAATGTATCCATCAAAGACTTTATGCTCTCCTTGTGGAGAAATGACAGTTGCATAATAAATTAGCACTACACAACCTTAATGTTTTTTATACCTGTATGTGAATAATGCTGATTAAAAGGTGCCAACTGAATAGATAATTGATAACAGAATTGATACATCATTTTTTACCTGAAAGTTCTAATTAGCCATGAAAATCTGACAACAAATAGTGTATATCATACTTTGATAAGGATAAGAGTTAAGGGGAAATAATGAGAATAAAGAAGATGAGAGAATGGCATTGAAACATGTATAATATCATATATGAAACGAGTCGCCAATCCAGGTTTGATGCACGATACTGGATGCTTGGGGCTGGTGCACTGGGATGACCCAGAGGGATGGTACAGGGAGGGAGGAGGGAAGAGGGTTCAGGATGGGGAACACGTGTATACCTGTGGCGGATTCATGTTGATATATGGCAAAACCAGTACAATATTGTAAAGTTAAAAAATAAAATAAAAAAATAAGATGAGAATATTTTGTAAAATAGAAAAAAATATATTGATTTTTCACAGACCTTTCTATATGTGAGCAGAGAACTTGAATTTTTAATGTTAGCAGCAACAGCCCTGTTGAGGGGCTGCTGTGATCAGTTCTGTGTGAGGATAGCAGTTTTGAATTTTTCACTTATGAACAAAAGGCTCACTATATATCACCCCGTTTTAAATCTCTCATAGGACTGCATTTTTCTATTCAAGGAATATCAGGCATCTTTTCATAAAACAAGGAAACAGATTTTAGAGTCCTCAGGGGAAAAATCTTTTGAGGTTTCAGAAATGTACATATTTGGAAAATTTGAAGCTTTCTGCAAAAGATTGGAGAAGGTAAGCAGCCACAGTTTTCACTGCCAACCATAGTGTTCCAGTTATTTCATACTTCATGTAGCATTGTTGAGATCTCTTATCTCACTATTGATCTGACTCATCCAATGTTACTCATAGATTGCTGCATTTTATTATAACTTATTTTTTCATTCCTAGTTACTGTCTTCTGCCAGTCACACAAAAGCTGTTGTAGACTTTCTCTTCTCTTGAGACCTCAACTCTGTCTTCACATATGGAGCTTGAACTCAAGTCTCTGCTCTTAGGCATCATAGCAGCTGAGAACAGGTGTGAGATGACATGTGTGCAGTACCTGGCAGAACCAGGTAGTTGTTTCATATCTGGATGTGTGGGTACCTTATCTTTCTAGGGCAGCATGTATGGTCTAACATAGACATTATGTGTGTACTGTCTTTGCTGGGCAGATGTGGATTAGAAACTTCTGCACCTTGGATCCATTCATTGTTTAGCACTGGCTGGAGAGAAGTGAGGTTTTGCCAGTGCATATAGGGCAGCCCATCCCAGGGTCTTCTTGCAGTCAGCCTTTGGAAAGCCTACAGATACCATCTAGGTACCATCCTCCCCATGCCCCCACCATTCTGCAAGCTCCCTAGGTCTTGGGAGTAGTTAGGGACCTGCTCATCATTTTTGGGACAATGGTGGGGACATTACGCAAGTTGAAGGGCATTTCCTAGGTATGCCAGGATGGGAAAGTATGGGTGCTGAACAGAACCAGGTTACTGAGTTGGGTCCTTCCTACATACTTCTATTGGTTCTGTTTTTGTTTATTTCTCTAGCATCTTTATTGTGATATAGTTCACATACCACATAATTTATTCATTTAAAGTGTTCAAGTCAATATTTTCTAATATATTCACAGGATTGTGCAACCATCACCACCATCTAATTTTACATTTCATTCCCACTAAAAGAAAACCCTGTGCCCATTAGCAATGATACCCCTTTCTCCCCTCTACCCAACCCTAAGCAACTGCTAATCTACTTTCTGTTTCTATAGATTTGCCTATTCTGGACGTTCCATATAAATGGAGTCATATAATATGTGCTCTTTTGTGACTGGCTCCTTTAGTTTAGTATGATGATTTCAAGCCTCATCTGTTTTGTAGCATTCCTCTTTATTGCAGAATAATATTCCATCATATGGGTATGTGTGCTTAGTTGCTCAGTCGTGTCTGACTCTTTGCAACCTCATGGACTGTAGCCCACCAGGCTCCTCTGTCCATGGGGATTCTCCAGGCAAGAATACTGGAGTGGGTTGCCATACCCTCCTCTCACATGGGTATACTATATTTTATTTGTCCATTCATTAGTTGATGGACATTTGGGTTTTTCCATTTTGGGCTACTACGAGTAATGCTGCTATTTTCTGTGTGTGTTTTTGAGTTGTTATTTCTCTCGAGTTTATGCATAGGAGTGGAATTGTTGGGTCATATTATAACTCCATGTTTACTTTTTGAGGGAGTACCAAACTGTTTTCCAAAGTACTTGCATCATTTTATATTCTCGTAAGAAATGTATGAGGGTTCCAGTTTCTCTACATCATTGTAATGCTTGTTATTATCTGTCCTTTTGAATTTAGCCATTGTAGTGGATGTGAAGTGATATCACACTGTGGTTTTGATTTGCATTTCCCTGATGACTCGGTGACTAATGGTGTTGAGCATCTTTTCATGAGCTTATTGTCCATTCGTATTTCTTCTTTGGAGAAATTTCTGTTCCGATTCTTTGCACATTTTAAATTTAGTTATTTGTATTTTTATAGTTGAGTTTATAAGCATTATTTATGTATTCTGGATTTAAGTCTCTTATCAGATATGATTTTCAAGTATTTTCTCTTGCTGCGGGCTATCTTTTCATTTTCTTGATTGTGTTCTTTGAAGCATGAAGTTTTAAATTTTCATCAAGTCTGATTTATCAAGTGTTTGTTTTGTCGCTTGTGCTTTTGGTGATGCATCTAGGAAAAGTTGTATGAGACTGTTTTGTGAACAGTGGGAATGTCTTGAGGACAAATGTCTAATTGGAATTGTATCAGCATGGGTCAAATGAATAAATGAGTCCCATCATCAGAACCTGTTCCACAGAGATGTTTAATATGTCTGAAACCATTAGAATGTAAACCTGGAGGTGATTCCTAGTTACTTTTCATTTTTCCAGGAGCAAGGACCCTCACCAACTTGGGTGCAGTTTTAGGCTTGGTAGGGCTTCAGGGCTGGACCTTAATGGTTAACCCATTTGCAATAAAGATCTTTGCTGTCAGGTCTAGTGCTGGAGATCCATCTGTAAAGTAGCAGCCCAAGCATTCCTGATCCTAGAGGGAGTAGGTGATAATGGCTAGCTGCTTCAGCCACTCACCCCCATCCTACCTCTAGAGAAGCCTACCTACAATCTTAAGGATACAACTTCATGCCACAAAGGCTCAACAGTCAGAGCCAATGCAGCACTCTCCAGGGGCCTTACTTGAAGTGCATTCTGGCTGCTAGGTTATTCCAACTCTCCTGTGCTAAGAATCCTTTGGCTGGCTGGCATCTCTCCCAGGTGTAATTGGTGGATATTGGTTTCCAGATGCTCGAAGACGGGGCATGATAGTTACCCTGAAATGTGGCCAGGATTTTTTTTTATAATCCTGTAGAGGTTGTTCCAACATCTGTTGGAGCATCGAAAAAGCGAGAGAGTTCCAGGAAAACATCTATTTCTGCTTTATTGTCTACACCAAAGCCTTTGACTGTGTGGATCACAAGAAATTGTAAAAATTTTTAAAGAGATGGGAATACCAGACCACCTGACCTGCCTCCTGAGAAATCTGAATGCAGGTCAAGAAGCAACAGTTAAAATTGGACATGGAACAACAGACTGGTTTCAAATTGGGAAAGGAGTATGTTAAGGCTGTATATTGTCACCCTGCTCATTTAACTTATATGCAGAGTATATCATGTGAAATGCAGGCTGGATGTAGCACATGCTGGAATCAAGATTACCAAGAGAATTATCAATAACCTCAGATATACAGATGACAACACTCTTATGGAAGAAAGAGGAGAAGGACTAAAGAGCCTCTTGATGAAAGTGAAAGAGATGAGTGAAAAAGTTGGCTTAAAACTCAACATTCGGAAAACTAAGATCATGGCATCTGGTCCATCACTTCATGGCAAATGGGGAAGCAATGGAAACAGTGAGAGGCTTTATTTTGGGGGGCTCCAAAATCACTGCAGATGGTGACAGCAGCCATGAAATTAAAAGGAGCTTACTCTTTGGAAGAAAAGCTCTAACCAACCTAAACAGCATATTAAAAAGCAGAGACATTACTTTGCCAACAAATGTCTGTCTAGTCAAAGCTATGGTTTTTCCAGTAGTCATGTATAGATGTGAGAGTTGAACTATAATGAAAGCTGAGCACCGAAGAATTGATGCTTTTGAGCTGTGGTGTTGGAGAAGACTCTTGAGCGTCCCTTGGACTGCAAGGAGCTCCAACCAGTCCATCCTAAAGGAAATCAGTCCTGAATATTCACTGGAAGATCTGATGCTGAAGCTGAAACTGCAATACTTTGGCTACCTGATGTGAAGACCTGACTCACTGGAAAAGACTCTGATGCTGGGCAAGACTGAAGGTGGGAGGAGAAGGGGACAACAGAAGATGAGATGGTTGGATGGCTGGATGGCATCACCGACTTGATGGACATGAGTTTGAGTAAGCTCCAAGAGTTGGCATGCTGCAGTCCATGGGGTCACAAAGAGTCAGACATGACTAAGTGATTGAACTGAACTGAGAGGTGGTTACTGAGCTGCCTCGGTGGACTTCCCCTGCTCAGTGGGGCACAGCAGGGACTGCTGTTGGACCTGCCCTGAGAGCTCTTCAATAGCTGTCAAGGAGAGACAGAAAGGCACGCTAAGCCAGATCCTGTTAGGGAAAGCTGAGATTCAGATGTCTGGATGACCAACTCCAAAGTCAAAGGACAGACAGAATTGAGCTTGGCGTTGGAGAGCCAAGACCTCAGAGTTGGGCAGAGATGTTGGGAATCTTTAAGGAATAAGTGAGGAAAATTCTAGTGTGTCAGCTTAGGGTGCCTGAAAGTTACCTTTTGGTAGGTGGAGACTTGATGGTGTATTGTGGTTAGTCTGCCCTAAAGAACTGAAATTAAGTGTGTATGATATAGCTTTTGTTTCTTCTTCTTCCTGCCATGTAAATTTTGGTGAATATTGGTGTTTCCCAGAGCTCTGTGTTTAGTTTTCTTTTCTTCTCACCCTGAACATTTGTGGGAGAGAAGAGAAGGTGTGGGAAGCTTTGAGTATTGTTCTCCAGAGCAAGAATCAAGATGAGGAATCACTGATGAAGACTGAAGAGCTGAGAGCCTGTGGACATGAAAGACTTTTTCTTTATGGTGAAGTAGGTAGTGTTGGTATGTTGAGATGGAGCCAACTGTTTCTGAAGCAACGTTCATAATGAGGATTGCCCAGGGTTCTTTTTAAAAAACAGTTTTCTTTTATTGTGCCGAAAGTTACATAATATAAAACATACGATTTTAACCATATTTATCTATACAGTTCAGTGGCCCTAAGTGTATTTACATTGCTCTACAGCTCTTATCATCATCTGTCTCCCGAATTTTTCACCTTCCTAAACTCAAACTGTCTCCATTAAACACTAACTCCTTGTTCCCCCTCCCCCTACAACCCCCACCTGCCAGCCCCTGGAGTCTACCAGTGTACTTTCTGACACTATGAATTTGACTATTTGAGATACCTCATGTAAGTGGAATCCAACAGTAGTTGTCTCCCAAGTGTTCTTTAAGGGTCAGAAGTGACTGCAGTCATCCTTCAGGATTGTGGGGCCTTTCTTTTTTCTGAATGTGGATTTATTGCTAGTGTTACATATCAGAACTGTCGGGAGTGCCAAGAAGGACGGTAACGCTTTTGAATCCAGTGAAGTGATTTTGAGGAATAAAAGGCCTAAACTGTTTAGACATCTGCAAGGGATTTTAGTCCCTGCCCTTCCTCCTCTTGAAAGGCAAAGTGATCAAATTCTGAGAAAGGCTGTAAACTCTTTCCTTATGTTGAAACATCTTCTGTCTTAAATAGTCCAAGGGTAATAATGACTGGAGTAGAGATTTGTCTTCTATTTTATCTCCTCTGGTTGGGTTTATTTATATGATTCTAGATCCTGTTTATTTATTTATTTTTTTTAAATCATTGATTCATTAAGAGTTTGTTCTGGGGAAGGGTGCTAATTTTTTAAATAAAATAACACTTTTGTTTTTAAGATTACAGAAATGATAACTGTTGTGCAAACATACTCAACCTTAAACAATTCTACCATAGAGGGAATAGACATTTTGGCAATAAAATTCAAAAATATATATCAAGGGGTTAAGAAGAAACAGTATGACATTCTGGATCCAAGAAGGACAGAATTTGACACAGATTTCTTAGATTTTATGACAAAAATCAATGCTTTAGAGGTGAGTATACATAATTTTACTTTAGTAAAGCTGAAATGTAATCAATAGTACTGTACTGAAATTAACATAGTTACTATTTATTACAAATTACTCTTGCAAATTGATCAAAAATACTTGCTGGTATGAATAATTTTCTAACTAGTCTACAAGATATTTTCCATCTTTTTTAAAAAATGAAAAATGAGTTTACTCAGTAAAGGGTACCAGGAACTAACCAGAAGCCCAAAGGGCTTATTGTAGCTAGGGTTTATTTTTCATTTGCATTAAAAATTAGATTCGGTTTTTGTTGTGCCAGGGACCCATGTCACTTTTGCAGTCTAAGAGGGAATTTGTCAGCCTTGTTCTTGGTCAAGTGTGAGAAGATTTGAGAACAGATTAGGAAGACGAATCACTCTTCCCTTGGCACTGCACTTTATAACCACATTCTCATTACAGCTTAGAGGATGGCTCTGAAAAGGCCCTCAATCCTGTCTGTCAGAGCTCAAGGAACCCCAGAGGGATGAGACTGTAACATATTTCTCTGTCACTTTTTGGGCTTATATGACCTCAGTTACTATCTTACCGAAAACTCTTAGCCCAGGTGTAGCCCCAGGTCTCCTCCTTGCTGCATAAGGTCCTAGAAACACAGGGAGGGATAGGAATTCTCCAGGCAAAAATGCTGGAGTGGGTAGCCACTCCCTTCTCCTTGGGATCTTCCCAACCCAGAGATTGAACCTGGGTCTCCTGGATTGCAGGTGAATTCTTTACCATCTGAGCCACCTGCTAACACACTGTCTAATTGAAAACTGTTAGCCCAGATGTAGCTCCAGTTCTCCTCTTTGCTCAGAATGTCCTGGAAACACAGAGAGGGAAAAGAATATACAATGTCCACTTCCTGGGTCTTAAATTATTGCTAAGAAGGTGAGGAAAATTATATTTTTTTCCCTTGTGTTTTAAAAGACTCTTTTAAAAACCACATTATGTATATAATTTGTGCAATATATATTAAAAAGATCCTAAAATTCTAACAACACTTTTTCTTTTTGACACAGATTTCCTTTCAGTTTTTGAAAGTTAGACTCTGATAAGATCAGATCAGATCAGATCAGTCGCTCAGTCGTGTCCGACTCTTTGCGACCCCATGAATCGCAGCACGCCAAGCCTCCCTGTCCATCACCAACTCCTGCAGTTCACCCAGACTCACGTCCATCGAGTCAGTGATGCCATCCAGCCATCTCATCCTCTGTCGTCCCCTTCTCCTCCTGCCCCCAATCCCTCCCAGCATCAGAGTCTTTTCCAATGAGTCAACTCTTTGCATGAGGTGGCCAAAGTACTGGAGTTTCAGCTTTAGCATCATTCCTTCCAAAGAAATCCCAGGGCTGATCTCCTTCAGAATGGACTGGTTGGATCTCCTTGCAGTCCAAGGGACTCTCAAGAGTCTTCTCCAACACCACAGTTCAAAAGCATCAATTCTTCGGCGCTCAGCCTTCTTCATAGTCCAACTCTCACATCCATACATGACCACAGGAAAAACCATAGCCTTGACTAGACGAACCTTTGTTGGCAAAGTAATGTCTCTGCTTTTGAATATGCTATCTAGGTTGCTCATAACTTTCCTTCCAAGGAGTAAGCATCTTTTAATTTCATGGCTGCAGTCACCATCTGTAGTGATTTTGGAGCCCAGAAAAATAAAGTCTGACACTGTTCAGATTTATCTTCGTTTTCTGAATGTTGAGCTTTAAGCCAACTTTTTCACTCTCCACTTTCACTTTCATCAAGAGGCTTTTTAGTTCCTCTTCACTTTCTGCCATAAGGGTGGTGTCATCTGCATATCTGAGGTTATTGATATTTCTCCCGGCAATCTTGATTCCAGCTTGTGTTTCTTCCAGTCCAGCATTTCTATGATGTACTCTACATAGAAGTTAAATAAACAGGGTGACAATATACAGCCTTGACGAACTCCTTTTCCTATTTGGAACCAGTCTGTTGTTCCATGTCCAGTTCTAACTGTTGCTTCCTGACCTGCATACAGATTTCTCAAGAGGCTGATATGAAGATATATTTTACTTTTAGTATTTGGTTTGGGGAGTTATATCATTATAGCAATGGGAATTTGTCTTTTTAAAAAATTATTGTGTAAATTATTTTTATGATTCATTAATAAAGATTATATGTTATAAAGACTTTACTGTGTGGTCTTAGATTCAAATTTAGCTTTCAGTAAATTTAGAAGGCATAGTTTTTAGTATTTAGAAAGAGATGTCAGTGTTTTAACTTTCCTTGGTTTTCCAATGTTTCATTAATGGATGTGGCATATATTTGTGGACAGTACCAATATAATTGATAAGTGAAAGTAATTTACAGAGTGCTTCAGTTCCATCAGCTGGGCACCAAGAGTTTGGAGTTCACTGCTAAGGATGGTCAGAGCCTTGGAAGGATATTTTCTGCATCTCATTCCTCATTAGCATGACAAAGATGTTTCTGAGAGTAGCGGTATTGGACAATGACAACTGTTCACTATGGGTGTTTATAGTGTCATTGGAGAAGGACATGGCAACCCACTCCAGTATTCTTGCCTGGAGAATCCCATGGACAGAGGAGCCTGGGGGGCTACAGTCCACAGGGTTTCAAAGAGTCGGACACGACTGAGCACAGTGTCATTACATTGCTCCACAGACATGCTAAGAAATCCTAAATGTCCCAAAGAAATGTGCTCAGTAAGAGACTTTCACTCCTTTCATAAATTCTGTAGGTCAACATACAGTAAATAATGAGCAGCAAATGCAAACCACATATGTAATTTTAACTTTTTAGTAGCCACATGCATACAAGTAAGAAGAAACAGGTGCCGTTAATTTTAATGATATACTTTATTCAACCCCACGTAGTAAAAATATTATCATTTTAACACGTCACTAACAAAACCCAGTATGACATATTTTATACTCCCTTTTTCATACTAAGTCTTTGAAGTTTTGTGTGTATTTTATTTTCTATTTACAGCACATCTCACTTCCAAGTACTGACTTTCAAGTGCTCAGGGGAAACGTGTGGCCAGTGGCTACCATACTGGACAGTGCAGCGCTAGACGCTTAGATGGTAGATGTGTTTAAGGCTCTTTTGATTCTGTAGGAGAATCATTCATTGTTGTTAAACAAAACCAATCTTCTCTTTAATAAAAAAAAAATCATTCAAACATTAATATTGCATTTCAGGTACAGATACAGGCATTTATGAACAGTAGTTTTGGAAAAATTCTATCTTCTCAGCAGGCTCTTCAACTGCTTCAAAGGTATTTATAATGCATTAAGCAGTGTAATTCCTTTTTTATTTATTTATTTATTTATTTTTTTGTTTGCTTTTTTAAAATTTTATTTTATTTTTAAACTTTACAATATTGTATTGGTTTTGCCATATATCAACATGAATCCACCACAGGGTATACACGTGTTCCCCATCCTGAACCCTCCTCCCACCTCCCTCCCCCTACCATCCCTCGGGGTCGTCCCAGTGCACACGAGTTGCCAGTCCAGGTTTGATGCACGATAAGCAGTGTAATTTCTAAGTGGGATAACTTATACCTGAAAATAACCATTTCAAAAAAAAATTTGGAAATCTCTATGTAAACTTTGAAACTTATAAACAGTAATCTTTTTTATGATTTTATTCTTGAAATTTATTTATTTTAATTGGAGGCTAATTACTTCACAATATTGTGGTGGTTTTAGCCATACATCGACATGAATCAGCAATGGGTATACATGTGTCCCCTATCCCGAACCCCCTTCCCACCTCCCTCCCCATCCCATCCCTCTGGATTGGTTCCAGTGCACCAGCTTTGAGTGCCCTGTTTCATGCATAGAACTTGGACTAGTGATCTATTTCACATGTGGTAATTAATATACATGTTTCAATGCTATTCTCTCAAATCATCCCACCCTTGCTTTCTCCCACAGAGTCCCAAAGTCTGTTCTTTATATCTGTGTCTCTTTTGCTGTCTCACATACAGGGTCATTGTTACCATCTTTCTAAATTCCATATATATGCATTAATATACTGTATTGGTGTTTTTCTTTCTGACTTACTTCACTCAAACAGTAATCTTTCAATTACCATAAATAGACTGGTGAAAATTTGAAACATGGGATGATGTTTTTCATTGAATTTTATTGAGAAAAGCCTTTATATAGGAAATGATGTCATATTTTCCCTCAGCTATGTAATATCTTAAAGTTAATTTCATAAGTGTTATTGGAAAGGGAACAAATAATGTTTGATTCTACATACTGAAAGGAATTCTGAAAGTGAAATTATCTAAGAGTAATAGGTCTCTGGCTTCCCTGATAGCTCAGATGGTAAAAAATCTGCCTGCAATGGAGGAGACCCAGGTTTGATCCCCAGGTTGAGACGAGCTCCTGGAGAAGAAAATGGCAGCCCACTCTAGTAGTCTTGCCTGGAGAATCCCATGGACAGAGGAGCCTGGGGGGCTACAGTCCATGGGGTCACAGAGAGTCAGACATGACTGAAGCAACTTAGCACACATGCCCGTACGCACAGCAGGCCTCCAAAGTTTCTGTTTTCCTTCCTGAGCACTCCTGCAGCTTCCTCTATTCTGACAGCAGTGCTCCCCTGCAGGACAGGGGAGCCTGGATTAGAGGAGCGGGCTGGACCAGAAGCCGTTTTCTTCCAGCTCAGAGAGGGCTCACTACCCATGTCAGGGACCCTCTGGGAACTCTCCCCTGAGAGCCAGTGGATCTGGGCTTGGGTCTGACTTTGCTGTAGTTCCATGTCTTTCTAATGATGAATCATACCTGTAAAACTTTAGCTCATGAGATGATTGTAAGAGTCAAAACAGATATAAAATGGTTTTGATGAGTGAGAGTACTATACAGTACTGTACAGACTATACTATACAGAGTACCGTACAGATGGCAGTACCACTGTCTTGGCAGTTTCTCTGTCTCTTTTTACTCATTTTATTATCAGAATGTTATGGTTCTAGTTCTCCCTGTGCATCCTTAGTCTCTAAGCGTTGTGGTGTTTGGCTGACAAAATGTTTATTATTGTGACTGGGGATGACGTGAGCAGTAATACTGGCAGAGGGACAGTCAGTCGACTGCTTTCCGTCTTTGCTAAGCCAGCTTTGAAAAGCTCAACTTTTCAATCTCAGTTCAGATGTCATTTTCTTCAGGAAGTCTTTCTCGACTCCCCAGGCTTGGCAGGGTTTCCTCTGTTACATGCAATTTCTGCACTCTTGTAATTGGAACAACTATTTATGTCACTTATGACCAATCTCTACCTTTTCAATGACCGTTGGCTCCATGAAGGCTGAAGCCACACCTGTCTTGTACATCACTGTGTCCTAGGGCAATGCATGAGGCCTGGTGGGAATATTTGTCAAATGAGTGAATGGATTTTTAGGACTGCAGCAGCTCTTAAGTATGTTTCTCATTCGCCTTTTAATTATTCACCTTCACTTGCTTTTAGATTCCAGAAACTGAACATTCCCTGTCTGCAGTTAGAAATAAACCACACCATTGAGCGTATTCTTCAGTATTATGTGGCTGAACTTGAAGCTACCAAAAAGGCAAGTATCATGTTTATAAATAGAACAGCACTTTTCGTACAAGAAGAAAAATACGCGGCAAGTATTTGCCGTCATTATCTTGTGCCAAGCTTTTCAGACCGATCCTGTCACTGCTGAGTATCTTTGATGCTCCTCTCCAGGGGGAAGGTCCTGACAGCATGTGTCCCTAGAAAGCCAGATTATACCTCTCTCCTCTTAAGAATTATCTTCTTATGACAGGGTTCATGTATGTGTGGGGAAGCCCATTTACATTAATGTTTTTGTACATCAAAATATGGGCTCAGGTTTCTGCCATAAAGGAGTGCGAATCAGCCGTAATTATACATACATCCCCTCCTTCTCTAGCCTCCTTCCCCTCCCCTCGTCCCATCCCGTCAGGTCATCACAGAGCACCAGACTGGGCTCTCTCTGTGCTGCACAGCAACTTCTCACCAGCCAATAGTGTGTTTACGTTGATGCTACTTTCTCCAGTCATCCCGCTCTCTCTCCTCTCTCACTGGGACCGCAAGTCATCTTCATCCGTGTCTCCATTCCTTCCCTGCAAACAGGTTCATCAATATCATTTTTATGGCAGAAGCCAACACAACATTGTAAAAATTTAGAAAAATATCTAAATGTTAAAAATAGGGGAAAAAAAAATTGGGAAGGCTTTTATCATAGTTTGTGATCCTGAATTAGATAACACAGCATTGGAATAGGAATTTACTTGGAAATGTGAAATTAGCAATACAATTAATGGGGCCAAGGAACAGAGAAGTAAAAGTAAAAGGTAGTTAGTTCTTGGATTCTTATCCCTCTTCTTCTGTCACTCTGTAAAATTAAAATATATGTGTATAACCTGTAAAAAAAATATGGTCTCTGGAGAATATTATGACAGATATAATATAGCTATGTGTTCCCACTTTTGAGTATATCTTTAGGATTAGGGATAAAAGGCAGAAAAAATGTATACATGTAATGGGAAGTAAGGGTTAAAAGAGAATCAAGTGTCATGTGTTGTAATCATCATAGTTTTTGAGCCTTGGGTTGATAGGGCTAGAGTACATACTTTTTGACAACCTCTTATTTATAAAACATGTCAATAATTGTAATACATCAATAAAAATATAGCTGTATATGTTTTACCTTTTCCTCTGTATTGAATTTCGAACATTAATGCCAGACCTTTAATTACAGCTTTATCATTCTCAAAAAGATGACCCCCCTCTTGCTCGCAACATGCCCCCTATAGCAGGAAAGATCCTCTGGGTGAGGCAGCTGTATCGCCGGATAAGTGAGCCCATCAACTATTTCTTCGTAAGCCAATAGTTAAAATTTACAGTTTGTGGATCATGGTGGGTTTAGTTTTTCTTTTTTTGGCATGCCCTGAAGCATGTGGGATCTTAATTCCCCTACTAGGGATTGAACTGGTGCTCCCTGCATTGGAAGCATGGAGTCTTAACCACTTGACTGCTGGGGAAGTCCCTTGTGGTGATTTTTAATACAAGAAATATATTTTATACTAGAGCATTTGTTTCCAGTAGAGTAACTAGAGCTAATTCTTTTACCAAAGTAAATTTAGCTTGCAAATACGCTTGAGAGAGAATAAGCCAATTCCTTTCATGTTTGGTAGATAAGCCTGATTAATTACAGCTAATCTGTCAGAAGGTTAATCTTAGAAATGTATGACCTTTAATCATACAGGACACTTTATAAAGGCTTTTGTAAAATAATTGTTTTGAAAATGATAGAGCACAGGCTTGGTACTGAAACTTAAGTCTGTGTGTGGATGGATAGGTCACTGATACACATTCAGTTCAGTTCAGTTCAGACGCTCAGTCCTGTCCGACTCTTTGCGACCCCATGGACTGCAGCGTGGCAGGCTTCCCTGTCCATTACCAACTTCCAGAGCCTACTCAAACTCATGTCCGTCGGTGATGCCATCTAACCATCTCATCCTCTATTGTCCCCTTCTCCTCTTGCCTTCAGTGGAGGTGAGGAAGTGCTCAGAATATATTCCTCTGTGGAGGACTGAGGCCAAGAGCAGGTGTAATAGAGTACGTTCATCCTCTGTGTTCTTAAGATGATTAGATTTCTGAAAAACACCAGGGTAGTCTTAAGCCTTGTTGGGATTCTGAAACTGCCAGTTTGTCATCTCGTTTTGTTTGTGTGTTTTGGTTTTCCTTTTCTTGCTTTGTGTTTTAAAGAGATGGTGTCGCCAGTCCAGGTTCGATGTACGATACTGGATGCTTGGGGCTGGTGCACTGGGACGACCCAGAGGGAGGGTATGGGGAGGGAGGAGGGAGGAGGGTTCAGGATGGGGAACGCATGTATACCTGTGGCGGATTCATTTCGATATTTGGCAAAACTAATACAATATTGTAAAGTTCAAAAATAAAATAAAATTTAAAATAAAATAAAATAAAAATAAAGAGATGGTGTAGCAAAGCAAAGTTGGTTTACCTGGTGTTGTGTCTTGTGCCTAAGTAGAGAACAAAATATAATAGTCTTGCAAGTGATTTTATTATTTGAGCATTATTAAATATTAAGTTTTTGTTGTTTTTGTTTGGCTGATATAATTTGTTTTACTGTCCTCAATATTAAAAAAAATATTGAAAAAGCAGTAGGCTCTGGCAGTAGGCTCTGGAAGTTGGTGATGGACAGGGAAGCCTGCTGCGCTGCAGTCCATGGGGTTGCAAATATTAAAATAAATAAATAAATAAAACAAAATGCTGGCCTTAGACAAGAGGCCAGGATAGGTACTCAGTTGTTTATTGACTTTATAGTGACAGAGCAGAGATTGCCCTGTTTTTGATACGTGTGAATGAAAACAACAAAAAGAGAATGTTCAATTTTTACATAAAAAATCTTGTTTTTGTTCTTTGATATATATTTACTTCTTTTTAAAAAAATTGGTGGGGAAGGAGGGAGGGGGAGAGAGAGAGAGGGAAGAAGGGAAGGAAGGAGGGAGGGAGGGAATCTACATTTCCTTTTTTTTTTTTTTTGATGCTGTAATTTAAGAATTTGCCCTGATACTCACAGTTCTAGGAAAATTAGTTCATTGTATCTTGCCAGAAAAGTGGGGATGAAACAGAGAATTGGGGGTGGAGGCCCTAGTGCCTACGGCCAGCTGTAAGACTAGATACTTTGCTTTATAAATCCTATTTTCTTTCTCAGTTTCTGCTTTTTACTGTTAATGTTTCTCTGCTTCCTTCTCTAGCTTGTCTGACCTTCCTCGTTTCTGATCTTTTTCTGAGGCAAAATCTAAATGAGTAGCATTGTTATTTGAAATATAAACAGCTTTACAGTTTGAATAGAAAGCAGACAGCAGACTTTTTAAAATAAATCATTTTTCTTCCCTTAAAAAAACAGAAAAACTCGGAAATTTTGTCAAGTGCAGAAGGCAAAGCTGTCATCCGTCAGTATAATAAAATTTCCTATGTTCTGGTGGAATTCGAGGTGGTCTATCACACAGCCTGGATCAGAGAGATCTCCCAGTTACAATACGGTGTGTGTAAGACTGCAGTGACCCTGCAGAGGAGGGAGTATTAGGTGGCTTTGAATGAGTTTGTGGTTCTGGAGAATTTTTATGTCTTTTTAAATATAACTGTATGATGGTTAAATTTAGATTTGGGACTGATACAATTATTTATTTCTTTACAGTTAGTAATATTCTGATTTTATAAGCAGAAATTGTCATGACCTTAAAATTGGTATATGCAGATTATGAGTTTCCCCTGAAAAACAGTATTTAAAAGTCAATATCAAAGCTCTTTATTTCTCCATAGGTTTGAGAAGATTTTTTGTTTTTAATCAGTTTTATCATGCTGTAGATTCAAATCTCAGTCCCAGTCAAGAGAAAGAATCGCAGCTTGCTTGTCCTCATTCCGTCCTTCCTTCAGTCGTTCCTTCCTTCCGTCTGTCCTTCGTTCCACCCATCCTTCCTTCCATTGTTCCTTCCTTCCTCCCTCCCTCCCTTGCTTCCTTGCTTCTTCTCTCCCTTCTATTTTCCCCTCCTCTCTTCCTCTCCCTTCCCTTTCTTTCTATAACTGAATTTAACTTAAATTTTGATCTCCAGTAAATAATGAATGTTAGGGTTGTGTCTAAGTACCTCTGAGAGGTGCCAGGGTATTGGGCAGTTAAGTGATGTAGGAGATGGATGGTTTTAAGCCACCGTCCATCCATGCTCCCATCATCTGGGATGTTGTTGTCGTTGTGTGGGCCCAGCTGGTCAGTTCAGGTTCCTACTTTGTCCCATATCAACCTTAATCTCTTATCCATAACCCTGGCGGAACCCTGACTCTGTCCCGTGGTGGGAAGGTGTCTCCCTCTCGTGCCAGGGATCTCCACTTCAGGAGAGCACAGAACTGCAGGGGTAGGAAGCACAGATTCACAGTTTGGGTCCCTGGGAGTGATAGTGAGAGGGGCCACTCCTAGTTCTGCCTCTTGGTTCCAAACTCACAGCACTATATATAGGTCATTGATTCGCTGCATGACTGCATCCTGAAGAATAAGATTTCAACCCTCTGGAGTATCTTCTGAACTGGCACCTCATTAAGCCTTTAATATACCACTTCTATCGGCCCATCTGTTTCTGGGTAATGCATATGATAAGATCCTATGGATCCTAATGAAAGCCTGCTAATGGAGCAATGGTCTCAAACTTTAAAAGAAGGTTAAAATTTACATTATGGAAAAGATCAAAGAGAATTTTTAGCAATCGAAATATGGAGCATGTATTGTTTTGCTTATACAATACGATGCACTTCTCTATTTTTTTTTTTGTTCTGTCAGCTTTTCCTTTTATCTGCACACTAACAAGTTCAACAGTCCCCTGGTCCATAAAGCCGTTCCTTATTCTTCCTGGCAGATAATAATGTCTTCTTCCTCCAGAGGCCTCCACACACTTTATCATGACATTTGTGGCTTTATAGATCTGTCTTATCTCCCCTATACATTCTAGCAACACTCTCCGTGTCTGTTTCATCTTTGTGTCCTTTAAATAGCAGTCATAGCTAACAAAACACACCTTATATATTCAACCCCCATTAATTCTCATGGCAGTTCTCTGAGCTATTATTCTTATTGTCATTTTACAGATGAAGAAACTGAGGTGCTGAGAAGTTAAGTGATTTTCCTGAGATCACAGAGCTGGGAAGTGGCAGGGCCAGGATTCAAATTTGCCTTTCTTTAAAAAAAAAAAAAATTATTTATTTGGCTGGGCCAGGTCTTAGTTGCAGCATGTGGGATCTGGTCCCCTACCAGGGAGAGAACCCCTGCATTGGGAGCATGGAGACTTAGCCACTGGACTACCATGGAAGCCCCCAGACTTGCCTTTCATGTGAACACAGGCTCGTGAAAGTGAATTACTCTGAAAGACCTCTTGTTATGTTGATGTAACTATATTTAACTGTTTAGGAACTTGGGATTATAATTGGAGACCTAGTATTGGTCTCCTCATTTGCTCTGTAAAGTTTCTCCAGTGATGATTCACATAGAAGGTTCACTTAGTCCCAGAGTTGCCTTCCTGGCTATCATTATTCTTAGTGGTCTCGCTGACCACTTTGTCCTTTCAAAAAAAGCTCAGCTTTGCCTTAAGGAAGATAGATTTCATTACATGAATGTCCTAAGATTATCTTGGCATTTACTTGGGAAGATAAATGATTTCCAGCCGAAGTTTTAAAAGATTCCAAATGAACTGGTTTTTAGTTGAAATCCTCATAAAACCATCATTGTTAATAATCACATCAAAACTCATTCTGTTGAGTAGAAGTCAACTAACTTCAAAGGGATATACAGTCTATTTTGTTTTACTAGAAATTTGATGCACCCATATTCTCTGAAGTAATTTGAGGCTTGGAAGATAAAATGTGTGAAATTCTCACATTAGCAGTGCTTGTATAAGATGCAACTGAAGCTAGCACATACTAGTTTACAACTGCGTTATTATGATGCCTCTAAAAGCAATTCATGTTAGGATAACAAATGGTTGAAGGCTATTCAACATGAACAGTTTGGGATTATGTATTTAACTTCTTAATAAAAAGCATATCTGAGAGTACCTATTATATGACTGATGTTCATGTAGTAATTTGGATGTAGGCTAAAAAAAAATTCTTCCTCTGCATTCTAGGAGTTCACAACTCAATGGTGTTTAATAAATATTTCTTACTGATACTGAACCTAGTTATCGATTTAAGTCAGATAAACCTTCTTAAATTTGAGAAGCCAATTTAGTATTAGGTATAGAAAAGAGTTTGAACTCTATGAGGTGTGTCATATTTTGTAGTTGGGCACATCTTTCAATTCTCTCTCCCAGAGGTTAAATCACAATCTGTAAAAATAAACTAACACTGCATCACAGCCCTCTTAGACCCACTCAGAAAAGTACTGTGTTACAGTTCATGGCACAAAGGCTAAGCATTCTTGGTTCATATTTATGTCTCTGGATCTAATTTTATGGTTTACAGACACTCTGCATTCATTTATCTAAGTTTTGAGCACTGACAATGTGTCAGATACTGTGCCTTAGCACTTGACAGCCAAAACTACCATTCTGTCCTTAAGAAGTCAGTGGTTCAGTGCGGAAGACAGTCATATAAACAGGACTGAAAACAGAGTAAGTCATGTCAGCAATTGTTTATTTGTAGCTTTGCAAGCCACACTTTTTGTGCGACATCCAGAAACAGGAAAGTTGCTGGTTAATTTTGACCCCAAAATTTTGGAAGTTGTTCGGGAAACTAAGTGCATGATAAAAATGAAGCTTGACGTACCAGAACAGGCAAAGAGATTGCTAAAATTGGAAAGTAAATTGAAAGGAGATAAATTGTACCTACAGGTAAGATAGATTCTATTTTCTTTTCTTTTTAAAAAATATTTATTTATTAGGATGCGTTGGGTCTTAGTTGGGGTACATGGGATCTTTTGCTGTGGTACATGGACACTCAAGTTGTAGCTTGAGGGCTCAGTGGTTTTGGCACTTGGGCCTAGATGCTCCATGGCATGTGGGATCCTAGTTCCCAAGCCAGGGATTGAACCTGCATCTCCTGCATTGCAAGGTGGATTCTTAACCACTGGACCACAAGAGAATTTCCCTACTTTCTAATTTGCAAGAGGTTTTTAAATATATATATATATATAATTTTTTTTTAGAAAGAAAAAGACACCTTTGCAGTTGTGCTGATGCTGCATTGAGGAGAAATTTGTTATTATGTTGATTCTTTTTAAATTTTTTCAGCTTTATCGGGGGACAGATGACAAATAAAATTGTTAGATAAAGTGTAGGTCATGATGATTTGATATATATATGTGTTATGAAAATATGTTGTAGAATGTATTAGTCACTCAGTTGTGTCCAGCTCTTTGTGACTCCATGGACTGTAGCTTGCCAGGTTCCTCTGTCCAGGCAAGAATGCAGGAGTGGATTGCCATTCCCTTCTCCAGGGATCTTCCTGACCCAGGGATCGACCTAGGTATCCCGACTTACAGGCAGATTCTTTACCGTCTGAGCCACTAGGAAGCCAGAAGCCCATATTATGAAAGGATTCCTTCCATTTAGTCAGTTAACTAACGTATCCATCATTATATATATATATATATATATATAATTATATATATAATTATATAAACATATATAAACACACACATTGGTGAAAACATTTAAATTCTATTCTCTTCAGTTTAGTTGCTCAGTCATGTCTGACTCTTTGTGTCCCCATGGACTGCAGCATACCAGGCCCCCTGTCCATCACCAACTCCTGGAGCCTGCTCAAACTCATGTCCATTGGGTTGGCGATGCCATCCAACCATCTCATCCTCTGTCATCCCTGTCTCCTCCTGCCTTCAATCTTTCCCATCATCAGGGTCTTTTCAAATGAGACAGTTCTTCACATCAGGTGGCCAAAGTATTGGAGTTTCAGCTTCAGCATCAGTCCTTCCAATGAATATTCAGGACTGATTTCCTTTAGGATGGACTGGTTGGATCTCCTTGCAGTCCAAGGGACTCTCAAGAGTCTTCTCCATCACCACAGTTCAAAAGCATCAATTTTTTGGCACTCCGTTTTTTTTTTTTTTTTTATAGTCCAACTCTTACATCCATACATGACTAATGGAAAAACCATATCTTTGACTAGATGGATCCTTGTTGGCAAGGTAACATCTCTGCTTTTTAATATGCTGTCTAGGTTGGTCATAGCTTTTCTTTCAAAGAGCAAGCATCTTTTAATTTCATGACTGCAGTCACCATCTTTAGTGATTTTGGAGCCAAAGAAAATAAAGTCTCTCACTGTTTCCATTGCCTCCCCATCTATTTGCCATGAAGTGATGGTACCAGATGCCATGATCTTAGTTTTTTGAATGTTGAGTTTTAAGCCAACTTTTTCACTCTCCTCTTTCACTTTCATTAAGAGGCTCTTTAATTCCTCTTAGCTTTCTGCCATAAGGGTGGTGTCATCTGTGTGTATGAGGTTATTGATATTTCTCCTGGCAATCTTGATTCCAGCTTGTGCTTCATCCAGCCCGGGATTTCTTAAGATGTATTTTGCATAGAAGTTAAATAAGTAGGGTGACAATACACAGCCTTGATGTACTCACTTTCCAAATTTGGAACCAGTCTGTTGTTCCGGGTCTGGTTCTAACTGTTGTTTCTTGACTTGAATGCAGATTTCTCAGGAGACAGGTGTGGTGGTCTGGTATTCCCATCTCTTGAAGAATTTTCCACAGTTTGTTGTGATCTACACAGTCAAAGGCTTTGGCATAATCAGTAAAGTAGAAGTAGATGTTTTCCTGGAATCCTCTTTCTTTTTCTACGATCCAACGGATGTTGGCAATTTGATCTCTGGTTCCTCTGCCTTTTCTAAATCCAGCTTGAGCATCTGAAAGTTCATGCTTCATGTACTGTTGAAGCCTGGCTTGGAGAATTTCAAGCATTACTTTGCTAGCCTGTGAGATGAGTGCAGTTGTGCGGTAGTTTGATTGTATGACGTGTTATCAACTACCGTCACTGTGTTGTACTTCAGGTCCTCAGACCTTATCAATCTTAGAGCTGAAGGTTTGCGCCCTGTTAGCAATAGCTTCCTGTTTCCCCTACGCCTGACATCTACTTTGCTACTCTTTTTATGAGTTTGCATGTCTTAGATAACACATCTAAGTGATATTATACAGTATTTATCTTCTCCTGTCTGACTTATTTCACTTAGTGCAGTGCCCTTGAGGTCCATCCATGTTGTCACAAATGGCAAGATGTCCTTCTCTCTCATGGTTGAATAGTATTCCATTGTATATATGCCACCTCTTTATCCATTCACCCATTGATGGAAAGTTGTTTCCATGTTTTGGCTGTTGTGAATAATGTTGCAATGAACATTGGAGTGCATATATATTTTCAAATTAGTGTTTTCATATTCTTTGGATAAAAATCCCAAAGTGGAATTGCTAGGTCTTGTGGTAGGCATCACTGACTCAATGGACATGAGTTTGAGTAAACTCAGGAGTTGGTGATGGACAGGGAGGCCTGGCGTGCTGCAGTCCATGGGGTACCAAAGAGTCAGACACGACTGAGCGACTGAACTGAACTGATGGTAGTTCTACTTTAGTTTTGTAAGGAAACTGTTTTTGATAGTATTTGCACAATTTAGCTTTTACCAACAGTGTCTGAAGGTTCCTTACTCTCCACATCCTCACCAGTTATTTATCTTTTATCAATAGATGTGAGGTGGTATCTCATTACCCACTATGTTTACTTCTAGGAGTTTTATGGCTTCAGGTCTTAAATTTAATGGTTTAATCCATTTTGAGTTAATTTTTGGGTGCGGTATAAGATGGTGGTCCAGTTTTATTCTTTTTCATGTGACTGCCCAGTTTTCCCAATATTGTTTACCGAAGAGACTGTCCTCTCACCATTGAATTCTTTTGACTTCTTAGTGTGTTCTTGGTTCTTCGTAAGTGAATCGACTGTATATGCACGGGTTTATTTCTGGACTGTATTCTGTTCTGTTGTGATTCTCGAGGCATTAAAATACTGACATGCAAACAGAAAGGAAAAAAGTGAAAGGATTATCAGAAAGCAAAATGTGATTATCAGAAGTCAGATGTAGATTTCTGGATAATGACAATGATGAATAGCAAGTTTAAAACACTATTAATATTATAATTTTATAGATTAAGTGCATTATATTTTATAATATGTTCAATTAAGGATACTAGTAAGATATGAATTAATGACTGTAAAATGACATGAATGGAAAATGAATCTCAGTATTATGGAGTAAAATGGAGCAACAACCAAAAAGATCAGAGTATTAGAATAGATATTCTCCAAACCAGTTTAGAAAAACAGGCTTATTGAGATATAATTCACATACCACACAATTTATCCATTTTAAGCGTACAGTTTAATGGTTTTAGTATATTCACAAAGTTACACAACCATCATCATTATCAATTTTAGAATATTTTCATCATTCCCAAAAGAAACTCCATATCTGTTAGCAGTCAGTCCCCATTTTCCCCTCAACTCTCGCCACATCTTCCCCTGGCAATCACTTAGTGTCTCTATGGATTTGCCTACCCTGGGCATTTATACAAATGGAATCATTTAATATATGATGGTTTGTGGTTCACTTTTTTAACCTAACACAATATTTTCAGAGTTCATTCATATTGTCCTATGGATCAGTACTCATTTTTGAGTGTGTGAGTGAGAAAGTTACTCAGTCATGTCCGACTCTTTGCAACCGCATGGACTGTACAGTCAATGGAATTCTCCAGGCCAGAATACTGGAGTGGGTAGCTTTTCCATTCTCCAGGGGATCTTCCCAAACCAGGAATTGAACTGGGGTCTCCTGCATTGTAGGTGGATTTTTTACCAACTGAGCTATGAGGGAAGCCAACGGCTAAATAATATTCTATTGTGTGGTTATACCACATTTTAGGCATCCAGTCGCCAGTTGATAGACATTTGGGTTGTTTCTATATTTTTGCATCATGAGTGATGCTGCTGTGAATATGTGTATACAAGTTTTTGTGTAGATATGTTTTCATCCTCTTAGGAATATAACCTAGGAGTGAAATTGCTGGGTTTTAGTAACTTCATAACTCTATGTTTAACCTTTTGAGTAACTGACATGTTTTGTTTTCCAAAAAGGCTGCTTTATTTTATGTTCTCACAAACAGTGTATGATGGTTCCATTTTTCCACATCCTTGCCAACATTTGTTACTGTCTTCTTCATTTGAACATCATTTGGATGTGAAGTAGTATTTCCATATGGTTTTGACTTGCATATCTTCATGGCTGTTGATGTTGAGGTTGTTTTCGTGTGCATGTTGGTGATTTGTAGGTCTTTGGCAGAATGTCTGTTTTCTCCTATTCTGTGAGTTGTCTTTTTGTTTTCTTGATACTATCCTTTGGAGCACAAACTTTTTAAAATTTTGATGAAATCCAACGTATGTATTTTATCTTTTGTCCCATGTAATTTTAGTGTCATTTCTAAGAAATCTTTGCCTAATCCAAGGTCACAAAGATTTATGCATGTGCTTTGCTCTAGGGTTTCATAATTGTAGCTTTTACCAAAACACACACACACACACCCTCAGAATGCCCCCTCAGGCATTGTAGAAACTTTGGCTTCATCATCAAAAGCCCTAGGTTTTCATACTGGTTAGTTATGACTTTACAGGACTGAGTGTCAAAATACTGTTATAAATTGAGGTTAATGTCACATGCACTGAATCTTGCAGGATTTTAGTTAGTATTGAATGATACTAGGAAAGTCAGAGTCCTTTGCCAAATGTAAAGTGTACATAAAAGTTCAACTACAAGTAAGAGAAAGGAAGAAGGGAATTAATCACTTTGAAACTATTAAGTAAACATTGAAACAGTTTAAAATTATTAATTTGGGGAAGAATTAGCCTGAAACCACATCTTCCATCACACAGTGCAGTAAGTTACAAAACAATCAAAAGTTGATCATCATGGTTCTTTCTCTAAAAAACATCTAAAAGTATTTAAGCTTTGTGTAGACCTTTATTTTGATTCAAGAAAACAAATGTGGCTTCAGGAATAAGTAAGCTGCAATATATCAGAAAACAGGCAGCAGAAGGGGTGAAAATGTGTAATGACAGACTTAAGGAAAAGATAATTGTCTGAACCATTTAAAATTGCATGCATTTAAAAAGACAATTAAATAATAGTTATTAGAAATGTAAATCTAGGAAGCTCCCATGACTTACTGTTTAAAGGGGATGCTCAGTTAATTTACAGGTGAAAGGAAAGTACAGCAAATTAGTACAAATAATCAGCCTCCATTTTTCAGGGCTATGAGGAAATGGGTAAAATGAAACCTTCTAGGTATGAATCAAAATGTGACTGTTGCTTTAAAATAAATCAAAGTAAAACATGCCATTTTGACTTTTAACAGGGTCTCCTGCAACATTATGATGATTTATGTCAGGAAGTGCCTCCTGTGTTTGTCAATCTGATGACCCCTAAAATGAAAAAGGTTGGTGATGTTGATGGTTTATATTGATTTCCCTGTCGTTTAAAATTAGATTCCAGTTCTATAGATTATGGATTCTAGAACATCTATTCTTGGCAAGGCCCTCTTTCTAGTTCAACTTTATAGCTCTATTTTCCCTGCAGAATGATTTCTTGTCTAGGTTTTGTTGCCTTTGAAAAACAAATAAATCTAAATAATGAGCCCTTTCTAAGAATCTGCGATTGCTTCATGGACAGCCAAAGATGATTAAAAACAAAAAGTCACCTTTACTAGGCATAATGGAGGGGAAATAGAATTAAGGAAATACAACCCATAATATTTCCAGGTAATAAAAGGCAGCCTTTTTATGAATGCAGATGCTCCTTTTTAATAAGGGAAACCATTTTTTTTTTCTTTTTCTAGGTGGAAGCTGTGTTAAGACAAGGGCTCACAATATTGACATGGTCATCTTTAACACTAGAAAGCTTTTTTCAGGAAGTTGACTCAGTTTTGGGTATGTTCAACCAACTCTTAAAGAAGGTATGAGAGATACATTTTTAAAAACTACATGCATTAATACTCAGGCTATACGTAATAGTTTGATTAACCTATGAAAGCTATTTAAGTCTATTTAAGTGATTTTTAACTAAAAGGACATCATTACATTAAAAAAAAAAAAAGCTTTGTACTTCTTGAACTGATTTGGGGCCTCTTAATTTAGAATTGCCTTGTTCTTGTCCCTGAATTACCTTGCTTGTAATATGTTTAAATGATTGTTCAGCTCCACAGTGTAGTTTAGAAAATGGTATAGTTGTAGACTGTGGAAGATGGTGGAATGGAGGGCTTAAATGTATCTGATGTTAATTAGATGAGGTAGTTACCCACTTGGAGACTATCTATTGATTTCTGACATGTTTTCTACATAAAACATGCATAACCTTTTAGATGTGCTAGTCTGTCTATGGTGGCAGCATGGTATAACAGACGAAACCCAGAGGCTTGAAAATCAGATAAACCTAGGTAGGATATTTTGACTTTCACCAGCTCTGTATTCCTCTCTGGGTTTCTTGACTTCTCTGAGCCTTGGTTTCTCTGGCTGTAAAACTGATTCATAGACTGGAAGGAGATCATGCATGTGAGGTTATGACACATGTTGCAGCTCAGTAAAGTTTAATTCCACATCAAGAAAAGATTTACTCCTGAAATTCCTACCAAATTATGCTTGGCTCAGGATGCAAGTTTCCAGATATAGCCCTCCAGGTTAGTTTATAACTCAAGTGCTTTTTGGATGAAAAAGGAGGTTTCTTCTACATATGTTTTCTCATTGGTAGATCAATGACTTGTGTGAAATGCATATTGATGCAGTTCTAAAGGAGATAGCCAAAACATTGTTAATTTCCCTGCCTGAAACCGGTGCTACCAAAGTAGAAGATATGTTGACACTCAATGAGGTATGTGTTTATGTGTTATACTTTAGTCATAGAAATGCTAACTCATAAACTAAAATGTGAATTTGCATTCTAAAAGTAGAAATCTGTGTTCATGGCATTTAGATATTCTGGATTTTTTTTTTTTTTTTTTTTTACATCCTCAGCTCCAAAGACTTATAAGGTGTCAACAGCTCAAGCTCATGGTCACACCTTAGACATTATCTTAAGAATGTCCTCCACCTCATGCTGGAGTCCCCTGGGGTCCTGTTGGTGTTCACTGCCCTTCCTCTGTACATGCTCCCAGGGCAATATCATCTACTCTCATGGTTTTAACTACCACATACTTTGTCCTTAAGTCATCTGAACACCTGGGTGTCATCCAGAGTCCTTTTCTCGCTCCCATCCCCAAAGCCAGTCAGTCTTCTAGGGCTAAGCCAGATTTTGTCTCTTACTATTCTTGAATTGCCTCTTCTTTTCCATATCTACCACACTTGTCTTAGGCCATGCTTTTTTTCTCTTTTGAGCAAAGGTTTATCACAAGGGCCAAGCAAAGAGAATGAGTAGCTCATACTCAAAAAGCCTAAACTCCAGATCAGGCTTTTAATGCTCATGAGTGTGTCATTTGATGTGATCTAACTGGTCTTTCTGCCCCCATGTTCGGCCCCATCATATCCATCATCCTCCGGTTGTAGGAACTCCCTAGCTTAAATCCTTCAATGGCAGTGGCACCTGCCTAAGCTTCTGAGCATCACATTAAATTGAACTGACTTGAATACCTACTTGTCCTCCATTGGCTCAAAAGCACAAAAGACAGGAATCCTGTCTAGCCATTCTTGAGGCCTGGCACATAACACAGTCTTTCTCAGAAGCACTTACTTTTTAACTTGAACTCTGAGCCCTTTTTTTTTTCTTGCCTGCCTTGTGCTTCCCACCTCCTTACTGGTTTAGGTCACCTTGCTAATGTCCTTTTCAAGACAAGCAAGGATGGTTCCATCTCAAGGGATATAACCTGGCCATGGGAAACAAGTGCCCTTACCCTCTCTTTCTATGGAAATGTGGTGTCCTCTTCGCAGGACACCTTTCTGAGCTGTTTGGGCTTAGGGTAGCCAGCCAGCCTCTTGCTTCAGAACTACTTAGGCATGGAGCAGCCCCTGCATCCCCAGATTGTAGCGGTCATGGGTCAAGGTCTCTGAGTAGTTCTTTTTCAAAACTTTGAGGTAGTGTGATCTCAAGCCATAAACTTGAGTGAGGGTGAGCTAGTGGTTGTAAATTTCTAAGGGAGACTGTATCTGTCTCTCCTAGAGCCTTAACCGAGATTGCTGACTGTCCTGGAGAGCGTGGCCCTTGATTTGCCTGATGGTGTGGCAGGGAGGGCAAGGGTAGGTCTCAAGTTCCTATCTGCTACCCTTGTGAGGGATCCAAGGCCTCATTTGGTTTTTTGTTTGTTTGTTTATGGGGGAAAAAAGTCCCCATAAAAGCTGTAGCTTCAACTTCTCACTTTAGGCCCATATCTTTTTTTTTTTTTAATTGAGATATCATGTGTATACAGCAAAGTGCACAAATCTTCAGTGCACTATTCAGTGAATGTTTACATATGACGTACCCTTGTACCCTTCTCCACCACAAGGTATAGAACATTTCTTCATTGCAAATGATCCCTTCTGCTCCATTCCAGGCAGCAAGCACCCTCTACCCCAAAGTCCTCAACATTTTGGCTTCTATCACTGTACATTAGTTTCACTTGTTTTAAACTTCACGCAAATGAAATCAAGGCGCATACATTCCTTATGTCTGGCTTATTTTGCTCAGGGGCTGTGAGAGTCATCTGTGTAGTTGCATGAGACACTAGTTCTTTCAATCTCATTGATTGCTGACTAGGATTTCAGTGTCATATTACATATGACTAGTGTCTGAGTTTATTACACTTTATGTGTCTACTCTACTGTTTGGGGCCTTTGGATAGTTCACAGCTTTTGGTTATATGCACTGAGAACTCTTGTAGGTGGTTGCTTTTTGTTTTGTTTTTGTGAACCTAAGCACCTGTTTTGGTGAGTGTATTCTTCTAAGTGAGTTTGCTGGGTCATAGTCATAGGTTATGAATATATTTAGCTTTTGTAGAAACTGTTTTTAGAGTTGGTGTGTTTGAATTAGGAACCAAATAGATTCACAGATTGCATTTGATTTATATATCTTTTAAATTTCTTTTTGTCATCTCCCATTTCTTTGCTTGTAATTTTTTATTGCAGTAAAATATACATACTGCAAACTTTATAATTTTAACCATTTTTAATGTACAGTTCAGTGGCATTAAGTAAAATTCAGTGTTTTGTAACCATCTATTTACAGAACATTTTTTTAAATCATCTTACACAGGAACTCTGTACCTATGAAACAATGACTTCCCATTTTCCTTCTCTCCACCCAATCCCTGGTAATCTCTATTCTGCTTTCTATGTTTATGGATTTGTCTATTTTAGGTATCTCATGTAGGTGAAATCATGCAATATTGCCCTTTTGTATCTGTGTTACTTCCCTTAGCATAATGTTTTCAAGGTTAATCCTATTGTAGCATGTATCAGAATTTAGTTCCTTTTTAGATCTGAAATGTCCTGTGGTATATATACGCCACATTTGGTTTATCCATTCATCTGTCAGTGGACATTTGGGCTCTTACCACCTTTTAATGATGAATTAAGCACTAGTGTGTAATTATCTGTCCCTACCTTCGATTCTTTTGGGTATATACTCAGAGTGGAATTACTGGTCATATGGTAATTCTATGTTTAGCTTTTGAGAAATCACCAAGTATTTTTCACGGTGGCCATACTGTTTTACCTTCCCACTAGCAGTGTACAACAAGGGTTCCAGTTTCTCTACTTGCTTGCTGACAGTTCTTATTTTTCATTTTTGAAAATTAAAACATTTTTCATAATACTCTGAATGGATGTGAAGTCTCCTTGTGGTTCTGGTTTGCCTTTTCCTAATGATTGCTGATGTTGTGCATCTTTCGTGTGTTTTTTGGCCATTTGTACATTTCTTTGGAGAAATGTCTATTCGAAGTTTTTTTTTTTTTTGCCTTCTTCTTTCTTTTAATGCTGTTTATTTATTGAAGAAATGGGATCATTTGTCCTATAGAATTTTCCATGTTTTAGACTTTTGCTTATTATATCCTAGTAGTATGATTTTTAAAAATCAAAAAATATATATATATCATTTATTTATTTTATTTGGCTGGACTGGGTCTGAGTTGTGGCTCACAGGATCTTTAGTTGCGCCATGCGAACTCTCAGTTGGGGCATGTGGGATCTAGTTCCCTGGTCAGGGATTGAACCTGGACCCCTTGCATTGGAAGCATGAAGTCTTAGCCACTGAAACACCAGAGAAGTCCCAGTAGTGTGATTTAACATGTTGACCTAGTCCTCTATTCCTTGAATTTCCTATGTATTTTAATTATCTGGAGGATTGATTCAGTTCAGGTTCAGTTGCTTTTGCTTTTCCTGACAGAATAGTTCACTGTGTACTTCCTATTGCTTCACATCAGGAGGCACATTTTATTGTTGTTTCCCTTTTTGTGATTTTAAGATTAATTAGTGGGCTCAAATACAGTCAGCTTTATCCATCATTATAAAGTTTCCCACCAACTTTTCTCCTGAGGAGTTTAGCAATCTTTGATTATTATTGCCTAGAGCCATTATTGTTGCCTAGAGATTGCAAAATGTTGATTTTCTGACTTTAGCATTTATGGATAAAATACCTCTATAAAGAAGAAATTTCCTTCATTAATTGGTTGGTTACTATGGAACGATGTATAGGAAATTCAAGTTTAGTGCTTCAGTTTTCCTTTTATATACCAGTTTTCAAAATAATGAGTTGGCTCACTGGTAACTTCTAAAATACTCATTGTAGTTTAAATTATTTAAAGATCATTATGTATGGATGGATTATTATGTATTTGAGGGATTCAGTCCATGGAAGTCATTATTCTTTTTTCTATTTAAATTTTATCATCTTTGTCCAGTGGAATTCTTCAGGCAGGCTTCTGTGTTTTTGATATGAGTCTTGTAGTCTTTGAAAGCTTTCTTGCTTCCTGGAACCACTGGAAATCTTAGGTTCATCTTGTACATTTCCTGTCCCAGATCTGGGATAACTCAATTTTCCATCTAGCCCTTCAGTGTTACTGGTGGAAAATGATATTTGAAGATCATACCCTAGGTGCTAGGAATGGCACTCATTTTTAAATTTCACCTGTTCTTATAGTATTATTTCTGCATCCCTAATATACCTTGGGTGGTATTTCTTGGGTTGGCAAAGAGTCTGCTCTATTCCTGGGCTCCATGTTATTTTAGGAGGGAGATTCCTTCAAATGTCGTATAGGTCTTTTTCCAGCAATTAAAGTTTCCAAAGAAGTCTCCTGTTTCCTGCCTGGGGATGAGGGGGTAACAGCTTGTCATTGCCTTCTCGCTCATCCTGAAATCTGATTATGAAAGTGAAAGTCACTCAGTTGTGTCTGACTCTTTGTGACCGCATGGACTGTAGCCTGCCAAGCTCCTCTTTCCATGGAATTCTTCAGGCGAGAATACTGGAATGGGTAGCTGTTCCTTTCTCCAGGGGATCTTCCCAACCCAGGGATTGAACCCAGGTCTCCCACTTTGCAGGCAGATTCTTTACCATCTGAGCTACCAGGGAAGCCCAAGAATACTGGGGTGGGTTGCCATTTCCTTCTCCAGGGGATCTTCCTGACCCAGGAGTCAAACCAGGGTCTCTTGCATTGCAGGCAGATTCTTTACCAGCTGAGCTACCAGGGAAGCCCATGTACTTCATACCAGGTCTCACTTATAAACTAACAGCATACAAAGGAGTAGGGACATTTCTCCATTAATTTTTTTCATTTTGTGCTCTTGACAATGAAAATCATTTCTATTGGTGTGTGCATATAACTGTTCTGACACTGTCCTCTTCTCAGTCGGGTGAAATTCACACTACCAAAGAAAATTTTCTTTGAACATATAAACACAGGACTTTCATATGCATAGAAGAAGCAGATCACCCAAACAAGGGAGATGAGGATAAAGGGAGACCAAGTGTGAATGTGGTGGTTACGTGGGTGGCCCCAGTCAAGATACAGGAGGTGAAACTTGGAAGAGCGTGTTTGTCAATCAGTGTGCCCCAGTCACGTGTCCTAGAGGGAGCCAAGATTGAGTAACACATGGGCTGCCTTCACACAAGCCTGTCACTTAGGTAGACCATTACAGTGAAGACAGAATAAGATTTGTAATGACAAAGCACATTGGATAACACTTCGGAGAGAAATCAGTTTTGGAAACATGGCATACATAATGTTGATCTGGGGATGGGTGCGAGGTTATTTTGCCTACCCAGTGGTTTCAGACCGTATTGGGAACCAGGGCCTATTTGCAGTAATGGCAAGTATTCCTTATCTTGGGACATCTAAGATAAGGATGTGGTTATAGGACAGATTTTGATAATTATTTAAAAGCTATCTTCTGTTAGCTCCAATTAGTCCTTCTACTCTATGATGTTGGGGCTGGGACTCTGCAAATTACATTTATCCTTGGCCAGTTGGCTCCCTTTTAAGCTTGCAGTATAGGTAATAGAAGGAGGCTGGAGGAGAAAACAGCTTGCTCTTCCTTGTATTGCCTTCTGTTGCTGACACCATTACCCTGGCAGTGGTTGTTAGTCCCAGACCCTAGCTTTTTCTGGCCTTTCCAGAATCAGCCTCATGTGTCTCTCAGATATACCAACATCAAGAGGCCCCTCTCTGAGCTTCTGAGGCAGCCCTGCTAGCTGAGCATCTCCCTCACCTCCCGGTACCAGGTTCCAATAACTTCACCCTCCTCCCTGGGCTCCTCCATGCCCGGGGATGGGAGCTGCTTCCTGCAGTTACTTTCTGTGACCTCTGTGTTCCTTTTTGCTATTTTGATCCTTTAAAAGTTGTTTTACCAATTTTTAAAATATTTGAATTCTCTCATTCTGTCTGTTAAAATAGCTGGAGTGGCGTGTATTTCCTTGCTGGACCGTGATCAACATATCTGTATATTGATAGATATACAAATGGAATCAGAAATCAGGGCAATATTATGATCCAAGTTAAGACAGGAGAACACAGGAAAATATATGAAAGGGTATTAAAAATTCTATCCACAAAATCAACCTGGCTCCATAGAGACAGAAAGTAGATTAGTGGTTGCTAGAGTGATGGGGAGTGACTGCTAATGGATATAGAGGGATTCTTTTGGGGATGATGAAAATATTCTGGAATCAGATGTCAGTGATGCTCCCCAGCTTTGTGAGTATACTAAAAATCAATGAACTGTATACTTTATAAGGGTCAGTTTGTGTTATATGAATTATATCTCAATTTTTAAAAATAGAAAGCTGCTCACAAAATCAGTTTGACTGCCTTCCATTTCATCCCTGGCATGCTCCTTGGTACTGCAGTTTGTTCTTCACTCAGCTGTGGGAATGATCTTATTAATCTTCAAGGACTAGCTGTTCTTCTCATGAAGAGATATGGTCCTTATTAGGAAAAGATGCCTTGCTTTGTGAGGCATCTCACAAAGTTGGGTACTACCCAACTGGTAGTGACATCACATGGACGCAGTTTTTGTAGTCTGTTATCTCATGGCATTATTTTGCCACTTGTTAAAGAGGATAGCTGTGCCACTGGTCGCCAACTGAGACAGGAAATTTCTTTGCAATGGAATGTGTACATCTAAGTTTTTTACTCCTGGCTTTCTTGGCAGTATGAGCTGTCATGGTTATCTGAGGTGACCTAATTCATAAAGTGAAATTGACATCGCTCAGTCGTGTCTGACTCTTTGCGACCCCATGGACTGTAGCCCACCAGGCTCTTCTGTCCATGGGATTTTCCAGGCAAGAGTATTGGAGTGGGTTCCCATTTCCTTCTCCAAGGGATCTTCCCAATCCAGGGGTTGAACCTGGGTCTCCTGCATTGCAGGCAGACGCTTTATCCTCTGAGCCACCAGGGAAGCCCAAATTCATAGCAAGAATCAAATGTGAGTTCTTTGATCAGGGTTCAGGAACTAGGATAGGGCTGGATTATTGTGTTTGGGATGGTATCGGTGCAGAGCCCAGCAAGGTGAGACACTCCAGGAGTCTCAAGGGTGAAAGTCATCAGCACCGCTGGGGCTGAAGGCACCAAAGGAGGAAAGAGTGCTTTCAAAGTCCAGTGAGAACTGAAACCACGGGGAGGGGCTCATCCTGTAGGAGCTGAATTTGTGAAGAGACACAGCCTCTACCAGAGATGCAGCCCTACCCTCCTCTGCCAAGGAGGGAGTGGGAGGCACCCTTCTCTCCCGCTCTCCTATTTTCTGCTGGTACGTCCCACTGGGTCAAACCCAGCCGGAAATTAGAGAATCAGGGAACCCCAGGAGGCAGCTTCCCTCTGCACAGGGCAGAGCAGAGAAGAGCTAGGAATGGGTTGCAGGAGGCAAATGGAGAATAGCCTGCACCTGGACTGTCTCCCAAGCTGGATTTCATGGAGTTGCAGGGATTACTTGTAGTTTCCTGAATTAAAGTCATGTAAATAGTTTGTACCATCCCAGAGCTCTTGGTGCATTGCTGACTTCTTCATCCAACTCTTCTTTCCTTCTGGTTCTGTGGAGAAAGTTCTCACCTCTTTTCATAATTGAGGTCCTACTCGTGGGCTCTGGAGTCCACGCTTTCTTGTTCTTGGCAGCCTACCTCCGCCAGTCTTCCTTCTTCTAGATCTTCAGCTTTGTCCTCTCTAGGGGACTCCGCCCCCTAGTAGTCAAATATATTCTCCTTCTTTTCTTGCCAGCAAACAAAAAATGCTCTCACATCTCCTTCACTTCTTATTCACAACTAAACTTCTACAAATGCTCACTCAAGCTGCCTTCACTCACCCACTTCTCTTTTCCTTGCTTCATTCCCCTCAATTCTTGCTTCCAGTTATTTCTGGCACTAGCTATTGTTTTTTGACAAATTTATTGAAATATAATTCACCCATTTAAAGTGTACAATTTGGGAACTGCCTGGCGATCCAGTGGTTAGGACTCTGTGCTTCCCACTGCAGGAAGCATGAGTTTGATCCCTGGTTGGGAAACTAAGATCTGGTAAGCTATGTGGCACAGCCAAAAAAAAAGCGTACAATTCAGTGGTTTTAACATAGTGACAGAATTGTGCAACTGTCACCACAATCAATTTTAGAACAGTTCATCTCCCCCAAAGAAATCCCATGCTCATTAGCAGTCATTATAATTTTCTCTCAACCCTCCCAGCCCTAGGCCACCACTGATTTGCTTTCTGTCTCCATAGATTTGTCTACTGTAGACATTTCTTACAAAAGGAATCATATGGAATATGGTATATTATGACTGGCTTTTTTGACTTAGCTCAGTGTTCATTCATATTGTCCCATGTATCAGTACTACATTTCTTTTTATTGTTGAATCATAGTGCGTTGTGTGGGTGGACCATGTTTTAGTTATCCATTCATCAGTTAATGGACATTCAGATTCTCACTTTTTGGCCTTTATGAATAATGCTGCTGTGAATATAAATGTAAAAGTTTTTGCAGGGACATATTTTCATTTCTCTTGGGCATATATTTAGGAGTGGAATTGTTGGGTTATGTGTTAAGTACATGTTCAATCTTTTGAAGAACAGTCAGACTTTTCCAAACTGGCTGCATTATTTAACATTCCCACCAGCAGTACGTGAGGGTTCCAGTTTCTCTACACCCTTGCCAACACTTATTATCCATCTTCTTGATTATCGCCTTCTTAGTACGTATGAAGTGGTATTAGAAATGTCTATTCAACATTCAGAAAACTAAGATCATGGCATCTGGTCCCATCACTTCATGGGAAATAGATGGGGAAACAGTGGAAACAGTGTCAGACTTTATCTTTTTGGGCTCCAAAATCACTGCAGATGGTGATTGCAGCCATGAAATTAAAAGACGCTTAATCCTTGGAAGGAAAGTTACGACCAACCTAGATAGCATATTCAAAAACAGAGACATTACTTTGCCAACAAAGGTCCGTCTAGTCAAGTCTATGGTTTTTCCAATGGTCATGTATGGATGTGACAGTTGGACTGTGAAGAAAGCTGAGCGCCAAAGAATTGATGCTTTTGAACTGTGGTGTTGGAGAAGACTCTTGAGAGTCCCTTGGACTGCAAGGAGATCCAACCAGTCCATTCTAAAGGAGATGAGTCCTGGGTGTTCATTGGAAGGATTGATGCTAAAGCTGAAACTCCAATACTTTGGCCACCTCATGCGAAGAACTGACTTATTGGAAAAGACTCTGATGCTGGGAGGGATTGGGGGCAGGAGAAGAAGGGGACGACATAGGATGAGATGGGTGAATGGCATCACTGACTCGATGGACATGAGTTTGGGTGAACTCTGGAAGTTGATGATGGACAGGGAGGCCTGGCGTGCTGCAATTCATGGGGTCGCAAAGAGTTGGACACTACTGAGTGACTGAACTGAACTGATTCAAATCCTTTGTTCATTGTAAAATTGGGTTATCTGACTTTTTAGTTTTTAGTTGTAATAGTTATTTGTATGTTCTAGATACTAGTCCCTTATCAGATTGCAAAATTTTTCTCCCATTCTGTGGGTGGTCTTTTCACTTTCTTGATGGTATCCTTTGAAGCCACAAAGTTTCAAATTTTGATGATGTCCATTTCATCTGTTTCTTTTGTTGCTGCTCTGCTTTGGTGTCAAATATCAAAGAAAACTTTGCTTTATCCAAGATCATGAAGATACATGCTTATGTTTTTTTTTTGAGGGTTTTATGGTTTTTGCTGTCATTTAGATCTGTGCTTCATTTTGAGTTAGTTTTTGTGTATGGTGTAAGGATCCAGTTTCATTATTTTGCAAGTGGATATTCATTTGTACCAGCACCAATTGTCAAATACCATTAATTTCATTATTATATGGTATTGAAAACATACAGAGGAATTTTATGGCATCCTCATTTATTCTTGTGAGCATGCTCTTGTAACATAAAAGATGATTTCATGTTATTTTGTAGAGGTTTCCAGGGGAGTGCCAAAATAAACATGTGTTTAATCTGTCATGTTTAGTAGTATGGTTCCTTCCTTGTACATGTGTGTGTATGTGTGCTCAGTTGTGTCCGACTCCCTTGCAACCCCATGGACTGTAGCCCACCAGGCTCCTCTGTCCATGGGACTTCCAGGTAAGAATCCTGGAATGGGTTTTCATTTCCTCCTCCAGGGGATCTTCCCAACCCAGGGATCAAACCTGAGTCTCTTGTGTCTCCTTAGGGGATTTCAAAGCAAATAGAGGGTGTGTGTATATGAACAGGTGTGTCCCGTCTTCTGTGATCAGCTGGAATTGTGTCCACTTGCTTAACACTTGTTTTCCCTGCTGGACTGAAGTGGCTCTCAGCCTCCATTGCATTCCAAAGTTTAATAGTGTGTTCAATAAATTAGAAAGGATGGAGTGAATGAATGGAGGAATGAGGTCTGAAGAGTTGGTGGGGATAGGAGGGAAGGGAGATTGTCTTTTGGTAAGAGGAGGAACATCATTTCCCCTGAGACTGAGAAAAGATGAAGATGGTTTCAAATACAGGTGAGGTGGTATAAATCTGGGGGACAAGCTTAGAAGTCTCTTTCTCTCAATCTAATAGCCAAGAGAGGAACGCCTGAGAGCTGTGCAAGGAAACTATGGGATCTCCCAAAGCGTGTCTGGAGAGAATGCATAGATAGGCTCAGGCTCCTTCGCAAAAGTGATTTTAAAGGGCTAAGTTGGCTGCTACCATTTACTTTTCTCTTTTCTAAAATGCATGGACAGTGTATGTCAAAAGGCTTGTTCAGTTTTATAAGCCAGTTTTCTTTTCTGGATTTAACTAGTTCTCAATTTCTTCCTAAAGTATTTGTTATTAGAAAGATTCAAAAGGCAAAAAGCACAGACTTTTAGAATCACACAAAGCTGGTTTCAAACCCCTATTCTTACCATCAACTGTGTGACCTTGGGCAAATTTTTTATTCTTTCTGAGACTCAGTTTTCTCATCTGTGAAATGGGGACAATAATGTTACCTATCCCAAGAGGTTGTCGTTTAATTAAATGAGTTCATACACATAAAGCTCTTAAATTAATGCCTGGCATATGACACGATGCTCAGTTAAAAACCTTGTCTGATTTGAATCTCAAAACAACACTTTGGATTGTCATTTTTTTTTATTTTATTTTTAAACTTTACATAATTGTATTAGTTTTGCCAAATATCAAAATGAATCCATCACAGGTATACATGTGCTCCCCATCCTGAACCCTCTTCCCTCCTCCCTCCCCATACCATCCCTCTGGGTCGTCCCAGTGCACTAGCCCCAAGCATCCAGTATTGTGCATTGAACCTGGACTGGCATCTCGTGATTGTCATTTTTAAAACCAGTTCTCACTTTCAACTTGTGACATCTTTATCTCTCTTATGTCTTCAGGCTTCTTTCTTTTTATTCATATGAATGTGAGTGTAGATCTCGATGAGTGATTGGATCAGGTAAGGTAAAAAAAACTTTGAATTTGGCACTTCCCTGGCAGTCCAGTGGTTAAGACTCCATGCTTCCACTGCAGGGGGCACAGGTTCCATTCCTGATCAGGGAACTAAGATCCTGTATGCTTCATGGCATGGCCAAAAAACAAAACAACTTTGAATTTTTATTCTTTCTCCTCCTTTTCCTTGCTTGAGACTTAACAGGTTTCTCAGGCTGCTTTTAGCTGTTGCCAGTTTGGAGTCTGAATCGTCATGCTACTGGCTACTATCTCTAGGTATTTTCAAATAGCATTAATTAGAGTTTGACAAATTAAAGTCATATTAAGAAGCTTCACAGTAGTTTTAAGTATCTGGAAATTAATAGTCATTTCTTTATTTAATAGACATACACAAAAGAATGGGCTGAGGTTCTAAACCACAAAAGTAAGCACGTGGAAGAAGCTGTCAAAGAACTTATATCAATATTTGAGACTATTTATGAAGTTAAGTACAGTGGGAAAGGAGCAAGACACTTACCAGGTAATGCGACTGGTTAAACTGTTTGAATCACGAGTGCTACAGATATGCTCTCAAGAAGGCCCTCTGTGCTTAGCATCTACCAAAATTCCAGACTCTATGAAGGAGATCAGGTGTTCAGCATAAACCATGCAATTTGCACAGTGTAGGCACGTGAGCCCTTTTTATGAGTTAGGGAATGGTGGGCACCCCTCTGAAATCCAGGTTCTTGTTGTTTAGTTGATAAGTCGTGTCTGACTCTTTTGCCACCCCATGGACTGTAGCCCACCAGGCTCCTCTGCACATGGGTTTTCCCAGGCAAGAATATTGGAGCAGGTTACCTTTTCCTTCTCCAGGGGATTTTCCCTACTCAGGGATCGACCTATGTCTCCTGCGTTGGCAGACAGATTCTGTACCACTGAGCCACCTGGGAAGCCCCAAACCCAAATTCCCAGACACCTGTTAAGGACCAACCTTGCAAGCAGGCCTTAACGTGGATAGCAGTCTCTGGCCTGCTATGTTAACTTTTTCTTTTTTATGTATTCATTCTACCATGCTGGTTGTCACACTGCATGACAATCATCTGAATAGAGGGCAGAGATGCTGCTGAACATCCTCCATTGCACAGGACAGCCCCCAGCAACAAAGTAGTGCTGAGGATGAGAAACTCTGAGCTTACAGTGGTTAAGAATTCGTCTGCTAATGCAGGAGATGCCAGAGACATGGATTCAATCCCTAGGTTGGGAAGATCCCCTCGAGGAAGAAATGGCAACCCACGTCAGTATTTTTGGCTGGAAAATCCCATGGACAGAGGAGCCTGGGAGGCTACAGTCCATGAGCTTGCAAAGAGTCAGACACGATTGATTGCACACACATATGAGTGATCTTAGCTAAAACTCAAGTTTATAAATGATTTACTTTTCTTTTATTTATTAAAACAAGTGAAAGAGGAAATATTTCTTTTAAGACATCTAATCATGACTAAGTTTAATCATGAGTGGTTTAATTATGAATAAACCTGGTTTAATCAAGACTAGTATAGGATGCGGAGAAGGCAATGGCACCCCACTCCTTGCCTGGAAAGTCCCATGGATGGAGGAGCCTGGTGGGCTGCAGTCCATGGGGTCGCTAAGAGTTGGACACAACTGAGTGACTTCACTTTCACTTTTCACTTTCATGCATTGGAAAAGGAAATGGCAACCCACTCCAGTATTCTTGCCTGGAGAATCCCAGGGACGGGGAAGCCTGTTGGGCTGCCGTCTATGGGGTCGCACAGAGTCGGACACGACTGAAGCGACGCAGCAGCAGCAGCAGCAGTATAAGATGATAAAAAAATTTACAATTTTTATAAATTGTACTTTCTTTGTATAATTGGATTATGGTTTTATTCATATTTTTCTTTATATTTCTGCATAACCCAAATATGTCTAGTCACCTTGTATTACACAAATAATTATGAAAAGTATTTCATCTTCAAATGTTTCTCGTAGAAACTTTTAAAATGAGTGTAAAGAAACCCCTGCATTCCTATACACTAACAATGAGAAAACAGAGAAATTAAGGAAACAATTCCATTAACCATTGCAATGAAAAGAATAAAATACTTAGGAATATATCTACCTAAAGAAACAAAAGACCTATGTATAGAAAACTATAAAACACTGGTGAAAGAAATCAAAGAGGACACAAATAGATGGAGAAATATACCGTGTTCATGGATTGGAAGAATCAATATAGTGAAAATGAGTATACTACCCAAAGCAATCTATAGAGTCAATGCAATCCGTATCAAGCTACCAACGGTATTTTTCACAGAACTAGAACAAATAATTTCACAGTTTGTATGGAAATACAAAAAAACTCAAATAGCCAAAGCAATCTTGAGAAAGATTGCTTGGAACTGGAGCAATTGTAACTGGAAGAATCAACCTGCCTGACTTGAGTCTCTACTGCAAAGCCACAGTCATCAAGACAGTATGGTACTGGCACAAAGACAGAAATATAAATCAACGGAACAAAATAGAAAGCCCAGAGATAAATCCACGCATCTATGGACACCTTATCTTTGACAAAGGAGGCAAAAATATACAATGGCGAAAAGACAATCTCTTTAACAAGTGGTGCTGGGAAAACTGGTCAACCACTTGTAAAAGAATGAAACTAGAACACTTTCTAACACCATACACAAAAATAAACTCAAAATGGATTAAAGATCTAAACGTAAGACCAGAAACTATAAAACTCCTAGAGGAGAACATAGGCAAAACACTCTCCAACATACATCACAGCAGGATCGTCTATGACCCACCTCCCAGAATATTGGAAATAAAAGCAAAAATAAACAAATTAAAATTAAATTAAATTAAAATTAAAAGCTTCTGCACAACAAAGGAAACTATAAGCAAGGTGAAAAGACAGCCTTCAGAATGGGAGAAAATAATAGCAAATGAAGCAATGGACAAAGAATTAATCTCAAAAATATACAAGCAACTCCTGCAGCTCAATTCCAGAAAAATAAAAGACCCAATCAAAAAGTGGGCCAAAGAACTAAATAGACTTTCTCCAAAGAAGACATACGGATGGCTAACAAACACTTGAAAAGATGCTCAACATCACTCATTATCAGAGAAATGCAAATCAAAACCACAATGAGGTACCATTTCATGCCAGTCAGAATGGCTGCTATCCAAAAGTCTACAAGCAATAAATGTTGGAGAGGGTGTGGAGAAAAGGGAACCCTCTTACACTGTTGGTGGGAATGCAAACTAGTACAGCCACTATGGAGAACAGTGTGGAGATTCCTTAAAAAACTGGAAATAGAACTGCCTTATGATCCAGCAATCCCACTGCTGGGCATACACACTGAGGAAACCAGAATTGGAAGAGACACATGTACCCCAATGTTCATTGCAGCACTGTTTACAATAGCTAGGACATGGAAACAACCTAGATGTCCATCAGCAGATGAATGGATAAGAAAGCTGTGGTACATATACACAATGGAGTATTACTCAGCCATTAAAAAGAATACATTTGAATCAGTTCTAATGAGGTGGATGAAACTGGAGCCTATTATACAGAGTGAAGTAAGCCAGAAAGAAAAATACCAATACAGTATACTAACACAAGAGAAGACTCTACACATGGACATCACCAGATGGTCAACACCGAAATCAGATTGATTATATTCTTTGCAGCCAAAGATGGAGAAGCTCTATACAGTCAGCAAAAACAAGACCAGGAGCCAACTGTGGCTCAGATCATGAATTCCTTATTGCCAAATTCAGACTTAAATTGAAGAAAGTAGGGAAAACCACTAGACCATTCAGGTATGACCTAAATCAAATCCCTTATGATTATACAGTGGAAGTGAGAAATAGATTTAAGGACCTAGATCTGATAGATAGAGTGCCTGATGAACTATGGAATGAGGTTCGTGACATTGTACAGGAGACAGGGATCAAGACCATCCCTGTGGAAAAGAAATGCAAAAAAGCAAAATGGCTGTCTGGGGAGGCCTTACAAATAGCTGTGAAAAGAAGAGAAGCGAAAAGTGAAGGAACAAAGGAAAGATATAAGCATCTGAATGCAGAGTTCCAAAGAATAGCAAGAAGAGATAAGAAAGCCTTCTTCAGTGATCAGTGCAAAGAAATAGAGGAAAACAACAGAATGGGAAAGACTAGAGATCTCTTTAAGAAAATTAGAGATACCAAGGGAACATTTCATGCAAAGATGGGCACAATAAAGGACAGAAATTGTATGGACCTAACAGAAGCAGAAGATATTAAGAAGAGATGGCAAGAATACACAGAAGAACTATACAAAAAAGATCTTCATGACCCAGATAATCACGATGGTGTGATCACTGACCTAGAGCCAGACATCCTGGAATGTGAAGTCAAGTGGGCCTTAGAAAGCATCACTACGAACAAAGCTAGTGGAGGTGATAGAATTCCAGTTGAACTATTTCAAATCCTGAAAGATGATGCTGTGAAAGTACTGCATTCAATATGCCAGCAAATTTGGAAAACTCAGCAGTGGCCACAGGACTGGAAAAGGTCAGTTTTCATTCCAATCCCAAAGAAAGGCAATTCCAAAGAATGCTCGAACTACTGCACAATTGCACTCATCTCACACACTAGTAAAGTAATGCTCAAAATTCTCCCAGCCAGGCTTCAGCAATATGTGAACCGTGAACTTTCTGATGTTGAAGCTGGTTTTAGAAAAGGCAGAGGAACCAGAGATCAAATTGCCAACATCCGCTGGATCATGGAAAAAGCAAGAGAGTTCCAGAAAATCATCTATTTCTGCTTTATTGACTATGCCAAAGCCTTTGACTGTGTGGATCACAATAAACTGTGGAAAATTCTGAAAGAGATGGGAATACCAGAACACCTGATCTGCCTCTTGAGAAATTTGTATGCAGGTCAGGAGGCAAAAGTTAGAACTGGACATGGAACAACAGACTGGTTCCAAATAGGAAAAGGAGTACGTCAAGGCTGTGTATTGTCACCCTGCTTATTTAACTTATATGCAGAGTACATCATGAGAAATGCTGGGCTGGAAGAAACACAAGCTGGAATCAAGATTGCCGGGAGAAATATCAATAACCTCAGATATGCAGATGACACCACCCTTATGGCAGAAAGTGAAGAGGAACTCAAAAGCCTCTTGATGAAAGTGGAGAGTGGAAAAGTTGGCTTAAAGGTCAACATTCAGAAAACGAAGATCATGGCATCCGGTCCCATCACTTCATGGGAAATAGATGGGGAAACAGTGGAAATAGTGTCAGACTTTATTTTTCTGGGCTCCAAAATCACTGCAGATGGTGACTGCAGCCATGAAATTAAAAGACGCTTACTCCTTGGAAGGAAAGTTATGACCAACCTAGATAGCATATTCAAAAGCAGATCATTACTTTGCCAACAAAAGTTCGTCTAGTCAAGGCTATGGTTTTTCCTGTGGTCATGTATGGATGTGAGAGTTGGACTGTGAAGAAGGCTGAGCGCCGAAGAACTGATGCTTTTGAACTGTGGTGTTGGAGAAGACTCTTGAGAGTCCCTTGGACTGCAAGGAGATCCAACCAGTCCATTCTGAAGGAGATCAGCCCTGGGATTTCTTTGGAAGGAATGATGCTAAAGCTGAAACTCCAGTACTTTGGCCACCTCATGCGAAGAGTTGACTCATTGGAAAAGACTCTGATGCTGGGAGGGATTGGGGGCAGGAGGAGAAGGGGACGGCAGAGGATGAGATGGCTGGATGGCATCACTGACTCGATGGACGTGAGTCTGGGTGAACTCCAGGAGTTGGTGATGGACAGGGAGGCTTGGCGTGCTGCGATTCACGGGGTCGCAAAGAATCGGACACGACTGAGCGACTGAACTGAACTGAATGCATATATATGGAATTTAGAAAGAAGGTAACGATAACCCTGTATGTGAAACAGCAAAAGAGACACAGATGTATTGAACAGTGTTTTGGACTCTGGGAGAGGGCGAGGGTGGGATGATATGGGAGAATGGCATTGAAATATATTAAATATCAAATGTGAAACAAACAACAAAAAAGAAATAACTCACAAAGACCCCCCCCCAAAATTTAAAAATTATCTCTATAATATCCTTTTCAGGCTCTTCTATTCAAAAATGTTCTCCTGAATATAGAGAGGGCCCACACAATAGAAATTAATTAATGGGTTTGTGCTGTGCCTACAAAATCAGCAGTTTTTTGAGACCTAGTCAATGGAAAGTTAAGAACTGTAAGTTAAAGACAGGTGGACAGGTAGAGGAGAAAGCCATGTGCAGGCAAATATCCCTTTCCAGTAATAAGGGAAAACGTAGGTGAAAATGCACATTTTCATTAAGTAAAAACTTCAATTTAATTCAGTGAACAAATTGTTTAATATATAAAATACATTTTGCTTTCCTAAATGTATAAGACCTGTAAGAAGTGCTGAAAATAATATATTCACTGAGGGGATTTTAGGTAATAAATATAGATAATTTGTAGTTTTAATTTGAAGGGAAAACCATTGTGTGTGTGTGTGAAAGTGTTAGTGGCTCAGTTGTGTCTGACTCTTTGCGACCCCACAGACTAGCCTGCCAGGCTCCTTTGTTCATGGAATTCTCCAGGTAAGAATACTGGAGTTGGTTGCTATTCCCTTCATCAGGGGATCTTCCCAACCCAGAGATCAGACAAACCATTATTTTTAGTTAAAAGTTGTTAATATTTTTCCATGTTCACTTTACTGCTGCTGCTGCTGCTAAGTTGCTTCAGTCGTGTCCGACTTTGTGCGACCCCATAGACGGCAGCCCACCCGGCTCCCCTGTCCCTGGGATTCTCTAGGCAAGAACACTGGAGTGGGCCGCCATTTCCTTCTCCAATGCGTGAAAGGGAAAGTGAAAGTGAAGTCACTCAGTCGTGTCCAACTCTTAGCAACCCCATGGACTGCAGCCTACCAGGCTCCGCCGTCCATAGGATTTTCCAGGCAAGAGTACTGGAGTGGGGTGCCATTGTCTTCTCCATCACTTACTGCTAGAAATGTTAAATGTGTTTCTTTAATGAGTTATAGCCAGTTATGATCCACATGCAAGATTCTGCACCAAAGTTCCTAAATGTGAGAAGTTTTTGCAAGGGATAAATTTGAAACTATTGGAAGAAAGCTTTGCTTTTTTGGGGAAACACAGGGGCTCATCCCACCGATGAAGCAAAGTTGTTGGAAAAGTAGCATCAATATGCTAATCAAATTAACAAGTCTTTAGATTCATTAGGCGGGGCACAGGGAAGAGGGGAGTAGAAGTTTACAGAACCCCCTCTCTAGTATTGGTATGGCATACCATAGAAAGAATTTTTAAGGGAAAGGAAATGAAAGAAGGGAAAATGTAAGTTAGGAGAGAAATTTTGGGGCTCAGAACATACCACCCCCAAATGTGCTACCGTGCATATTGAGTATTTTAAGCTAAAGGAATTTGAGAGGTGGTGGTACAGGAAAGTGAAAGTGTTAGTCACTCAGTTTTGTCTGACCCTTTGTGACCCTGTGGACTATAGCCCACCAGTCTCCTCTGTCCATGGAATTCTCCAGACAAGAACACTGGAGTGGGTTGCCATTTCCTACTGCAGGGAATCTTCCTGACCCAGGGCTTGAACCTGGATCTCCTGCATTGCTGGCAGTTTTTTTACCATCTGAGCCACTCCAGGTGGTATGGGAAGGACTCTCCAACCTCTACTTTCTCCTCTCATCTGAGAGGCTTCCATGTACCCAGAGAGGAAAGGAGCATCTTTATTTTCAAAGATGGGAGGATGCTGAGAGGAATCAGAATGAATGGGCCTTGCTAAATCCCCACAGTTTACTACTTGTAGTCCTATCACATTTTTCCTATGATTTTCTACTCTTTATCGAACCTAGTGTGAAACCCCGCAAGTTTAATCACTTCTTTGGATCTTAATTTCCTTTTGAAATCTCTTGTGTCATGTAAAACTTATATTAAATAAATTTGTATGCTTTAAAAAAACAAACAAACAAAAACTCAGAGCTTAAATATCCACAGCATGTGTTCTTTCTCTTAGAGATTTTTCACTTAGTTTAAGTGGTTTTCATCAGAAGTATCAAAAACACAAACATATCAGCTTGTTAGGCTAGCAAAGTCAAAACTTAAACAGATATTTTAGAAAGCTAACATGTAGAGCCCTCTTTAAATGTTCCTTAATTCTAGATACTAAGAGTGTGTTTGAAGAGTGTACTTGATTTAAATTAAATTCAAGGGTGATTTCCCTAGGAACAAATTTTTAATTTTTAGATTAAGAATTTTTTAAAGAAGGAGCCTCCTAAGAAGGTTTGGTCATATAGAATAAACCGATTGCTAAGTATTAAATATTCTATTTTTATTTTATCTTTTCTATAGAGCTGAGAAAGCACGTTGTTTTTGGAAGTGAGGGAGAAGATGTTGAAAGTGCTGATTATGATGCTAATATTGTGCCTGAGGCTGATGTTAAAGATGATAAAGAAGATGAATTTAAGAAGGTATTATTGTGAAACAACCTCATGCAATTTCACAGAATTATGTTTCATAGGATTGCAGATAATCCCAAATGGTGTTTCCCTCCCCACCCCCACCCCCCAGGCAGTTCTGCAGCCAATCTGTGTGGATTTATAACAAAATCCAGAAAATATAATTTTCTATCCTACACTGTGGAATCTGACAAGCTACAGCAGTCCTTACAGCTTTCCCCCCAATATCATCTGCTTTTAATGTGATTCTGTCGATTACAGTTTATATACTTATCGTCCCGATTGTGACTGACTATGTTTTCTTATGTAATAAATGTCACATCTGGGACCATAGTGCCAATCCATTTGACTCAGGACGGAGAACTTTGTTCTCAGTTACTGTTTTTAATGGAGTTACCTATATTGCAAGACCAGACTTTGATTCACCTGGGGTCCAGGGATCTGCATATTTTAAAAGCACTGTGGATATCCTGTGGACTCCCCTGCAGGAGAAACCCCAGGTGGGCAGAGCTTCACATTACACTGAGATGTGTTGAGAATGGAAATTGAGGAGACAGGGGGATTCTTCATCCTTCTTAGGCCTTCTGGCTGTTCATCAGCTCTGAATGCCCCTGCCACATTTGTACTAATTCCTGATTTCTCCTGCTGCCATCAGTTTTCTTTTTCTTAATATTTATTTATTTCACTTGGTCGGGTCTTACTTGTGTCACCTGGGATTTTCATCGTGGTGCACAGACTCTCTAGTTGTGGTAAGAGGATTCTAGAGCTCTTGGGCTCAGTAGTTGTGGTAAGCAGGCTTAGTTGCTCTGCAGCTTATGGGATCTTTGTTCCCCAACCACAGATCAAACCCGTGTCCCCTACATTGGAAGGCAGATTTTTAACCACTAGACCACCAGGGAAGTCCCTCGTTAATTTTTTTTAACCCTCCATACCCATCTTTTCATTCTTTCTCCATTTTACTTGCTTTTATACCCTCTAACCCACACAAGTGGTGCTTGCGGTAAAGCATCTGCCTGCAATGCAAGAGACATGGGTTTGATCCCTGTGTTGGGAAGATTCCTCTGGAGGAGGAAGTGGCAACCCACTCCAGTATTCTTGCCTGGAAAATTCCATGGACAGGGGAGCCCAGTGGGCTATAGACCATGGGGTTTCAAGAGTTGGACACAACTGATACAGATACACTGCTACTACTAAGTCACTTCAGCTGCGTCCGACTCTGTGCGACCCCATAGACGGCAGCCCACCAGGCTCCCCCGTCCCTGGGATTCTCCAGGCAAGAACACTGGAGTGGGTTGCCATTTCCTTCTCCAATGCATGAAAGTGAAAAGTGAAAGTGAAGTCGCTCAGTCGTGTCTGACCCTCAGCAACCCCATGGACTGCAGCCTTCCAGGCTCCTCTGTCCATGGGATTTTCCAGGCAAGAGTGCTGGAGTGGGGCACCATTGCCTTCTCCAATACAGATACACACAAACACACCCCACACTCCAACATAGTTTTGGAAATAAACAGCACACATGTGTTTCATTTTCACCTTCTGATTCAAGGATGGTATAACTGTTTGACTGGGAAACACTTTCCTGGTGAGTCTAGATTTTAGCTGTGGATTGCTTCTCAGTGCCAGACACTAGGCAGCCACTACTGGTCAGTGGGAGGCGGCTGGAGAGTCCTTCACTCCCACCTGCATTCCCTGTGACACTGGCTGGGGTCCTTAGAGCAAGACTGAGTACCATACTGAGTACCATCAGAGCCTCTGGAGCTGTAGGATCACTTGGAGCTGCATCAGGCGGGCACCTCCTCAACAACCTCTGCCTCTCACATCCATCTTCCTCATCGCTTCCACAGTGGTCTAACGTAAATATCTCACGATATCCTGCCTGTGCTGTGGCCTGGTGCTTGACCAACCCTGATCATATTCCTCTTTGTTAACACCTGACAGGCCTCCCTTCTGAACCAGCTCAAACCTAACTGGCCTACCCAGTCTCAGAGCGGGGCAGGGCATAGGGTGGACAGGAACAGTGTGGCCAGAGCCTGGCCATGGGTGTGGGACTCACTGTGAAGCTAGGCGTGGTGCCTGACACCTGCTCAGGCTCAATATTTGTTCTGTGCTCTGACCAATAAGTATGGCTACTACTTCACTGGAGGCAAGGTAGGGCTGACAGAGAGGGGCAAACCATGGTGCCAAGACGGTGGAAGTTTCATCCCATACATTTGGGTATCATATTTTTTTAAAATGCAGCTTTATTATTATTATTATTATTTGACTGCATGGTGTGGCACGTGGGATCCCAGTTCCCTGACCAGGCATTGAACCTGCGCCCCCTGCCGTGGAAGCACAAAGTCCCCACCCCTGGACTGCCAGTGAAGTCCTTATGCATTTTAAAACATATTTATTCACCAAACTGAGACTTCTGCAGTTGGAGACTAAAAATAATATTCTGTGTCCACACCTCTAAGCATTGAGAAGTACATACCCCTAAATGCTTCAGTTTTGTTGAGTGAATTTTTGAGTATTGAGCAAACCAGGATTATTTTCAATTAGCTGTTTTTGAATTTTGCTTCGGAGTAACACCTTCTAATTTGCTGCAGTGTTTATGAAAGCACATTTTTCATATATTCTTGTTTTAAAAAATAAAAGAGTAATATAGTGTTGAATTTATTTCTATAATATAATCGAAATTGTAAAGTTTATTATTTTCACCTTTTGCATGTCACTTCTAATATTATATTATTGCTTTGGGGGTGTTAGATTTTTTTGTACCAAATTTAATATGATTTCTCATTATAGGAATGTAAAGAGGTCTACGCTTTTTTCTCTCATCAATTACTAGACAGTCTTCAAAAAGCTACACGGTTATCTTTGGACACAATGAAAAAAAGAATATTTGTTGCCAGGCAAGTGGAAAATCTGTCTGGTAATACTATCACAGCACAATGCTAAAGCATTTTTAAAAGTTATAAAATTTAAAACATGGCACTTATGAAAATACTGTATAAAAACAAGTGTGTAACATAAAAACAGTAATGAATGAACAACCGTATCCCTAGCAACCAGCCCAAGAGCAAAGAACACTGAACTCTACAGTCCCCTTACTGGTCCCTTCTCTGCTCACACAGAGGTAGCCACTGTTTGGAACTTGATTTTATCATTGTCTTGTTTTGCTTTTTTTTTTTAACAGTTTACCCCATTTTTGTATTGTTTAATTTTGTGTGTATTTGAACTGTGTTCAGTATTGTTTTTGAGATGTATTTATGCTGATATAATTTATTTTCACTTCTATTTAGCCGGAGTGTACACAGTTTGTTTTATCAGTTCTACTGGTGGTGATCGTTTGGAGTGTTTGCAGTTTGGGCTGTTGTGAACGCTCTTGTACCTATCTCGTGCTGCATCTGCTAAGGGGGATGGCTGGGCCCTGGGGTGTGTGCACTCCTCACTTTACCAGGCAGTGCCTAGCATTCTTGCTCCTTGGAAGGAAAGCTATGACAAACCTAGACAGCATATTAAAAGGCAGAGACATCACTTTGCTAGCAAAGGTCTGCATAGACAAAGCTGTGGTTTTACTAGTAGTCATGTATGGATGTGAGAGTTGGACCATAAAGAAGGCTGAGTGCCAGAGAATTGATGCTTTTGAATTGTGGTGCTAGAGAAGATTCTTGAGAGTCCTTTGGACAGCACGGAGATCAACACCAGTCAATGCTAAAGGAAATCAACCCTGAGTATTTACTAGGACTGATGCTGAAGCTGAAGCTCCAATACTTTGGCCACCTGATGCAAAGGGCCAACTCATTGGAAAAGACCCTGATGCTGGGAAAGATTGAAGGCAAAAGGAGAAGGGACAGCGGAGGGTGGGCTGATTAGATAGCATCACCAACTCAGTGGACATGCATTTGAGCTAACTCTGGGAGATAGTGGAGGACAGAGGAGCCTGGCGTGCAACAGTCCATGGTGTTGCAAAGAATCGGGCACAACTTAGCAACTGAACAACAGCAGCAACGAGTCTAGCAGGAATGTGCCCATGGTTCCTCATCGCACACAGTTGATTTTGCTCAATTAAAAAATCGTTGCCAGTGTGTATAGGTGTAAAGTGGCATCTCACTGGGATTTAAACGATCACTTTCCTGGTTACTGATGAGGTTAAACATACTTTTATGTTCATGAGCCATTTGTGCTTTCTTTTTAAAAAAATTTCTTTCCTTCTTTTTCCTTTCCTTCCCTTCCCTTCCCTTTTCTATTTCCTTCTTTCCCTTCTCCCTCCTTCCCAACCTCCTTCCTTCCGTCTGTTTTACTATGTGATTGGATTTATTCATGGATGGTCTCAATATATTACTTTGTTGGTATCATAGCAGATATCTTCTCTCCTTGTGCCTTTTTGTTCTATTTATGATATTCTTTGTTGAGTTTAAATTCAGATTTATCAATCTTTTCCTTAGTGATTTGTGATTTCTATGCCTTTTAAAGGAAAATTTTCTCTACTGCATCATGTCTTCTGAAAGTTTTAAAGTTTTATCTTTTACAATTAGGGGTTTAATCCACATGGTATTTATTTTTGTGTTTAGTGTAAAGTAGGAGACTAGTATTTCTTTCCCGTATAGTTAATTAGTTAAAAAAGAAAATTAATTTTTCTTTTGGGATAGTTATTTAAATTACATTGAATCTATAGGTAAATTTGGAGGGAATTAGCATCCTTACTACACTGAGTCTTCCTTTCAGAATCATGGATTACCTCTCCATTTATTTTTCATTTTTAAAATATTTCTCAATAAAGTTTTTTTAATTCTCTGTGTAAAAGTCTTATACATTTTAAAGTTAAATAATAAAATAAAATTAAAAAAAAAGTCTTGTACATTTTTGCTAGGTTTATTCCTTGGTTATTCATTGCTGAATTTTAATTAAGTTGCACTATTCAGATCTCCCACTGTGATTGTGAAGTTGTCAATTTTTCCTTCTGTTTTGGTCAGTTCTCTTTTTATATCTTTTAAGGCTATGTGGCTAGGTACATGCAACATCATATAGTTAAGTCTGCTACAACACTGTATTTTTTTTTTTTTTTTGATGAGCCTTTCTATCCATATTAATCCTGATTTCTCATTCTTTTTGGTCTGTCATTAATTTTACTTTCCCAGATTTTTTGGTATATCTTTTTCTATCCCTTCATTTTTTTTTTTCTGTAAAGTTTTGCCTCTTAAAAGGATTATATACCTGATTATTTTTATTTAATCTGATTATCTCTGCCATTTAATGGATTTTAATTGACTTACATTTTTGGATTTTTTTTGATATAGTTACAGTTAATTTATGACATTTTATTTTGTAGTTTCTTACTATCCTTTTTCCTTGGTTCATTTATTATCTGTTATCCTTGGGATGGATAATTCCCCCTTTATATTCTCTTTCCTATACTTCAGTCCTTTAAGTAGTTACCTTCAGATTTAGAATACATATATCTATCTCTGGTTTTTAAAAAACACTGTCTATATTTTTTTCAGTTTTCTCATCTTATTTCTAACTACAAGGGGTTTGGCATGAACTTTATAATTTCTGTGTGGTGTTTTGCTTTTACCTATTTTTTGAACACTAGAAAATAGTATATTTACTGGACTATTTTATTAAAATGTCCAGGTTATTGTGTGTTTATTTTATACTGCTGGTTCCTCAGTAAGTGTGGGTGAGGTATAAACCCTCTTAGTCTTCATTTTAAGTCTGAACCAATTTGGCTATATAAAAAACTTTTGTTTTTCTCTCAGCACTTTGAACATATTTCTTCATTTTTTTCCTGACGTATATTGTTGCTGATGAGAAGTGTGCAGTGAGTCTAACTGAAAATTGTTTTTTTAGCCTTGATGTTCTGCAGCTTCCTTTCCCGGAGTGGATTTGTCTTTATTTAGTCATGCTTTATTCTCAGAGTATACTTTCTGTTTGATGACCTGCAGTGTTCTTTAATCCTGGAAAATCCTCAGCAATTTCCTCTTGAGTTATTGCTTCTGAGATAGTCTCTTCATTCTCTTGATATGTAACTCCTGTAGCTGAATGTTGAGTAGGTTGACCACATGATCTATTCTTCCACCTTGGAAACACTTTTGAGTGGAGAGGCACTATCTAGATGAAGATTCAGGGTGGACTTAAACCAGAACTGTTGCAGGCACTGTGGTTATTTGGCCATCTCAAATGCTGGGGCATGTCAGTCTGTCTTTCCTTCGCTGTCATATATTTCATCTTTTTTGTCTTTCTGGGCTACATCATTGTCAAGTATCTCTGTATCTAGCCTAAAGGTGGTCTCATCTACTGTATCTTAAATATTTCAATTGATATTTTTGTCCTTATCCTCTAGATACTGTATCATTCTTGCCTTTTTAGTTCAGCAATTTATTACTTTTTGGAAGATGGCTTCATTTATCTCTTTGAACATCCTCAATATATTTATATTTGAGTTTGTCATACTTCTATACATTAAACTTTATCTGGAGTGAGGTTTTGTTTCAATTATTGATGTCTTTAGTCCTCTTTCTTTACGTTAGACTCAGGCACGCGTATTGGAATTTATTTGTAGTCTCTCCTTGAGCGAGAGTTTTTCTTTGGTTGTTTTTGTGTGTTTCTCCCTCCTTCCTTTCGTGTGTCTCTCTTGTCTCTACATGACCCTTGGCACCTTGAGTGCAGGTCTGGGTCGCATTTGTTCACAGTTACGTATCCTCTGAAGAGATGCTGGGGTGTGGTGGGTTCCACACATGGGCGGCTCGGCTTAGTGGCAAAATGAGGATGCTGTGGATTCACTCCTTTCACCTTAGGTGAGAACATCTTTTGGAAAAGCTGCAGCTGCAGGCAGGAGGTTGGCAAACGTCTTGTTATTTTGCCGGTCTTTACAAGTGGGGCAAGGTCGCTTCAGTGTCTGGTGTCTGGTAGCAAGCCTGGATGAGTCCCCTCTCACATGGACTACTCTAGCCTCCCACAGTCCACAGGGGCCGAGCCCCACCATCACTGCTCGTTTCCTGGCCAGAGCCCTGGCCAGGCTACTGCGTGTTTCTGATGCCAGCCTGATGCATGGTGATGCTAGCCTTCTGTTTGAGTATTTTCAGGTCCTTCATGGTCTATCCATGATTGTGACGTACTTGGCACAGGGAGGCGTTTTTGAAGTCTGAACTCAGAATTCCATGTTAATTTGAAACTGTACTTCTGTGATTTTTGAAGAGGCATACATGAGTATACTACCGCAGAATCCTCCCTTGTCTAAAACATCTCTCTTTCCCACACCCGTGAAGACTATTTGGTCAGCTTGGGCAATAGCCTCTTTCTCTCGCACTCCACAAATACTGTTTCACTGGCTTATTTTGTTTCCATATTCAGATGTGAGTTCTGCTGCTAATCTGATTTTTCTTTTCTAAATAACAGTTTTTTGCTGCTTACAGATTTCCCCCATGTATTCTGGAAATTCACAGATAATGTGTTTTCCCCCCATTAATCCTGAGGCACACAGAGAAACTTTTCAAGGTGAAAAAAATAAGTCTATTCTTAAGATTTGAGAAGGGCTATGCTTAAATTTACTGTATGTAGGGTTTCCACAGTGGATCCCAGGCAGTAGAGCATCTCTGAGCTGAGTGACCCTCTGGGAGTTACTTAATCTCTCTTTGCCTTGGTTTCCTCATCTACAATAAGGAAATAATAATCATGGAATCTGTGTCAAGAGTTAATGTGAGCATGAAATACTTCAATTTATGGAAAAGTACTTGGAAAAGCACCTGCGGTACACTAAGTGGAGGATAAACTTATCTTTATTACCTTTTCCTTAAGTAATTTATGTCTCATATTTTGCATGGGAATGATTGGAGAATTCCTTAAGCTAATCCTCTAGTTTGTCAAATAAGTCACTGAAGGATCTAGTATGCTGTCCATTGCTTCTGTTAGTTCAGCTGCTTGATTATACTTTATAAAACTCTTTCTTTTTCTCAGATTGTACCCTTTTAAATGCAGTCTACGTGTCTTGAATTTCACAGTGAGACTAAGAATTTGAGGTTTTTTTCCTTTGTTTGCTCACTTCTAGTTCAAAGAGTTCCTTACCATAATATATTTACCTGGGAACCACTGATCCTCCATTATGAACGGAGGTGTAGTTTTTCAGTAATGATAACATTTCTTTCTATGGAAAGTTTACACTTACTAAATTTCATCTGGGATGGGACAGAGATCAGACAGAGGGAGATAACCAAACTACTAATAATTTTCAGGCCGATGTGTGTCATTCATTAATTGCACTCCTGTGTCTGTATGTCTGTACTTCTGTCTGAGCATAATTGATACTACTGTAAAAATTACTTTTGGAAGGCTTTGACTTGAAACCTCCTGTTAATCTTGTACACACACAGAATAAAGTATATGAAGGTATATGCTTTTTGTTGGTGATTTTCAGCACCTATTGTGGGATAGGGAAAAAGGAGTGCCTGAGGTGAACATGTTTAGGTGGTACTTCCTGAGAGAATGCAACATTAAAATATTAGAAATGGGTAAAAGACTAATATGTCATTTCAAAGAAGATTAAAACTTTTCTTAGTCTGTGAACTAGTTCATGAAATCTATGGTTCCATTGTAAATAATAGTCTCTTCAAGTAATTCAGCATTTTGAAAATTGTCCTTATTTTTCAGGGTTGAAAGTTGTAGCATAACCATGCTATTTATGAAATATTAGGTTAAGGTTTCTGAGTTAAATGTCCATCTTATTACAGCCCTTATGGACGAAAGCGGTCAGAAGATGTTATTTCTTTTTTAAAATCTGAAGTACATCTTGCGATTCCTAATGTGGTAAGTATTATGAAATATTCAAGTTAATACAGTGATATTTTGGTAATGTTTTTAAGAAGTATAGAGACTTGCCTGGCTGTCCAGTAGTTAAGACTTTGCCTTTGAATGCAGGGGATATAGGTTTGATTCCTGGTTGGGGAGCTGAGATCCCACATGCCTTGTGGCCAAAAAAAAACCCCAAAACAAACAGAAGCAATATTGTAACAAGTTCAGCAGAGACTTAAAAAGAAGTATAGCATTAGGACTGAACTTTGTTTAATCTCTTGGTCCTGTGTGCTTTTTGACTTCACCTCAGCATTTAACAATGGAAACCACTCCAGTACTCTTGCCTGAAAAATCCCATGGTCGGAGGAGCCTGGTAGGGTGCAGTCCATGGGGTCGCGAAGAGTTGGACATGACTGAGTGACTTCACTTCCACTTTTCACTTTCACACATTGGAGAAGGAAATGGCAACCCACTCCAGTGTTCTTGCCTGGAGAATCCCAGGGACGGGGGAGCCTGGTAGGCTGCCGTCTATGGGATTGCACAGAGTCGGACATGACTGAAGCGACTTAGCAGCAGTAGCAGCAGCATTTAACAAAAATCAAAGTGTATCATTAATATCTACTATAAAAATGACTTCTGCAGAGCTCATGGTATATTGAAGGAGGGTATCAGAGTTAAGTGTCTGGTGGGCCATAATTAGCAAGTACCCTACAAATCATCTTCCTTTTTCTTACTTCAGACATTATCTAAATAAGACCATCTCAGAAGTCCAAATCTCTGTCCTGAGCACCCAGCTGTGAGGCAGTCCACGGCAGAATAGAAGGAAAGAAAGAACAAACCTGCACCTTGAGTGCACGGGTCCCTTATGTTTTCTCAGGGCACTTTTCTCTACCACCACCCCTCCTGCTGCTTGTTGGCATGTGGAACACCAAGTCATCAGGATGACTGTGCTGTGTTCTGTGATGATCCAAGGGTTAAGGCCAGGCAGGAATGATCTATGGCTCACCTAACACCGCATGTACACAGTCTGGCCTCCTGGAGGACAGCTTCTATGCTTCTCTGGCACATTTGAAAGAACGGAAGTCAAGATCTTGGCAGTATAGGGTCTTCAGTTTCTCTGCTTCATGGACATGCCACACGTGCACATGCCTGCATCCAGCCACCCTCACAGGGAAAGGGTGGCAAGCACTGTGCTTGACCTTTCTGCCTGCAGGAATGGGTAGAGTGGGAAAGCTTGAAGATGGTTAAGTCTGCAGCCTACCTTCCTCTAATATCCCTCTCCTTGAAGCAGACTTCCACTGGGCCAGCGGAGGCTTTCCCCACTCCGAAGGGAGTGGGGATGATGACAATCAGAGGTGTGGATTTGTCTGTGCTGGGAGCACCTGGGACTCATTTCTTCTTTCCACAGGTAATGGTTCCTAGCTTGGATGACATTCAACAAGCCATTAACCGTATGATCCAGTTAACCCTGGAGGTCAGCAGAGGAGTAGCTCACTGGGGCCAGCAGTCCCGTCACATCAAGAGGGTCATTAGCAGTACCTCCCGTACGACTATGGACGTGGCCCATTCAAGCCCAGGAAAGCAACTGAAGAAGGAAGAAAGTAAGAATGTTAAATCTCAGATCAGTAGAGTCTCAGAATTATAACAGTAAATAAGTCTTTCTGATTTTTCCTGGATATTACAACATATCTTTTTAAAGTCAGTTTTATATGTTTGTTGGTTACATTTTGCATTAAAAAAACTAGTGTTCTCCATCTTCCATCTTAAACATTGCATGCAGACATTTCAGATTTTGGTCATGGATGAACAGGACATTTACCATGGTTCTACTATCATAGCCTCAGATTCAAAGTTAAAAATGAAAACAAACCTTAGAACTAATTCTATTTTCAGGCTAGTATTTGGTCTGATAAACTTAGTTTGCTAGAACATGGTGCTTAGGAAACCTGGTCATATGTGCTTTGTACATAAAGTTTATTTAAGCTGTTCCCTTAATTAAGGGTGTGATATGACACTGACCCCAAATTCCATGGATATTTTTGGATACTTTCTCTTGTATAGAAAGCCAAACTTTTTTTCTTTTTCTTTCTTGCTTTTATGCCACATTAAATTTTTATTTATTTTTGAGAAAAGTTGTACATATCTGAGGTATACAGCATGATGTTTTGATATATGTGTACTTTTGTGAAATGGTTGCCACAGTCAGAGTAAGTAACATATTCATCACCTCTCATAGTTTATCATTTATGTGTGTGTGTGTGTGTGTGTGTGTGGTGAGAACACCTGAGGTGTACTTTCTTAGCAGACTTCAAGTACGCATTATTATTGTACTATACATTACCAGTACATATACATTTCCAGAATTATTCATTATATTAATGAAAGTTTGTACCCCTTGATCAACATCTCCCCTTTTCTTCTACCCCCACCCCAAGTCAGTATTGTTTATGGATACTTCCGCCAGCTGTTGCTAGGCAGGAGTATCAGATTGAACCATTTTAAAAGAGAAGGTGGAAATCTCAAATTTTTCATGAAATCTCATGATTTTTTAATTGTTGCTGCTGCTGCTGCTGCTGCTAAGTCACTTCAGTGGTGTCCGACTCTGTGCAACCCCATAGACGGCAGCCCACCAGGCTCCCCCGTCCCTGGGATTCTCCAGGCAAGAACACTGGAGTAGGTTACTATTTCCTTCTCCAATGCATGAAAGTGAAAAGTGAAAGTGAAGTCGCTCAGTCGTGTCCGACCCTCAGCGACCCCATGGACTGCAGCCCACCAGGCTCCTCCATCCATGGGATTTTCCAGGCAAGAGTACTGGAGTGGGGTGCCATTGCCTTCTCCGTTTAATTGTTAACAACTGCTTTAACAAAAGTAGGGAACTGTCCGGGCCAAACAAAAGTATCCGTATGATCTGTACCTGATGAAGAATACTTGAGAATACTGACTTTTAATAAGAGATGTTTATTGTGGTGTTTAATACTGGTTGTGTAGGTTCTATATACTAGATGCTGAGCTGAAGACAAGCATATGTTGTATCATTTAGTCCTCTCAAGTATTTCTATGAAGTTTAAATAATTAGCTTAAGGCATTTGGGTAATAAATGTAGTTGTTGTTGCGTTTAGTTGCTAAGTCTTGTCTGACTCTTTGTAACCCCATGGACTGTATGTAGCCCACCAGGCTCCTCTGTCCATGGGATTTTCCAGGCAAGAATACTGGAGTGGGTTGCCATTTCCTTCTCTAGGGGATCTTTCTGACCCAGGGGTCAAACCCCCGTTCCTTGCACTGGCAGCAGATTCTTTACTGCTGAGTCACAAGGGAAGCCCCAATAAATGTCCTGCCTCTCCTTTAACCACAAGGCTGTTCTGTGGGATAGCAATTTCAACTCTTGATTTTTCCTTGGAGGACGTTTTGTTTTGGGGGAGGTTGTTAATCAGTGTCTTTCAACTGGTTTTCAGTTCTTTCCTCTGAATAGCAATTTCCTCACTTTAATGAAGGCATCTCAGATAGATCAATGGTAAAGAATCCACCTGCCAATGCAGGAGATGCAGAAGTGGGTTTGACCCCTGGGTCAGGAAGATCCCCTGGAGAAGAAAATGGAAACCCACCCTAGTATTCTTGCCTGGGAAGTCCCATGGACAGTGGAACCTGGCAGGCCACGATAGTCAATGGGGTCGCAAAAGAGTCGGACATGATTGAACGACTGACTGCGCCTGCACACATGTACTTTAAAGAAACCTAGACCTCAGAATCGGAGAAGGTAATGGCACCCCATTCCAGTACTCTTGCCTGGAAAATCCCATGGACTGAGGAACCTGGTAGGCTGCAGTCCATGGGGTTGCGAAGAGTCGGACACGACGGAATGACTTGGCTTTCACTTTTCACTTTCATGCGTTGGAGAAGGAAATGGCAACCCACTCCAGTGTTCTTGCCTGGAGAATCCCAGGGACGGGGGAGCCTGGTGGGCTGCCGTCTATGGCGTCGCACAGTCGGCCAGACTGAAGTGACTTAGCAGCAGCAGCAGCAGACCTCAAAATATGACACAACGATTTAATAAGAATAAATGAAACTAGTGAGAGATTAGCTGTTAATTACTTGGAGGGAGATGGGTCTTAATAATTTAAAGTTTGAAAAGTCTATAGATAATTACAACTGGCAGTATTTGAAGTTGAATGCATGAGTTATCTATAGAATACAACTGTCCGTTCTCAGGATCCTTTGAAGAAATGATTCCCGCACGGAAGCTGAAGAATTTTTACCCGGGAGTGGCAGAACACAAGGATATTTCCAAGCTGGTCCTCCTTCTTTCTTCCTCCGTGAACTCTCTGAGAAAGGCAGTTCATGAAGCCCTGCAGGACTTTCAAAAGTACAAGACACTCTGGACAGAGGACCGAGATGTGAAAGTGAAGGTGTGTTTCCACTGCTGGCAACGCAGTTTGGCTTGTAATTGTTTTAACTCTTGTGGGAAGACCAGGAAAACGCCAGTGATAATGATGAGAACTCAAGAACAGAGGCCGAGAACCTGTAAATGCCACGCACCTAACACTTCTTGTCTTGTGTAATTCTGATACTGACAGAGGGGCAATTGATAATAATGAGGCTCAAGCAGATTTTGTTCAATTCACCTGAGTACCAATTATGTGTGAGACATACCCAGAGGCCAGGTATTCAGGGGTGTGTCAAAGTTACAGAGGCTTAGCTGTATATTTGGTTAGAAACTCAAGGAAACTTTAGGACTATGAACAACCAACCAGAAATGTGAACTGTCTTCACGTAGCCTCCTCTTCCAGTACTAACAGTTCATCCCTCTCTCTACTGAGCCCCTGGCCTGATAGCACATACGTGAGGAAAAATATATAAGCGGATGCAATTTTATAATTTACCTATTAGAAGTGTAAGATTTACATTGTCAAAAAGCCAAAGAAAGTGTTGATTCTTTCCTTGCTACAGGAGTTTTTGGCTAACAATCCCTCTCTGACTGAAATCAGATCTGAAATTCTACACTACGCGACTTTTGAACAGGAGATCGATGAGTTGAAGCCTATTATAGTTGTAGGAGCACTTGAATTGCATACAGGTATTTAAAAAATATTACGTAAAGTATCTGCATTTTCACATGAAATGTGACTTCATTTAGGAGGCAGTTATTAATCTGCAGTAATGTAACTATTAAGTATTTTGGACCACCAATATTGTTCATATATATGTTAAATATAGATATACATTGTGTATATATAGTATTATACCAAAGTGGCTTAATGCAGTTAATACTAAGCTGGCACCCAAACGACTAAAACTATAGGTGGAACTATGTGTTACCGGAGGGAGTGGGTTGTGTACAACAGATAAGAATCGGAACAGCTGGAGTCTCCTGAGAAGTTAGTCCAGTGGGGTTAGAGTATCAGAGGGTGATGAGACAATGTCTGAAATCAAAAGCCCAAGCCAAATATATGGCTAACTATAGTGAGGGAGAGCTCTGCTGGACAGGCCCAGTGTTCCCAGCATTTTAGACTGCTGGTCTCATGCAGGAGTTACCTGGAGGAATTCAGGGAAATGGGTGAGGGCTGCTAATAGGATGGCCAGAAACAGAGCAAGGTTCACATTGGATAATGCTAGAATGAATTTCCAAAATTCTTCTCTATAGACTTCGGTGTTTGTCTTGTGAACAGCTTAACATACTTCACTGGGATAGGAATTAAGTCTTCAAAATCTGGTAACCTTACAGAACATTTAATTCAGACTAGCTACATTTCAAGTGCTCAGTGTGGCTGGTGACAAATGGACAATTATAAATGCTCAGCTTACACATGAAGTGAATTGTTTCAGAATGTCACCTAGTATTTTATTTTGACCTTTTTCTGTCTTCACCAGAGCCAATGAAATTGGCCTTATCAATTGAGGCTAAGGCATGGAAGATGCTACTCTGTCGATATTTGAATGAAGAATACAAAAAGAAGATGTCAGACATGATAGCATTTATCAACGAATACTTGAAAAAGTTATCTAGACCTATTCGTGACTTAGATGATGTCAGATTTGCCATGGAAGCCTTGTCTTGTATCCGTGATAATGAAATTCAAATGGACATGACTTTGGGACCAATTGAAGTAAGAAATGTTTGCATTTTCCTCTCTTGAAATGCTACTTTTTTTTTTTAATAGAGAAACATTAAAAAGTTGATTTATTTATCTATTTTATGGCATCATCTTCCTGTTTTTCCTCTCTGATGTTGATGTTCTTAGAGGGATTTTGATAATTATCAACAGTGAACAGTATACCAAGGAAAATACATTCATAATGCTGTACTGGTCTAGACAGTGTTCTATTTTTTTTATGCTGGTACCTATATTTTACAGAAAAGAGTGGTTGTACTCTCTGACTTCAGTCCTGACATATTAGGCAAGTTCCCCAAATATCTTTGACTTTCTTAGAAATGAGCTGTGTGCCTGTCCTGTGACCAGCAGCATACCATGGTTGGGAATGGTCCATTTAGGCTCAAAAGTAGCTGTTCGTATTTAGATCAACAGGAGATGTTTTTAGGAAAGAGTACTCTTTTAGTTTTCTGTTTAGCCTCTGTAACAACCTCAATGGCTTAAAACAACACACATTTATGATTTTATAGTTCTCGAGGTCAGAAGTGTGGAAATGGGGCTAAAATCAGCATGTCAGCAGGGGCTCCAGGGAAGAACCGTTTCCCTGTGTTGTCCAGCTTCCAGAGGCAGCTTGCGTCCCTTGGTTCCTGGTTCCCTCCCAGCCGTGGCATCACTCTTACCCCTGCTTCTGTCCTCACACTCTGTCTCTAAATCTCCTGCCTCCTTCTTTCCCTTAAAGGAACCTTTGTGATTACATTGGGCCCACATGGTTAATCCAGGATAATCTACCCCTCTCAGATTCTTTATTTTTAATCACATCTGCAAAGTCTCATTTGCTGTGTAAGGTGACATATATTCCCAGGTGCTGGAGATTAGGGTGTGGCTAACAATAGGGAGGCTATTATTCTACCACAAGTACTTATGACTAATACTTAGAATTTCTGGCTCATGGTGATAATAAAGATAAGATCCAGTTCATTTTATAACTTTTTTAGATTCTCTGTGGACAGGGCACTCCCCTATTGCCTGCAAACCTGGGGAATTGGTACCTCCTTTTGGTACCCGGTGTTCATGACTGAGCCTTGCTTTCATGAACCTATTTAGAGTTTGTGCTCTTTGGTAGCTAATGAAATTCATACCTTTACTACTTCTTTAAATCTTAGTATTCAGATATTTTGAATGCTGACCACTTGCTTCTCAAGATTTAACAAGTTATCATACCATTTTTTCCTGACTGCCAAATCTCAGTTTTTCAGCATAAATTCCTTTGGTAAAACTGATTGCCAGCTCATCACTCTAAAAATTAGGCAAAATTGGTATGTAACATTATACAGATTTCAGTTGTGCAGGATTATAACTCAATATTTGTATGCAGTGTAAAGCCATCACCACCTTTAAATCTCATTACCAGCTATCACTATACAGTTCACCCCCTTCACCCGTTTCTCTGTCCTCTATCCCCCTTCCTCTCTGGTTACCACCAATATGTTCTCTGTACCTATGAATTTGTTTTTATTTTGTCTTGTTTGTTCATTAGTGTCTGCTCTTCAGAATATCATTTCATTCCATTCCTTATATAGCCAGCCCCTATTTTAATAGAATATGAGAAGACGTTTTGCATGGTGTTGGCACAAGATCAGGAAGAGAGAGGCAGAAAGTTATTCTAGGGTGTTTTTCCTCGGAGGATATCTCAAAGGGATTGGTCTCCTCTCCACCAGAATCACCTTGGTGCTTATTAAGTTCAGATTTCAGGGCCTGAGGTCTAGAGTCAATATCTGATGTCAGTGATAATCTAAAGGAGCTTTTTATACACATTTAATTTGGGGAACCATCCTTTTAAGACATAGTGAGGATTTCCCTGGTGGTCTGTTGGCTACAGTGCTGTGCTGGGGGATCCCTGGTCAGGGAACTAGATCCCACACACTGCAATTGAGAGTTTATGCTGCAACTAAAGATCCCACATGCTGCAAGACCTAGCACAGCCAAATAAATAAGTAATTTTAATAAAAGACATAGGAATGTGTTTGTAGAAGGCCTGTAAGCCATTTGTCAATTGTATTCCTTGTGATGTGTCTGAATCTGCCCCCACTGCACAGGAAGCCTATGCTATTTTAAACCGATTTGAAGTTGAAGTCACCAAAGAAGAATCAGAAGCAGTAGACACCTTGAGATATTCTTTCAACAAATTGCAGAGTAAAGCGGTGAGTACAAATTTAATTCTTCTTTTATTAAGTGACTATATCCAGAAAAATATACATTTAAAAAGCTCAATATATATTACCTTCATAGCTTTATTGGCTTATAATCCACATCCTATAACATTTACCATTTCAAAGTATACACTTCTGTGATTGTTACTATATGCAGAGTTGCACAACCATTATTAGTTAATTTTAGAACATTTTCATCATCCCCAAAGAAACCCCAAACCCATTAGTAATCACTCCTCATTCTCTTCCTCACCACAGCCCCTGGCAATCACTAATATACTTTTTATCTCTTTGAATTTGCCTTTTCTGGATGCTTAAGCATAGACAGAATCATATAATATCTAGTCTTTTGTGACTGGCTTCTTTTACTTAGAATAATATTGTCAAGATTTATCCATATTGTGTCACATACCAGCACCTCATTCTCCTAATGGCTAATCATTCTTAGCATCTTTTTACATGTACTCATTAGCCATTTGTATATCTTCTTTGAAGAAAGGTTGAATTTAAATCTGTTATTTTTTTTTTTTATTGGGTTATTTGTCTCTTTGAGTTGTAAGAGTTCTTTATATATTCTGGATGTAAGTCCTTTAATCAAAAGATTTGCAAGTATTTTCTCTCATTCTGTGGGTTTTTTCACTTTCTTGGTGTCTTTTGAAGTATAAAATTTTTAATTTTGATGAAGTCCAGTTTGTCTAATTTCTCTTTTGTTTCTTGTTTTTTGGTATTGTATGTTGGAAACCGTGACTAATCCAGGGTCATGAAGAGTCACTACTATGTTTTCTTATGAGAGTTTTATAATTTTACCCTTACATTTAGGTCTTTGTCACATTTTGAGTGAATCTTTGTGTATGGTGTGAGTTAGGGGTCCAATGTCATGTAAACGTGTGTGGATATCCTGTTGTCGCAGGACCATTTGTTGTAAAGACTGTGCTTTCACCAATGAATTGTCTTGTTACCCTGGAGAAAAACAGTTAACTGTAAGGATTCATTTCTGTACTCTCAACTTGTTGATCCATATGCCTGCCCCTATGCCAGTCTTGATTACAGTAGCTTTGTACTAAGGTAAAAAAAAATGAAGCAAAATACACATAACCTAAAGTTTACCATCTTAATCATTTTTACATGTAGAGTTCAGTAGTGTTACATGTATTCACATTGCTATGCAGCCAATCTCCAGAACTTTTTCGCATTGCAAAATGGAAACTACCCATTAAACAACAGCTCCCCATTTCTCTCATGTAAGTGAAATCATACAATATTTATCTTTTTTGTTACTGACCTATTTCAGTTAGCATAATGTCATCAAGATTCATCTGTATTGTAGCATATGTCAGAATTTCCTTCCTTTTCAGTGTTGAATCATGTTCCATCATGTGCATATTCCGCATTTTGTTTATTCACTCATCCATCAGTGGGCTTTGTGTTCCTCCCACCTTTTGGCTGTTGTGAATATATGGACATGGATGTACAGATATCTCTTTGAGACCCTGCTTTCAGTTCTTTTGAATATTTACCCAGGAGTAGAATTGCTGGACCACACAGCAACTCTATTTTTAATTTTTCAGAACTGCCTGCCATATTGTTTTCCATGGCAGCTGCACTATTTTATGTTCCCACCAACAGTTCATAAGGGTTCCAATTTCCAACATCCTCACTTGTTATTTTTTGTGTTCTTGATAGTAGGTGAGGTGGTCTCTCATTGTGGTTTTGATTTGCATTTCCCTAATGAAAAGTGACGTTGAGCATCTTTTCATGTGCTTGTTGGCCATTTGTGTATCTTCTTTGGAGAAATGTCTTTTCAAGTTCCTTGCCTGGTTTTAAGTTGGATTGTTTGTTTTTGTTATTGCTGTTGAATGGTAGAAGTTCTTTGTATATTCTGGATATTAACTTCTTGCTGCTGCTGCTGCTAAGTCGCTTCAGTTGTGTCCGACTCTGTGCGACCCCATAGACGGCAGCCCACCAGGCTTCCCTGTCCCTGGGATTCTCCAGGCAAGAACACTGGAGTGGGTTGCCATTTCCTTCTCCAATGCATGAAAGTGAAAAGTGAAAGTGAAGTTGCTCAGTCGTGTCCGACTCTTCGCAACCCCATGGACTGCAGCCTACCAGGCTCCTCCGTCCATGGGATTTTCTAGGCAAAAGTTCTGGAGTGGGGTGCCATTCACAAAACCTAGCCAGGCCTAATTCCATGGCCTTAGCCCTTGCCCTCGGCAACAGTTCACACCCTGAAGGGTGGCTTCTCTCTGGATCCTAACAAATCTACCTCTTATCGCTTTGTCTCTCAATGAATTTTTACAATGAGACATCAGAGCCTGAATTTCTTTAGTTTTGACTGGGCTTGAGTCCCAGGAGAGAGCTGGAGGAAAAAGCAGTGGGAAAAACATGCCAAAGAATCCCCTTCATAGCCCGCCGGAAAATTTGCTAAATATCTGACCAGTTCTCACAGTTTCATTGGTCTGATCTTTGGCACAGAGAAGAGAAAGGACAGAAGAACCCCCACCGGCTTGTGTGACAGCTACTGGGGCTCAGCACATAGCGCCTTTGGGACATGCTGAGGAGTAGCCTCTCCAGAGTCCCTCAGTTGTGCCCCATGCCGCTCGCCTGTTAGCGGGAGGTTCGAGGAAACAAGAGGTTGTAAAGGTCCCTCCAGCCATAGGAGCGAGGACCTCTTACCTTAACCGGAGGTTTTCTGGGATCTGAGACTGGGCCACATGAGCTTTCTGCCGAGTTCATTTTTCGCTGTCCTGGTTTCCAGCACGATGGACCTTCCCCTGCGCTGGGTTTCTTCGCCTTCTGCTTCTAGCGCGGGAGCTTCCCTGAGTTGGGCTCCTGCTGTACTTGGCCTCTTCTGCGCAGAGGTTGTTTCAGCCAGGTTTAATCCGAGTCTGCTGTGGCACCATAGATGTCACACGAGTGTATGTTCCCTGGTTCTTTGTCTCGTCACAACAAAGATTTGGAGCAACGGACATTAAAGCCCTTGGCGCGTCACAGCTCTCAGGTCTTGGACAAACCATGCTACAGCTCTTAGGCAAATCAGTGTTACAGCTCTATTTTATTTAGAAGATAGCAGGAGAGTGAGAGAGAGAGAGAGAAAGAGAGAGCGCTCGCATGTGGGAGAGAAAGAGTCCATTACAGGAAAGAGTCCTGTAACGGGGTGCCATTACAGGTATATAATTGGCAAGTATTTTCTCCCATTCTGTAGATTGTCTTTTCACTCTGTTCATTATATCTTTATAATTCTTTTTATATATATCACTCTATGTATTTATTTATATATTATATTATATATATATTTATTTTGGAGAAGGCATTGGCAACCCACTCCAGTGTTCTTGCCTGGAGAATCCCAGGGACAGGGGAGCCTGGTGGGCTGCCATCTATGGGGTCACACAGAGCTGGACACGACTGAAGTGACTTAGCAGCAGCAGCAGCATAGATATTTATATTGTAAATATATATTTATATCACTTTGTAAAGTAAGTAGTGATATCCCTCCTTTCTTTTCTAATTTTAGTAATTTGAGTCCTTTCTCTTTTATTTTTGGTTATACTAGGTAAAACCTTGTCACTTGCATTGCTGTTTTCAAAAAAGAAACTTTTAGGTTATTTTCTCTATTGTTTTCTTATTCTCTTATTCTTATTCTCATTTATCTGTGCTCTTTTAAAATTGTTTTCTTCCTTCTGCTTTCTTTGGGTTTAGTTTCTTCTTCTTTGTCTAGTTTGTTAAGGTGGATGGTTAGGTTACTGATTTGAAGTTTTTTTTCTTTTTTCTTTTAATGTTGTCATTTATGGTTATAAATTTTTCTCTAAGCATTTTTGAAGTTGGTAAATATTTAGACATTATACCTATGGCTGATTCATGTTGAGATTTGACAGAAAACAGCAAAATTCTGTAAAGCAGTTATCCTTCAATAAAAAATAAATTTAAAAAAAGTGAATGGAAAAGGGATGGTGGGATGAATTGGGAGATTAGGATTGACATATATACACTTCCATGTGTAAAACAGACAGCTAGTGGGACCCTGCTGTACAGCACAGGGAGCTCAGCTCAGCGCTCTGTAATGACTGAGAGGAGCGGGATGGGAGGGGAGCAAGGGAGGCTCAGGAGGGAGGGGACATACGTATGCATATGGTTGATTCACTTTGTTGTAAGAAGAAACTAACAATTTAAAAAATAAGTGAACTCCAAGGGAGGGTCCAGATTCTTTAATTATACTAAAATTTCTATTGACTACTAATTAATTAATGTTGGATTAAAGTTTCCTATTTATGGAGAGATTTGTCACTGAGATTGAAGCAAGACACAGCAGCAAGGACACAGAGCTGAAATTGGGGTCATGACTTGTGATTCTGGCTCTGCCATCAGCCAGTTGGGTGATCTGGTGCAAGTTAATAACCTTTGTTTCTTAATTTCTTCATGAGGTCCTTTAGGAATATTTTAGAAGCTTTAAAAAATGCAGTTTAATGAGGCTTGAGAAGATGTGTATAAAATTTTTTAATAATTTTTATTTTGGGGCTTCATGTTCAGTATTGACTAACTGCTTATTTTAAAAAGTACTTGCTGGTTAGTCTAGACAGTGAGTCCTAGGAAGGATATGGGGAGCCCTCAGTTGAGATCTAGTAAAGCCCTATTTTCTATTATTGTTCAGTTTAAAAGATTCACTTGGGTTTTTCTCTCATCTCTCTGTTAGTGTTATACCTACTGACCCATTCTTTACTACAGTCACCATTAAGCTTAAAGCAGTATATGTTCCAACCCTGAAAGATGCTACTGTTGAGAGCAGTTAAGAGCAAGAGCCCAGGAATCACATTGCCAAGTTTTGAATCTTGACCTTGTCACATACCTTGAGGAACTTAGTCTCTCTGTGTGTCGATTTTTTCGCTTGTAAAATGGATACAATAGTAGTATATATCACGCAGGGTGGTTGTGAGGATTGAATGAGTTAACATATGTAAAGAACCTGGCAGATAGAAAGCAAGAATTAGGTGTTAGGTATAATGATTGTCTTTCTTTACAATTCATGAGGTTCTCATAGCTAGTATACTGGAATGGTTTGCCATTCCCTCCTCCAGTGGAATTGATGCTTTTGAACTGTATTGCTGGAGAAGACTCTTGAGAGTCCCATGGAAAGAAAGGAACTCAAACTAGTCAATCTTAAAGGAAATCAACCTAGAATACTCTTTGGAAGAACTGATGCTGAAGCTGAAGCTCCAAAACTTTGACCACCTGATGCGAACAGCTGACTCATTGGAAGAGACCCTGACGTTGGGAAAGATTGAAGGCAGAATAAGAGGGTGACAGAGGATGAGATGGTTGAATGGCATCACTGATTCAATGGACATGAACTTGGGCAAGCTCTGGGAGATGGAGAGGGACAGGGAAGCCTGGTGTGCTGCAGTACATGGAATTGTGAAGAATTGCACTCGACTTGGTGACTGAACAACAACAATATCAATGATTGCAGATTTAAGTAGAAGCTTTGAAAATCGTTGTGGAAGACATTTGCTATTCTTTTTCCCTAGAGTAATATCATTTTCTTACTGGGAACTGCTCTAATTATTGCAACCACATGAACCTACTAGAGATTTCTAATCCCAGACCGTGGCCTGGTCCCGGAGACAACATGTGACCTAGACTAGGCCCATAGTTGTAATTGTTTCCTTGGCCATATTAACTGCCTGAACTGGGCAGCCAGAAAATATTTTCCTAACTGCAGTTAAATAGCTTTGCCTCTTGGGTCATGAGCTAGAATGATTTGAGACTCATTGGTGCATTTGGATTGTTTATTTCTGAGTTGTTTTTTTTTTTAACAAATTAACATTTCAGACACATTCTCATTCATAGTATCTCTGTGAAATTAACAAACTTGCTGGAGTAGAATCTGTATTTTTCATTTAAATACATTGCTTTCATCCTCACATTGAGCCTTTTTTTTTTATTCTAGGTTTCTGTACAAGATGAACTAGTACAAGTACAGCCAAAGTTTAAAAGTAATCTACTTGAGTCTGTGGAAGTTTTTCGTGAGGATGTGATGAACTTTGCAGAAGCGTACGAGACGGTAATTAAGTGTTTCACGCTCTGTGTTAAGATATTTGGCACAGTGTTCATATGAGATGAAAGTGCTGAACCCTGAGAAGTATACTGTGATTTGTACGTAGTGTGCAAGAGTCTATCTTCGCATAGTTGTAGCTGTCAAAAAGAGGGGATAGCTGTTCCTTTAAGCATGTTTTATATAAGAGAGAAGAGAAACAGTTTAACTGCTAAAAGGAGCAACAATTTTGGAAATCATGAAAGGAACACAGAATCTGCTTTTGTCCTTTCTTAGGGCCAAAATATTCATAATTAAAAATGTAGTACAATTGTTGGAAGGCTGTTAGAAACTATAAATGTCCAAATGTCAGGGTATCATGCAACTGATTTTTTCCCAGCTCTAACTCTTAGAGAACCAGAAGGGTCACTGAACATAAATAATAAATGTCATCCTTGGTTATTCCCACAGACTATTCAACATGGTATATGACTGATAATGGTTGACCTTTATGAAGTTAAAACTCAGAAGTTGGATATAGTCCCTAATATATTCTACTTTCTTTTAGTAATCACAGTAGATATAAAATCATAAGATAATGTAAGACCTTGGTGCTACTACTATAACACTTTTTCTTTAATGTGTACTGAACATCACTTTTAGGTTTGACTAGTTGATATTTTATTTTTCTATTATTCTGTTATACTGGAAATATGGCATATTATTTAGCATATCCATAGTATTTATGATTGTGCAGACCATTTGGGGTCTTTTTTGCAACTGTTTTCTGGCTCATGGCCACCAAAGACTGCCTTCTGCTACTTCCAAGTATTCAGCCTATGTGTGTCTGTTTCTATATTGGGCTAGACTATTAGTGAGAGGAAGTTGTTCTCAGAACTATGTAACTATGTATCATTTATTCTAATGCACAACCACAGCACCATCATTTATGATTGTAAATGAAATGAAACAGAGTTCTTGTATTGCAAATGTCATATAAGATGTAATTTAATCACATATTTTGTTAGCTATGTCAAGGTCCTTGAAAAATGAATGGAAGTTAGAGTGATGCAAATGTACTAAAATTGATTGTGATCATAGTCTGTGAATATAATAAAAACTGTTGAAGGGTACATTTTAAATGAGTGGATTGTATAATATGTGAATAATATCTCAATGAAACTGTTACAGAAAATAAATGAGAGCTTCATGTACAGGACAGAGTTAGATCATGTAAATCATGTTTATTTGTTTAAAAGGAAATAATAGATAAACCTAATAAATTGATAAATATATGTGATTAAGAATTAAAATGCTGATTATATTATTCATTACAGGAAGGACCCATGGTTCCAAATATACCACCCCAAGAAGCTAGCAACAGGCTACAGATCTTTCAGGTAAAATTACATTTTTGTGGTTACATTGACATTCCCTGCATGTTTAAGCATGAACATGAACTCTGAACATGAAATGAACATGAACATGAAAATGAACTCGTTTACAATCATTTCATTTACAATTTATACTTAGGTGGCTTCCATGGTCATCTCACCAGGGAAATACAGAGCTGCTGTCCAAAAATCAGTGTTTTCTTCTTTACTAGGAATACCCAAGACTGAGTGGATTATACTACTTCTTTACTCATTTGAACCCTGTAGAAAAGATGACGGTGTGAAATAGTAGAAAAGTCTGAATTATAGAATTTTACAAATGTAGTTTCATTACTTTCAGATATATTTATAGGAGCTTGAAATGCATGTCTGGGGACCACTTAATTTCTTAAGGAAATAATTTTATATAAAAAGATTACTTTCAGAATGCTTGAAAGTTAATTTTCCTGAGTACTTAACTTTTCCTCTGATAGCTTGGTATCAGCATAAATTTGCTTCGCAAATTTATCTTGTTTCATAGATACTATTTAATAAACTTCAATATAGCTTTTATCCTCATTATAATAAATTCTACTTTAGTGGGTTCTGAATTAATTACATCTTACTATAATTTAAAAACCTTTTGTAGGCCAATTTTGATGATCTATGGAGGAAATTCGTTACATATTCATCTGGAGAACAACTTTTTGGGTTGCCTGTGACTGACTATGAGGTTTTACACAAAACTAGGTAAGTTTAGAAATTGAACAAGTTTATTATAAATAATTAACTGTCCATTAGGTGAACATGTTGTCATTAAATCCTTCATTGTACAGAGAAGGGTCTGGCTTGGAAAATTCCTAAATAGTCCCCTCATTCCTAGCTATTCCTATTCCATTGAATACACAGTCTCCATATAAAAAATGTGGCCTTTTGGCTAACATCAAGTGTGGTTTTCCCTGATAGCTCAGTTGGTAAAGACCCTGCCTCCAATGCAGGAGATCCTGGTCTGATTCCCAGGTCGGGAAGATCTCCTGGAGAAGGGGTAGGCTTTGGGCTTCCTCTTTGGCTCAGCTGGTAAAGAATCTGCCTGCGCCTGCAGTGTGGGAGTCCTGGGTTCAATCCCTGGGGTGGGAAGATCCCCTGGAGTGGAACCCACTCCAGTATTCTTGCCTGGGAAATCCCATGGACGGAGGAGCCTGGTGGGCTACAGTCCATGGGGTCTCAGAGAGTCTGGTGTGACTGAGCGCGAGTGCCACACAATGAAGTTTTCCTGTACTTGCCCCAGAATCCCTCCTTTCTTCTTGTTTTGGATATAACTGCATCTGGGCACATGAGAGAAAGCTTTTGGTAGGAATGTGATGTTTAAAAGGCAGACTTAAAGGCAGACATGATCATGGAAATGCAGCTTGCATTTGAAAGTAAACAGATCAAATAAAACATTAGCCTTAACTTTGCTCTCATTAGCAAGTTTTGGTCACATTGTTTGCAGTGATTGGTAAGTTTGTAATAATTAAACACACTGGTAATGGCACGTAATATTGTAATTTGGAATATTTGAGAGCTATAAACCTTGACCCAATTGATGGAGCTTTGTTTGGAAACTGACGGGGTTGTATGCATGTTGGTATAAGACATTATACACATAATGTATGAAATATTTGACTAGATGAATTCTGCCTATCCAATAATGGAATTTATGTTTACAATTTATGTTACATAATGACTTAATTATTTGGTTTCCCAGAAAGGAACTCAACTTGCTGCAGAAGCTGTATGGACTGTACGATACTGTGATGGGCAATATTAGTGGTTATTATGAGATACTTTGGGGAGATGTAGATATTGAAAAAATTAATGCAGAACTTCTGGAGTTTCAAAACAGGTGAGTTTCAATCGCATTAAACTTACCAATTTATAGTGCCTATTTTAGGATCCTATAGGAATTTCACAAATGATTTTATCTTCTGATATATTGCTATATATTCGTAACACCTTCTTCAAAGAAATGTGTAGATGAAATAATTTTTTTCTTAAAGATGTCGTAAACTGCCAAAAGGACTTAAAGATTGGCAAGCTTTTTTGGATCTGAAAAAAAGAATTGATGATTTCAGTGAGTCATGTCCTCTACTAGAAATGATGACCAATAAGGCAATGAAACAGAGGCACTGGGATCGGATCTCTGAGTTGACCGGAACCCCATTTGATGTGGAGTCAGATTCTTTTTGTCTCAGAAATATTATGGAAGCACCACTCCTTAAAAATAAGGATGATATCGAGGTACCTAGGATTTAAGGTCTTACGAATGATCTGTTAAAGAATGTCTCCTTTTTCTTTTCTGAAAATTGTACAAATAAACGTTTTATTCATGGGTGTACTGATTTCCCTATATAATGTACCCTCAAAATTTCAAATGATCCTGAACATTCCTTGGTTTTGCAAAATCATGCTGTAACTCAAGGAGATAATATAATTATTCGAATTATTTAGTTTTGGAGCTCCTTAATCTGTCCTCCTTGTCCCTTAACTATACCCTTTTAAAAAATTCTGTTTATTTCTATATTGTGTTCTTGGTGGATTCCTCATAATATTTTCCAACCTTCTAATTCTATACTGTTTACTATTAGTCTACTAAATACTTTAAATTATTATATATTTCCTTCAGGATTTTTAATCGGTTCATTTCCATTTTTATGCTTAGTGTTATTTACATTTCCATCAACAATGTGCAAGGATTCCTTTTTTTTTTACATCCTCACTGACACTCTTTCTTGTCTTTGTGATGATAACTATTCCAGCAGGTGTGAGGTGATACTTCATTGTGATTTTGACTTGAATTTCTCTGATGATACGTGATGTGGAGCACCTTTATATGTACCTGTTGGCTCTTTGTATGTCTTTTTCAGAAAAATAGCTATTTAGAACCTCTGTCCATTATTTATTCAGATTGGTGGTTTTCGCTGCTGAGTTGTATGAATCTGCTATATATATATTGAATATTAACCCCTTATCAGAGCTATTATTTGTGAATATTTTCTCTTGTTTAGTAAGTTACCTTTTCATTTTGTTGGTTGTTTCCTTTGCTATAAGAAGCTTTTTAGTTTGATGCTATCCCACATGTTTATTTTTACTTTTGTTACCTTGGCTTTGGTGTCAAGTCCAAAAATATCATTGCCAAGACTGATTTCAAGGAACTTAACCACCTCTGTTGTCTTACAGGAGTTTTATGGTTTCGGGTCTTTAGTCCATTTTAAGTTGATTTTTTGTGTGGTGTCAGATAGTGGTCTAGTTTCGTCCTTTTACATGTGGGTATCCTATTTTCCCAGCACCATTTATTGAAGAGACTGTCCTTTCCCCATTGTATATTCCTGGCTCTTTTCTCATAAATTAATTAAACATATATGTACGTTTATTCTGTTCCATTGTCTCTGTTTTTATGCCAATACCATACTTTTTTGATTACCGTAGCTTTGATACAGTTTGAAAGCAGGAAGCATTATGCCTCCAGCTTTGTTCCTTTTTCTCAAGATTGCTTCGGCTAAATGGAGTCTTATGTGGTTTCATAAAATTTTTAGGATTTTTTGTTCTGTTTCTTTTATTTATTTATTTGACTGTGCCTGGTCTTAGTTGCGGCACGTGAGATCTTTGTTGCAGCATGCAGGACCTTTCTTTGAGGAGGGCAGGTTAGCTGCCCCAAGACATGTGGGATCTGAGTTCCTCTACCAGGAATCGAACCTAATCCCCTGCCTTGGAAGGCAGATTCTTAACCATGGACCACCAGGGAAGTCCCCTTGTTCTATTTCTTGAAAAACGTCATTGAAATTTTTATAGGGATTGCTTTGAAACTGTAGATTGCTTTAGGTAGTGTAGACATTTTAATGATACTAATTCTTCCAATCTATGCTCGTGGATTATCTTCGCATTTACTTGTGTCCATTTTAAGTTGCTAGCTACTAAAGTTGGAATGCAGTCTAAAACTCTACATTTTTACTCCCCCCCTACATTTTGTTTTTGGTGTCACAGTTTACATCTTTTTTATCTTGTGTATCCACTGACAAATTATTATAGTTACCATTATTTTTACTAATTTTGTCTTTTAACCTTCATACTAGACTTATAAGTGATTAACCCAACACCTTTTATAACATTAGACTATTCTGAACTTTACTATTTATTTCCCTTTACCAGTGAGATTTATACTTTCATATAGTCTTCTGTAGGCAATGGCATCCCACTCCAGTACTCTTGCCTGGAAAATCCCATGGACGGAGGAGCCTGGTAGGCTGCAGTCCATGGGGTCGCTAAGAGTCGGACATGACTGAGCGACTTCACTTTCACTTTTCACTTTCATGCATTGGAGAAGGAAATGACAACCCACTCCAGTGTTCTTGCCTGGAGGATCCCAGGGACTGGGGAGCCTGGTGGGCTGCCGTCGATGGGGTCGCACAGAGTCAGACACGACTGAAGCGACTTAGCAGCAGCAGCAGCATAGTCTTCTGTTACTAACTAGCTCGGTTTCATTTTAGCTTAAAGAAGTCCATTTAACTTTTTTTTGTAAGACTTACCTAGTGATGATGAACTCCTTTAAGCTTTTGCTTGTCTGAAAAACTGTTTATCACTCTTTCAATTCAAAATGACAGCTTCACCGTGTACTGTATTCTTGGTGGCAGGTTTTTGTTTTTTTTTTCCTTCAACACTTTGGATATATTGTGTCACTCCCTTTTGTCCTGCAAAGTTTCTGCTGAAAAATCTGCTGGTAATCTCATGGGGGTTCCCTTGTACATAACAAGCTGTTTTTTTCTTGCTGTTTTTAAGTTCCCTCCTTGTCTTTAACTCTTGACCCTTTATTTATGTGTTTTGTTGTGAATCTCTTTGGGTATATTTGTGTATTAAGCAAATAGGCCCCTTTTTTCACAGAAAGCTTTTTAGTGATCTGCCTCTGTGCTGGGCACTGGGTTGGGTGAGTACAAGCAAGCTATTCAAGAGCTATTTCTCAGTTCATTATGGGCTTGTGGGTCTCATGAACATAAGCCCTGAATTTGGGAGGGGTTGCTTCTTTTTAACAATATATGTATGCCAAAAGTTTTGTTTTCGAAGCATTCTTGTCCTATAAATGCTATTCGAATACTATTGAAGGAAACAATCAAGGAATTAAAAAAAAAAACAAACTTTGATGATCACTTCATTCTTACAGTAGGTTTTTACACTGAAGAGTGTAGCTATTCATAGGCTGTGCTTTTGAAAACTTCATTTCGCAGGAATTCTAGGATTCAGTTATTAGTTATTTTCCCCCTAAACAGAGTCTCAGTGTTGTCTATGCCAGTACATTCTGTTTGCTTTGCTCCATGTACCCTGCTAGTAGCCTAGCTGGCTGCTTACTATTACTTCATTCACTGCCTTGAAAGGAAGCCTTTTCCCTTCCTATAAAACGTCCTCTCCCTCCCCCTGTTGGAATCCTACTTATTCTCAGATGTTCCCTCCTCCATGAAGCCTTTCCTCCTGACAGTAGGCAAAAGTCATTTCTCTCTTCTTAGAACTCACAACAGTCAACACCACTCTTATTACACTTACTACACAGTGTGTGTTAGTCACTCAGTCGTGTTGACTCTTTACGATGCCATGGATTGTAGCCCACCAGGCTCCTCTGTCCATGGAATTGTCCAGGCAAGAATACTGGAGTGGCTGGCCATTTCCTTCTCCAGGGGAGCTTCCCAACCCAGGGATCGAAACCAGGTCTCCCGCATTGCAGGCAGATGCTTTACCGTGTGAGCTACTAGGGAAGCTCTACCACACACTAATTTGTGGAAATTCCTTGCACCTTCATATCCTTTCCCATCTCTGAGATTCTGTGATTCCAAGTAGGAAAATCAACTGGGGTATGTTCGGAAAATACCTTCATTTTATTTACCTTTGTGAGACTTTCATATCAAAATTTCTCAGGAAAACAGGAAAATCCATAAAAATTAGAATTAACTTTTAATCAAGTGAGATATTCATATTAGGGTCAGAAGAGGTGGGACTATAGCAATGTTTATATATTACTTTAAAGAGTTCAAAAGAATCTCACATTCTCATTTGCTTCTTATAACAAGCCACTGAGCGCAGCTGTGATTATGTCCATGTTGGCTGAAAAACAACAGTTAAAAATATAAACAAGAAACATGATTTAAGTTCCGTATCTCATGTATCTCGGTTGTGTCCACCTCTTTGCAATCCCAGGGTCTGAAGCCCCTCAGGCTACTCTGTCCATGGAATTTTCCTAGAATACTGAAGTGGACCGCCATTTCCTTCTGCAGGGGATCTTCTCAACCCAGGGATTGAACCTATGGCTCCTGAATTGACAGGCAGGTTCTTTACCACTGCGCAACCTGGGAACCCGAATGATTTTCTAGGGCCAAACTAAAAAATTATGTGATTTTAATGCACTGAATTTGTAATTGAAAATGTCATGACATATTCTTTGATTTCCCTCTGAAGGATATTTGCATATCTGCCATTAAGGAGAAGGATATTGAAGCCAAGCTGACTCAGGTGATTGAGAACTGGACCAATCAGAACCTGAGTTTTGCAGCCTTTAAGGGAAAGGGAGAACTCCTGCTCAAAGGAACTGAATCGGGAGAGATTATCACCTTGATGGAGGATAGTTTAATGGTTTTGGGTTCCTTACTAAGCAACAGGTAATTTTATAATTTGCAAGGGAAGGTTTTGATTTGCCATTTAGAGTTATATAATTTTAGATAAAACTCCAGTTTCGTAGCTGTGGCACAACACGAGATTCTGACCTAAAGTGTTGACTCTTGTCAGTCCTTACATGAACTACCTATTTTCCCTAATAATCATGGCCTCAATTTTTTTTTATGGTACTCATCTCCCCATCATAATTATTCTCCCCCAAATTGGCAGCTCATCTTCTGAATATCTTGACTCCCTACCAAGATGACATCTTCATTTTATCTTCTTTCTCTCTCATTCTTTCATTTTTTTGTCATTGTCCTCCTTGGCTGAACCTGCTCAAGTGTTCACCCAATAGCCCAAGAAGAGTAGGCTGGCAAACATGAAGGAATATGGAGAAGGCGATGGCACTCCACTCCAGTACTCTTGCCTGGAGAATCCCATGGACGGAGGAGCGTTGTAGGCTGCAGTCCATGGGGTCTCGAGTTGGACACGACTGAGCGACTTGACTTTCACTTTTCACTTTCCTGCATTGGAGAAGGAAATGGCAATCCACTCCAGTGTTCTTGCCTGGAGAATCCCAGGGATGGCAGAGCCTGGTGGGCTGCTGTCTATGGGGTTGCACAGAGTCGGACACGACTGAAGTGACTTAGCAGCAGCAGCAGCTGCAATCCCCTACCTGACTATCCAGTGATTCTTAACTGGTCTTTACCCTAACACACCTAAGAAATGTGTCACATTATTTCAGAGGTCATTAACAGAGGTCAGTGCCCAGGGTGCATGGGGATTATAATACCCTATCTGCATGTTGGGATCACTGTTTACTGAATGACATCCTGCAAGACCTCTGGCCCAAAGGCAGTCTTGCATTTGGATAATGCATTAACTCACAAAACTCCTAGGAGTTCTAGGGTGAAGTTGCTAGGCTTAAATTCCTAGGGCTCATCCTCTGCTTTCAGGGAATCTGAATAATCTGAATAAGCTGGCAAAGGTGACCATTGGCTATTCAGTGGTTCCTGGACTTCACAGGCTTCTGCTTTGCCATGGTTCATTGAAAAGTTTGCCATCTTGATTTCCTGAATTATGATCTCTTGAAGAAAGGCTGTAGATTGATCTGAGCCAGACTGTGCAACTCAGGAATTCAGACTTGAAATTTTTCTTAATTTTACTGTTAACTTGCATAAAACTTGAGTTGTTGTTGTTCATTTGCTCAGTCATGTCCGACTCTTTGTGACCCTATGGACTGCAGCACGCCAGGCTTCCCTATCCTTCACCATCTCCCAGAGTTTGCTCAAACTCATGTCCATTGAGTCAGTGATGCCATCCAACAATCTCTTCCTCTGTCATCCCCTTCTCCTCCTGCCTTCACTCTTTCCCAGCATCAGGGTCTTTGCTAATGAATTGGCTCTTTGCATCAGGTTACCAAAGTATTGGATCTTGAGCTTCAGCATCAGTCCTTCCAATGAATATTCAGGATTGATTTCCTTTGAATTAACTGGGTTTGATCTCCCTGCAGTACAAAGGACTCTCAAGAGTCTTCTCCAACACCACAGTTCAAAAGCATCAATTCTTTGGCACTCAGCCTTCTTTATGGCTACTGGAAACACCATAGCTTTGTTTGGCAAAGTAATCTGAGTGGTTAGAGTACTAATTTATTGTACTAGTAAACTCAATGTTGAGGTCCTGCTAGGAAGAGTATAAGGATATCTGAGAAGTCACAACACTATTGGAGATCCTTCTTCTAGAAAACTTTGCAGCACCAAGTGGATCCAGAATGCCTCTTCCAGAGCCAACCATAGCCTTATCTTGTAGCAAGTGCCAGATGAATCTCTAGGGCTATTCAGATGTGATGTCAGAAGAAATTGTGTATTTCCATGGGTGAGACTTGACTCACCTCAAATACCTGGATTGTGACACTTTCCTCATGGGATTCCATGAACCTTCTTTTCTGTCATTAACAGGTTCTACCATGTAAAGTTGTGCAGTGCAAATACCTGGCCAAAGGACAAAACTTGTCATTAGTGATTTATTTCAAGTCCCCCTTTTTCATGTTGGGAAGTTATACACCATCAAAGATGAGTCTTTTCAAAAATTTCTGGGCAAAGTTATTTTTAACTCCATTTATCTAGGTGCTTCAGCTCCCTAAAATGCTTATCCACACCCTCTTGGTCTGCATGTATTGATTTTGAAGGTGCTTTTGGCATATTGACTGCCTTTCAGCTCTAGACTGATGGTCAGATGCACACTATAAATTGTGAGTTGAGAAAAAATGCCTCTTACTACTAGATCAACTCATCTACCTCCTTGGGGCAATTTTTGTACCGCCACTTTATACCTCCATGTATAACATAAGCTTTTGTAGAAACCAAAGGTTGCACTCAAGCATCAGACTATACCCAGAAGAACCCCATTCTATATGTGAGTCCCTTCAAGTCACTCTGTCTTGGATCAAGAAAACTTTTAAGACTGTACAAATGTCACTCACCAGGAAGTGCCACTACACAACTTCAAAGCTATATGCTTGCATTGCCACAACTGAAGTTGGCGTCTTAATCCAACTGTAGGTAATTAGGTCTTTACCCAGTATCTTCCCATCACTTCCTCATGGCATCCACTCTATTTCTTGTCTTTCTTATTTGTGCCCAGCTTTTTGGACACCTTGTAGTCTCATGAACTCTTTAGCTAGCCCCGATGGTGAAGAAGCAGGATGGGGAAGAAATGGGAACAGTGACAGACTTTATTTCCTTGGGCTCCAAAGTTACCATGAATGTTGACTGCAGCCATGAAATTAAAAGACACTTGCTCCTTGGAAGAAAAGCTATGACAAACCTGGACAGCATATTAAAAAGAAGAGACATCACTTTGCCGACAGAAGTCTGTATAGTCAAAGCTATGGTGTTTCCAGTAGTCATGTACAGTGTGAGAGTTGGCCCATAAAGAAGGCTGAGCATTGAAGAACTGATGCTTTCATACTGTGGTGCTGGAGAAGACACTTGAGAGTCCCTTGGACAGCAAGAAGATCCAACCAGTCAATCCTAAAGGAAGTCAACTCTGAATATTCGTTAAAGCTGATGCTGAAGCTCCAATAATTTGGCCACCTGATGTGAAGAGCTCATTGGAAAAGACCCTGATGCTGGGAAAGATTAAGGGCAGGAGGAGAGGGGGGTGACAGAGGATGAGTTGGATAGCACCATCGACTCAATAGACATGAGTTTGAGCAAACTCCAGGAGATAATGCAGGACAGGGAAGCCTGGCATGCTGTGGTCCATGGGATTACAAACAGTTGGACACAACTGAGTGACTGAACAACAACCACAAGGGCTTCTAGGGAGTAGCAGTTCTGGATCTTTAACACTGCAGAATCTACTAAGCACAGTGCCTGGTGGAATTAGCAGTCTGTAGGTAAGGCAGACGACATTTGTAGTGAACATCAGACCTCAAGTTTGACCCAGGCCTTGTGTTAGTAGTTCCACAGACCAGTGATAACAGGGCCCTATGTGTTATTCTCACGGGCAGTCCCCACTTGGATTTGGTTCACAGAAGCCTTGGCAGGCCATCTTAGTCCGTATTTTCCCTATACTCCAAAGAGCAACCAGTACAATTCCTTTGCTAGACCTCTGTAGCTTAAAACTAGGCAGATTTCTTAGTTTATCACTGAAACGTGGGAGCAGTAAGTGAGATCACTATAATTCTATGTTTTATTCATAAAAATGCAAATATCTCATTAACTTTATGAAATTTAATAGGAGCTGCTTTTTTGTAGGAAAAAATATTCATTGTCAAAGGAATATTTCTCCTTCTTGTTAAAGCCTACTATTGTCTGAATCTTTCTTAAAATGTAATATTTTTCCATTCTTACTTTTTAGATATAATGCTCCATTTAAAAAAAATATTCAGAATTGGGTGTATAAATTGTCTACTTCCTCAGATATAATTGAAGAGTGGCTAGTAGTCCAGAACCTTTGGGTTTATCTTGAAGCTGTCTTTGTAGGTGGCGACATAGCCAAACAGCTACCACAGGTAAGTACGGGTCTTGTAACTGCTGATAGAATAGTTGGTGTATGTTGTCTGTATGTCTCTGTAGAAATCTTCAGAAAGACATATGGTCATGTCTTGAGGATTTGTACCAGTGGTTTGCAAACTGTGGCCAACTCACCGATTTTTGTAAATATAGCTTTATTGGAATACAGCTGTGTCTCCATTCATTTATGTCCTGTCTGTGACTGCTTTAGCATTACAATGGCACAGTTGAGTAGTTGTAACAGAAACCATATGGCCTTACAAAGCCTAAAATGTTTGCTCTCTTGCCATCAACAAAAAAGTTGCAAACTGCTGACCTTTGCTTTACATTAATAGAAAGAAGAAACTCATAGTATTTTATAAATATATATTATAAACATAATATTTTCAAATCTGTTGTCTGAGGAGGTGAGGTACATTCAAATATGATACTACTAAATTATAGAAGTTCATCTCTTCTAAGAGTTAGACTTATTCCTCTGAGTTAAAATAATCTGTAATCTGTAAACACAAATTAACTACTAGTAAGTTAACTAATAGTAGATTAGAAACACGAGGCAAGGAAACTTAGCCTTAGAAACCTGTAACAAATTATTTAAAACAGCTTTATTGAGACCTTTTAAATTAATACCGATACATTACTACTAACTTTATTCTATAGAGGTAATTTTCCTTTTGTAAAATTAGTCTTGTTCTTTTGATTTTCCATATCTATGGCATCTCTATGGGGCTTCCCTGGTGGCTCAGATGGTAAAGAATCCACCTGCAATGCAGGAGAACCAGATTTAATACCTGGGTTGGGAAGATCCCCTAGAGAAGGGAATGGCTCCCCACTCTAGTATTCTTGCCTGGAGAATTCCATGGGCAGGCTACAGTCCATGGGGTCGCAAATCTTTGTAGATTAAAAATCAAGGACAAAAGCATTTTGAAAGTAGCTGGTTCCCCTTTGTAACACATTTTTAAAACAGAAATCTTTTCTTTTTTAATCAGAAAGTTATGTTTTTTTTTTTATCAAAAATGCACTTAAAACTTTTGATAGAGGCAAGATTATGCCAATTTCTAAAGGCATTTTTGCAATCGAATGCAAGCTTAATATCATTCATAGTAAATAGTAAATTTTCATTTGCAAAAATGTAAATGAAGCTTTGTTTCAGATTTTTACTGTTTTCTCCTTCTCTTTTTCCTGGGGCACTATTAAGCTTTAATTATTCCAAAGACACTGAGATCAAATTATTTTCATGCTTCTTCAGTTTGCTCATCAAACCAAAACACCTGGGGTGCTGAAAGACTAGATTTGCGATTTAAGTTGATAGCACTGAAAATTAATCATGCGGCACTTTGAAAAATGTATTAAATGTAAGGAAATGAATTAGTCATAAACCCTATTGTGATAGGACAGCATTTCAATAAGCAGTTTTATGGCTTTGGGTGTCTGTTGTTCAGAGTTAATTCAGATGAAAAAAAAAATGCTCCTTTAAATTATGTAGCCTAAGATTAATAGGGTGACTTGAGGAACTATAGGACATGCCAGAGTGAAGACTTTGCTTCATTCAGTCATCCACATGCCAACTTTTACTGACTATGGGTTTGTCTTTAGGAAGCAAAACGTTTTCAGAATATTGACAAGTCATGGATAAAGATAATGCAGCGAGCTCACGAGAATCCCAATGTGATTAGTTGCTGTGTTGGAGATGAAACCATGGGGCAGCTTTTACCTCATTTACACGAACAATTAGAAGTATGTCAGAAGTCACTTACAGGGTAAGAGTTTAATTTTTTCATTGCCTAACATTTTATATGTGATGGTGTTTTATCCAAAATTAATAGAATTGACTGCATTTCTGGTTTGGTAGTGACGGTTGAAGTGGTGTTAGGAATTTAACATTTCACATAAATTTGATTTCTTTGCAAAAAAAGACACCTTCAAGTTAGGGTGGGTGAATTAAGACATTGTATAAGTTTTGTAGGGCTGCTGTGACAAATTACCGCAAACGGGGTGGTTTAAGATGACAGAAACTTATTTTCTCAGTTCTGGAGACCGTAAGTCTAAAGTCAAGGTAGCAGCCCCTTCTGAAGGCTCTAGGGAGAATTTTCCTTTGCCTCGCCCAGGTTCTGGTGGCTCTGGGACTACCCTTGGCTTGTGGCTACGTAACTTCAGTCTCTGTCTTTATATGTCCTTCTCCTCTTCTTCCTGTGTGTCTCTTATGAGGATACTTGTCATTGGACTTAGGGCTCATCCGGATAATCCAAGATGAGCTCCTCTCGAGATATTTGACTTCAGTACATTTGCAAAGGCCTCTTTTCCAAATGAGACCGTATTCACGGATTCCAGGAAATAGGATGTGGACATGTCTTTTGGGGGCTACCAATCAACACACTGCAGGTGTGGAGTGGAGAGGTGCACTCACAGAGCAAATAGCCAAACAAATTCACAGATAATTTTCTTCAAAGGCAGTTCTTTCTCAATTTCTTTTGAAATAGGGCGAAAATATACCCCGGTTTGTCCAAATTTTTGCCTTTGTCCTGACTGAATGGCTAGTTACCTCCGCCCCCCGCTTTCACTCTCAAAATATCCTGGTTTGGAGATAAATTATATGTTCACCTGGCATTTAAGCTTGAGGTTCACAGTACTCTTAGAAGGGTTGCAGGAGGGCTCTTGATGAGAAAGAATACTATAGACGATGCCTTGCTCTGAGTCACGCTTTCTTATTTCCACTTACTTTCCCCAGTGCCATCTATGGTGGGGCAGAACTTTTCAAATGGGAAATGGCTATAAGTGTTTGCTACTATCTTATCGATATTAGTGATTGTGTCTTGGCTAAAAACCCCAAAATTAGTAATTCAGAAAAAATTATTTGGTAATGTGACTTTATTTAAAGGTATTTGGAGAAGAAGCGATTACTATTTCCAAGATTCTTCTTTGTGTCTGATCCAGTTCTCCTGGAAATTCTTGGACAAGCCAGTGATTCCCATACCATCCAGGTGTGTCATCTAAATGTCTGTTACCTAAATCCTTTTTTTCCATAGCCTGTGTAATAAAAAATAAAAATGAAGTTAACATCTGAAAAGTACAGTCAGGAAAGAAGAGTGTTAAAAATGACATTGGTTATAAAATGCCTCATTTTCTTTGGATCTGGAGCCCATCAGCTGGAGGCAAGAGCCATCAATTATGCAACTCACCAGTTGGATGATCTTAGCCAGTTACTTAATTTTCCTGTGTCTCAGTTTTCTTGTCTGTAAAATCAGAATATTAATCATTTCCACCTCATAGGCTTGTCATAAGAATTAAGCAAGATAATGCATCAAAAGTACCTGACATAAAGTATGTGCTCACTAAATGTAACTCATTGTTATGAGTATTTAAATCTAAATATTCTTAGATCAGATAGGGATTGTGGTTTAAATGTGTCCCTTTTTTCCTGTCCAGAATGCTTCTCAAATGCTTTTAGCCATTTCGAAGGGCAGTAATTCCAGGGGGAAGAGAAAAACTACAGAGAACTGAGAGTGGAGGCACTGAAACCCCATCCCAGGACCATTTCTGGTTTGGGAAGCTGGGAAACAGCTAATAATACCTTCCTTGTTGGTTTCCAGGGAGTTGTGGGGATGAGAAAGGACAGGAAGGAAGTAGAAGCTGTGTAAGGCAGACACAGAGCCAAGAGAGAAGGACTGACCTGTCCCTGGGAGGGAAGGGGACAGGGACAGTGTGGTTCAGTCTCCAGTGGGAGGAAGATGGCAGTTACTGGTTCAACTTCCATAATGTAAGAGGATGGGCATCTGTAGGTCTTGGAGGAAACACTGTATATGGCTGGATTTAAAAAAGTGGGCTTCCAAGTCAGTCAAGGGTCAAAGAAGAGGTTGGTTTGTTGTTGTTGTTGTTTTTTTTGAGACAGTGAAGTAAATTCTTAATCTTTTACAAATATTAAAAAAAAAATAGCAAAGCTTTTAAGAAATGTCTCAATGGCTTTTGTGTTTGCATGCATGCTCAGTTGACCCATCATGTCTGACTCTTTGCCATCCCATGGACTGTAGCCCGCCAGACTTCTCTGTCCATGGAATTATCCAGGCGAGAATACTGGAGTAGGTTGCCATTTCCTCTCCCAGGGGAATCTTCCCGACCCAGGGACTGAACCCATGTCTCCTGCAGCTTTTGTGTCTAACCTCATGTATGATGTGTTTGCTCTGTCTTGTGCTCTCTTATAGCCACATCTCCCTGCAGTGTCTGACAACATAAATGAGGTGACCTTTCATGCAAAAGACTACGATCGTATCATGGCTGTCATATCAAGAGAAGGAGAAAAAATCATTGTAATTTAACTTGATTAAAATTTTGTTAGGGTTTCTTTAAAATGTAGAATGCAGTTCTCTTATGAGAGAAAGGGAGGGAGTTGAGTCAGGTTCTAGTTCTGTAGTCTTTCCTGGCTTTGTTACAGACTAGTTTAGATAACTCATTTAATTTCTCTGGGATTCGTTTTATCACCTATACAATGAAAGTTTTAGACCAAATGATCTTTATACTTCTTGCTACATTATTAATTAATTTTACTCATGTTTTAAGTATTTTGTGTGAAATTGTTTGCTTTGTCTCGAGGTACTGTGATTTAGGACATTTGTAAAAATATCAAATTACTATCTATTTGTAACCTATTTGTAATATACTGTTTCAGTTGGATAGTCCTGTTATGGCCAAAGGTCCCGTGGAGATTTGGCTTCTGGACCTATTAAAAATGCAGATGTCGTCATTGCATAATATAATTCGATCCGCATTCTATCAAATCAGTGATTCAGGATTTCAGCTGTTACCTTTCCTCAATCACTTTCCGGCACAGGTGAGACTACACGACATTCAACGAGTAGAAATAAGGGGGACAGGTATTCAGGAGACAGTCAGCCTGACAGTGAGGAGCTGTTCTGTGTGTCTTAGTTGCTCAGTCACGTTCAACTCTTTGTGACCCCCTGGACTGTAGTCCCCCAGGCTCCTCTGTCCATGGAATTCTCCAGGCAGGAATACTGGAGTGGGCTGCCATTCCCTTCTCCAAGGAAGCCGTTCTAGCTTTCAACAAGCTAGAGAGGCCCACCCTCACACTTGTCCTCTCCTCCACCACTCTGGTCCAACCCACCCCGTCCCCCAGAATAGGGTTTGCACTGCTCCCATCGTTGAGGATCTTCACGGAGACTAAAGGACTAATGAGAAATTTCATCTTGTACAAAAGACACCTGTCTATGTATAAAAACACCCATCTCTATCCATACGTAGATAAATATAGATGCAGATACAGATATGGACATATATAAAAGGAGTCACCATATCTTTTCCTGAAATGAAATCCATCTTGCCTTTTGTTTATTTTCCCTTCAAGTAGTTAAAAATTGGCATAATCTGGTGAAGTTCTTCTCATGAGCTAAGGTTTTAGAGAGAAGACATTGAAGAGGCTGGAGCAGGTGAAAAGCCCTCCTGCCCTTTGACTCTTAGAAGTGTGGTGTCATGTGCCAGGTGTTATTAAAACTGGATATGGCAAATGAAGAAGTAACAGTTTCATTACATTTTCAGCCAAGGTAAATGAAGAGTGATGATTTGTGATCTCGGTCAGACACAGTGAGGGATCAATTCAGTTTAGTTCTGAATTGCTCAGTCGTGTCCGACTCTTTGTGACCCCATGAAGCACAGCACGCCAGGCCTCCCTGTCCATCACCAACTCCCAGAGTCCACCCAAACCCATGTCCATTGAATCGGTGATGCCATCCAACCATCTCATCCTCTGTTGTCCCCTTCTCCTCCTGCCCTCAATCTTTCCCAGCATCAGGGTCTTTTCAAGTGAGTCAGCTCTTTGCATCAGGTGGCCAAAGTATTGGAGTTTCAGTTTCAACATCAGTCCTTCCAGTGAACACCCAGGATTGATCTCCTTTAGGATGGACTGGTTGGATCTCCTTGCAGTCCAAGGGACTCTCAAGAGTCTTCTCCAACACCACAGTTCAAAAGCACCAATTCTTCGGCGCTCAGCTTTCTTCACAGTCCAACTATCACATCCATACATGACCACTGGAAAAACCATAGCCTTGACTAGACAGACCTTTGTCGACAAAGTAATGTCTCTGCTTTTTAACATGCTGTCTAGGTTGGTCATAACTTTCCTTCCAAGGAGTAAGCGTCTTTTAATTTCATGACTAGAAGGCAAGAAAAATATAGGCGGGTTTAGCAAAACCCAGCTGCTCTTCCCATCCCAAGCCCCTAATCCTGAATTACTGCACACACAGTGGAGACAGCTGAAATGTTATGAGATTATTCAGATGACACAAGCATGAATACAGAGTCAATCTCCACTGAAGAGAATGCGTTAATATTGTTTTGTGTTCTATAATATTCTTCGAAAGCTTTATTATTCTTATTAGCATTATTACCTTTGTGACAAAGCTTTATAAAATACTGTATTTGATAGCTAAGGAAAATAGCTCCTTAGGCTAAATCAACATAGTTTCCCTCCTGCAGGAAAGCATGATTACAATTAGAAGGAGATATAGCATTACAGTTGGAAAAGCTGAAAAGCAAATTTAAAGTAGTGGTGAAGTTGGACAGGATATAATAGGAAAATTGACCAACTTTTAGGACTTTTGTATAATGTGTGTATGTATTTTTAGATAAAAGATTTTTAGATAAAAATCGTAACATTGTAGTAGGCAAATTTCAGTTGTATGGAAAAATTGCTTTAAAGAGTAATGAATATATATATTCATTTTCTGTATTTTCATTCAATATATACTTATTTAATATATTCATTAAATATATATATTACTCTCTTTAAATTGCATTTTAGAAAGCAGTTTTCCAGAATCAATTTTTCTGTTACTGTGTTAATTTTTTATCTGAAATTGTTTAAAATTTCACCTTTTTTCTCAAATGCATTTTGAAGATTTTGAACACAATGGATCCTTTTTGGAAAAATTTGGAAACATTTGAAGAATATAAAAGTGAAAAGAAAATTTTCCCATATTTCCACCACCTGGAAATGATGACAGTATTTTAGTGTGTTCCTTTTCAGTATTTTTTAATGTGCTCATCATAAACACCAAATAATATTGATGAGAATTTTGTTTTTTATTTTTATTTCATTTTTTATTGTAATGAAACATCCTTCAGTTTTCACCATGACGTCCCCTGCCTTCTTAAACCTAGTGAGAAACATAATTTATAGTCAGTTTTTAAATCAGACAGCCTTGCACTGTCATTTCTGCTTTGTTTCCCTCTGCTTTGTGCAAAGAGAATCTGCTTGCTATCTGGAGCTTCCTGATAGCAACTATTTCCTTTCCACCCCAGGGCTTTGTTTACCTTCATCTGCAGACCCAAGATTGGCCACTGCTCTAGCAGGAAAATTATTGATGTTCCAGAGGAAGCAAGGATAAGGAGAGGGGTTTTTGGTTTTTTTTTTTAGTTTATTTATTTTAATTGGAGGCTAATTACTTTACATATTGTATTGGTTTTGCCATACATCAACATGAATCCGCCACGGGTGTACATGTGTTCTCCATCCTGAACCCCCCTCCCACCTCCCTCCCCATACCATCCCTCTGGGTCATCCCAGTGCACCAGCCCCGAGCATCCTGTATCATGAATTCCTGCTTTACCTACACTGAACGCCATGCCTGTAGAATCCATACGCCACTTGCACACTTTCCTTCCTCTACCAGATGTGGAATTCCTCTTTGGTTCAAATGATCTTGGATATGTTGCCTGACTCTGGGGAAGAACAGAAGCTCCCAAAGGGACGGTTGTTGCAGACGAGGGGGTGAGGGGAGGGCAAGTTCTGACCGCTTTCATTTCCTTTCCTGGGGCGGAAATCGTAGGTAAGGTGAGCATCAGCTTACAGTTTTCCTATGCCTTCTTCAGGAGACAAAGGACAAGCTTCCCCCTATCTGACTTTTTGTCTCTATCTCTGTCTCTTGTAGATCTATATGTAGAAAGAGAAGTAGATGTACATAAAAGATAAGGAAATTAGAATGAGATTAAGGAAAGAGATAGACAGCATATCCTTTTTAGAAGATGCAAATAAACCTTGGAAAACTCTGCTGAAGAAAAATACACAATAATATATTATTTCCATTTATTTTTTTTTAGAAAGGAAAGTCATTGTATGAAGGTATATGGGTCTCAAGCCCTCTATAGAAAAATTCCCCAAGCATCTTCCATTAATGCATATATAATTGCATAAATTGTAGCAGTTGTTTAAATTATTATCCATCCACATTGAAATAAATAATCAATTGTTTGAACTTTCAGTGATTTTCCCCTTTGAGAGTGAAGAAATGCATGTCCCTTTTTTAGTTTAAAATCAAGAAGACTGTCCACCTCAGTGTGAATAAGTGACCACTAGATTTTATTGCAGGTGTGCTTTAAATATTTGGTAAACTTATTTGTCTGCTGGATTTCTAGGTTGGGCTTCTGGGAATTCAGATGTTGTGGACACATGATTCAGAAGAGGCTTTAAATAATGCAAAAGATGACAGGAAAATCATGCAAGTGACAAACCAGAAATTTTTGGATATTCTAAATACTCTCATTAGTCAGACAACACATGACCTGAGCAAGTTTGACAGAGTGAAATTTGAGACTCTAATTACCATCCATGTGCATCAGAGAGATATTTTTGATGACTTGGTAAAGTATTTTTTTTCTTAATTTAAAGTAATCTAGTGTATTAATTAAAAGTTAGTGCTTCTAATAATTAACAGTTAAGTATTATACATACTTCGTAGCTTATATGAATCTTGCATCTGTTTGGTCCTTTCTCACAACCAGCTTTGCCTATACAGTGTCTACAAACATATACTGATATATTTGGTAGTTTTAACAGTCATGTATGTGTATTCAGTTTTGACATTCTGAAAGTCTGGAATCAACTGATGTAATTTGAACTGTTTCTTTAAGCCAATAACCAGGGATATGATATAATTTAGGTGGGCTTGGTTGTGAGTTATGGCAATGTTAGTTCATGACTTGGCCCCTGCGCTCAGAGGGCAAGAAGAATCTGAAGAAAGAGGCATGCCACTCCAGATTGGTAGTTAGCAATATTAGTGAGGAAATTCATTGAATACTTAATGAGGCTTGGGCAGCCTCTAGAGGACTAAATCTCTGCATTTGTCTGCCAGAATTTTTAAAATAATTTTCTTGAAATATAGTTGATTTACAGTGTTGTGTTAGTTTCTGCTGTACAGCAAAGTGAATGAGTTATACATATCCACATCCCTCCCCTTTTTTAGATTCTTACCCCATTACAGTGTATTGAGTAGAGTTTCCTGTGCTATTCAGTAGGTCTTTATTAGTTACCTATTTTGTATATAATAGTGTGTATATACGGAGAAGGCAATGGCACCCCACTCCAGTACTCTTGCCTGGAAAATCCCATGGACAGAGGAGCCTGGTAGGCTGCAGTCCATGGAGTCACTAGGAGTCGGACACGACTGAGCGACTTCACTTTCACTTTTCACTTTCCTGCATTGGAGAAGGAAATGGCAACCCACTCCAGTGTTCTTGCCTGGAGAATCCCAGGGACGGGGAAGCCTGGTGGGCTGCTGTCTCTGGGGTCGCACAGAGTCGGACACGACTGAAGCGACTTAGCAGCAGCAGCAGCAGTGTGTATATGTCTATCCTGATCTCCCAATTTATCCCTCCCCACTTACCCCCTGGTAGGTTTGTTTTCTATATCTGTAACTCGATTTCATTGTCTGCCAGAACCTTATAAGTTTGTATGGAGGCCTTAACTACCTCCTATACCATCCAGATGGTCTCAACGGCATGTTCCTCTCTCAAGGGTGCGTCCATGAAAATAGTTCCCACTATGGGAACAGTAGGCAGAACGCCTATTCCAGGGACAGAGAAGGGGGTGAGGGTCCATCCAGCTCATGGGTCCACCTGAAGCCATGTCTTCTAGATTAGCTCCTCCAACAGATGAGCCAGTTGTGAAAAAAGTGTAGATTGAGTAGAACCAAGTTTCAGGGCACTCCTATGGCTGTTCAGGTGATCGTGTCCGACAAGTCTTCATGGGCTTGATCTGGGCAAGGTTCTGCAGAGTGGGAGTAGAAGGGATATTTGAATTCCCTTTGGAAACAGGACCCTAACAAGTGGTCTTGAGCAGTAGTTGTCTATTATGGGATAAGAGGCCCAGGTAGTTTTGATATTCCATCATTTTGACTAGCTTCATTTTTGACTACCATTGCATTATTCTGTTTAACTTTTTAAAAAAAATTCTGAACATGCTGCTCTACTTTATTTCTTAAATTTTTTTAATTCATTTCTTGGCTGAGCTGGGTCTTTGCTGGGGTGCGTGGGCTCTTCATTGCTGTGAGCGGGCTTTCTCTAGTGGTGGCAAGTGAGGACTACTCTCCGGTGGAGGTGCACTGGCGTCTCATTATGGTGACTTCTCTTGTACGGGGCATGGGCTCTAGGCTCACGGGCTTTAGTTGCTGTGGCTCTCAGGCTTAGTTGCCCCACGGCATGTGGGATCTTAGTTCCCAGACCAGGGCTTGAACCTGTGTCCCCTGCATTGGCAGGCAGATTCTTAACCACTGGACCACCAGGGAAGTCCCTGACTTGATCTGTCTTTAAGGTATCTTTTTCCTTCATCAGAGACCCACAGTTCATGCAACTTGGGGCCCATTTTTTAGAGATTATGATTCCCAGGCTATCTGTTTCCAACTTGTATCAAAAGTTCTGATCAGATAAGTTGTATTTACTGAAGATTGAAGGGCATGGAATCCATTTTATTCCCCTGTAATCTAGATCCTTCTTTCTCAAAGTATGTATGACAACCGGTTGTGCTGTCCTCACCTAGGAGCTTGTTTGAAAAGCAAAATCTTCAGCCTCCCCACCTATACCCCTCTGCAGACCTACTGAATCATCCTCTGTATTTCAGGACAACTTCCAGGTGATTCATAAGCATATTAAAGCTCAAGAAACACTGCTCTAGAATTTCTCTGGTTCATGCTAATCATCAAAGAGCCACATACTTAGACCGTATTGCTTTGGCCTTCTACAGATTTGCTTAATTGCCATTACCATTATACTTTGGTTTTCCTTGAAATCCACTTCAAGAAGAAGTCATATGGAATCCATTACTATACCTGCTATGAATGTAATTGAGAATATTTGTACATTTCTCACTGTCTCTTAAAGTTGAGGTCTCATGGAAGAACCTTCTTTTTAAAATAAAAATGCTGAGCATAGCTTTACTTTCCCTACAGAATGGTTTTTTTTTTTTTTAAAGAAACTATACACATAGTTAAAACTATGAAGCTGTTTTTCTTTTTATCTCAATTGCTAGTGAACTCATGCTCAGTTTGCATTCCAAGTAAAATAGTATCTTGTAGCCCACATATATGCATTTTATTTCTCCATGTATAATGCTTAGAACATAATGTATTTTGATATACAGTAACAACTCAATAAATATCCGCTATTCTTCTTTATACTTTCCTCCTCGACCCCCTCTTTATTTTTAAAAGTGTACTTATTTTTATTTATTTTTGGCTGTGCTGGTTCTTTGTTGCTATGTGCAAGCTTTCTCTAGTTGCGGCGAATGCTGCTCTCTAGCTGTGGTACATGGGCTTCTCATTGTGGTGACTTCTGTTGTTGCAGAGGATGGACTCTAGGGCATGCAGGCTCAGACTTGGGGCACATGGGCTTAGTTGCCTCATGGCATGTAGGATCTTAGTTCCTGGACCAGGGATCGAACTTGTGTCCCCTGCCTGTCCCCGGCAGGCAGATTCTTAACTATTTGACAACCAGGCAAGCCCCAGTCTATCCCCTCTTTACCATCCAATAGGACTGTTGCAAGCAGCTAGCTGACTACATCTCCATGGCTGAGGGTCCTGTGCTAGAGAACACAGTCCCTGCGGGTGGCACTGGACTGTTACCTGAAAGTAGTCCTTTTAAGGTGGTGAATACAAACTATTCTTTAGAAGGGAAGATAGAATTCTTAACTGGAGGGGGGAGCCAGATCATAGACAATGAAACAATAGCAAAAATTAAATAGCATGAAGACTTCATGAGATGGAGAACTGAGCATTGTATAGTTGCCGGAGTCTATTTTTCAGTGTCAGCTGAATGACCTGGAATTGGGCCCCTGGGTGGAGAAGCAGTGAAAGGGACCACTTGCCACTTATATTGATTCCCCTGAGTGGGCAGGACTGGGGTTTCTCCAGGTTTGCTGACGGAAAGTCATTAGGCACCGTAGAACGTGTTGTGGTGGGATGTTGCTCCTGAACGTGCTTGTCAGGTTTCTGTCTCTTGCATCCATGGTGGTGGGAGCCTCTTGGCCTCCCGTGGGTATAAGCCTCTTGGCCCATGGGTGTAAGCTGATGGCTGGGCAGATTGATTGGTTTGGCCACAGTGCTGGTACAAGAAGGCATGTGTGCATACAGGGCCATGCCTCTCCCACTGCCGTGAGGACAGTGCCCAACCCCTTTCCTCTGCCCTGTGAAGCCTCAGCTCTCACTCTTTCTCCAGAGTCCTGGACGCCTCAGCAGTACTGAACTTCCTTCAGTTTCTTGAACACACCAGCCACATCTTCTGGGTCTTTGTCTAGAATGTTTTGCCTTCTCATGCCTCTATCGCCCCTTCTGTTTTATTTCCTCAGCTAATTCCTACTGTTTTTGCAGGGTTTACTTTAGATGTGTCTTTCTCTGAGTATCTCCCTCAGACCTAGACTAGGGGAGGTCTTCTTGCTACATCATTTCATGACCTTGAGTTTCTTTCCCTACTTTATTGCATTTACTTGTTTATCTGATTTGTCTTTTGCCCTGACTTGTCATCTTCAGAAGGCAGGAACTGTGTCTGTCTTTGTTTACCCAGCACAGCACTCCGAGGAAAGACTCATCAAATATTCCTTCCAAGGAAAGACTCAGTAAATATATATTCAGTGACAAGAATCAACTAATGAATGAGTGAATAAAAATTGCCTATATGCTACGTTTTATGCTATTGCAATTCAGTATGTAATCTCTTTGTATTTCATGTTTTTAAGGTAAAAATGCATATCAGATCTGTTACTGATTTTGAATGGCTAAAACAGAGTAGATTTTACTTTAAGGAAGATTTGGATCAAACAGTGGTGTCTATTACAGATGTTGACTTTATTTACCAGAATGAATTTCTGGGATGCACTGATCGTCTTGTTATCACCCCGTTAACAGATCGGTAGGAAACTCATTTTTGTTATTCCATTCTTGTAATTAAATCATGTACTTACAATTGTCTTAAATTTGCATTTGAAATGTTAACAAAAGCATATTGCTGTCATGTCAGCTCTGGGCTAGCTCATCAAAGTTTAACAATGAAATAACTCATTATTTCAAAGTACATGTAGGTTAAATTTTTATGAAATAGGAAAAAGTAAAACAATAAAAGGATGCTTGAATGTTGACTATGAGAAGTTTAGTAATGAAGTTGAAAAAAAAAAAAAGGAAGGAAAAAAGAAGTTGAGTAATGAAGTTGAGATTACAGGTTGGACAAATGTCTTTAGAGCCTTAAAGAGGGTCATTAGAATGGCAAAGAAGGAAGGTACACCTTTGGAAACGGTGTCTCCTGGTTTTTCATATGTGGAAGTTCATTCCTGAGGTGATGTTTCTTGGCCAGGTCTGAGTGAATAATCAGTTAATGGCACATCCCCTCGCCATTCTTTCTAGTACATGACACTAGACAAGTCCAGGGTCTTTGCCATTCTTACATGTCCTGCAAATAACTGGTTCTATATGTCATGTGTAGGAGACAGTAAATGTTTGTAGAATCGACTTAAACTGGGTCATAGAACAGCTAATTCTGCTGTTATTTTTAAATAGAGCTGACACCAGGTAAAATTATGATACAGCAAAATTATGTCTTCAGCCTCTTCTAGACTCATCCGACCTCCCTTTATATGTCCGGTTCCATCACAGTTTAAATTTTTCAGGCTGTTTTCCCTTCGATTGATGTTTGTGTATAAAGCTTCATGTCACATGAAGCTTTACTAAGTTTGCTTAGATCTGAAACAAATGTAACTGAAGCTGCATTATGGATACCAGGGGGTTCATTACATTGTTCTGTACATGTGTCTAAGTGAGTGAAACACTTCACAGTAACATGGTTTCCCGGCAGTGGTGTGCTGGCGGAGCTGGCTTGTACTAGTCTGCAAGAGCCAACGTCATGCTCTTCTTCCCAGTTTTGTGCTATCACATTGCCAGCGTTGCCACTGGCCACGATGGACGTATTTATGCCACAGAAATCAGCAGATGTAAAAAATTAGGCTTGGAATTTCCTGGTGGTCCAGTAGTAGGACTCAGCGCCTCCACTGCAGAGGACACAGGTTCTATCCTTGCTTGGGGAACTGAGATCCTGCATGCCATGTGGCGAGGCCAAAAAACAGAAATCAGCTTTATTTTTTTTTTCCTAGAGGGCTCATTGTTAAACATCTGCCAGCACACCACCACTTACTTGATTCTCTGACTTCAGATTTCTCCTGACCACAGTGCAAGGAAGGCCTGCAGGTTTTACGTCAGGGTTGCACGCCTTTGCAAACCCTGTATTACTTCTAATGAATACCAGCTACTCCAGCCTTGTTTCGTTGCCCATCTCTTATGAGAAAGCATTAGTAGCTCAGTCATGTCCGACTCTTTGTCATCCAATGGACTGTAGCCTGCTAGGCTCCTCTGCCCAAGGCATTTTCCAGGCAAGAATACTGGAGTGGGTTGCCGTTCCCCTCTCCAGGGGATCTTCCTGACCCAGGGATCGAACCTGCATCTCTTATGACTCTGACATTGACAGGCTGGTTCTTTACCACTAGCACCACCGGGGAAGCCCCTCTCATGGGGGTGGCTCAAACTCTAAAACGAATGGTCTCATTCCAATCACATTGGACTTCTGCTTGTGCTTCACTGTAACGCATGTTAGCTCATGTCCACAACGCTTTGTCTGCTTCACGTTTGCAGGTGCTACATCACTTTGGCACAGGCTTTGGGAATGAACATGGGAGGGGCTCCAGCAGGACCTGCGGGCACTGGCAAAACCGAAACTACGAAAGACATGGGAAGATGTTTGGGGAAATATGTGGTCGTGTTTAATTGCTCAGATCAAATGGATTTCAGAGGGCTAGGAAGGATTTTTAAAGGCAAGTGTCAAACACTGTTGTGTTATTTTTGGTGGATTTATTTTTATTGCATTTAAATGGTATTTTCTGATAGAAGTCTAAAGTGATAGTGTCCCACATAAGCAAAATTAATGTAGATTGATGCATATGATATTGCCATTTTTCTGGGCCAAAAATGGCTGGGTATCATCAATTAAATATCATTCAATACTACTTCTGGCATTACAGTCCATGAGTTGAATGTGTATTAGATTATGAAAACAGAATCAATTTAATACTGCCTGAAACAATGGTGGAGGAGATAAGATCAGGATAGCAAACTGATGACACATGTGACTTCCTTTATTGCATTAAATCACACTGAAATAAAGATTTTTATTATTTATTTATTTTTGGCTGCACCGTGAAGCTTATGGGATTTTAGTTCCCTGACCAGTGATCAAACCCGGGCCCTTGGCAGTAAAAGCACAGAATCCTAACCACTGGACCACCAGGGAATTACTGAAATATTTTTTTAAAAGGATGGTAACACTGGAACACAAGAAGGGAGAGGGGTACTGGCAGATGGGAAATATTGAGAAAATCTGGAAAGATAGATGGCAGATGGTTTCAGATGGACAAAGAAAAAAGATTAGGGAGCATTTCAGTCTTAGAACTCAGGCCTTGTTGGTCTTCTCTGGTGGTCTCATGCAGACCCACACTTTTGTTGTTATTCGGTCACCAAGTCATGTCTGAATGTTTGCAACCCCATGGACTGCAGTGCCCCAGGCTTCCCTGTCCTTCACTATCTCCCAGAGTTTGCTCAAACTCATGTCCATTGAGTCAGTGATGCTATCTAACCATCTCATCCTCTGTTGCTCCCTTCTCCTCCTGCCCTCAATCTTTCCCAGCATCAGGGTCTTTTCCAAAGAGTCTGCTCTCCACATCAGGTGGCCAAAGTATTGGAGCTCCAGCTTCAGTATCAACCCTTCCAATGAATATTCAGGGTTGATTTCCTTTAGAATTGACTGGTTTGCTCTCCTTGTAGTTCAAGGGACTCTCAGGAGTCTTCTCCAGCATGACAATTTGAAAGCATCAATTCTCTATCATCCAGCCTTCTTTGTCCAACTCACACCTGTACATGACTACTGGAAAAACCATAGCTTTGACTATATAAACTTTTGTCAACAAAATGATGTCTCTGCTTTTTAATACGTTGTCTAGGTTTGTCATGGTTTTCCTTCCAAGAAGCAAGCGTCTTTTAACTTCATGGCTGCAGTCACCATCTGCAGTGATTTTGGAGCCCAAGAAAATAAAGTCTGTCACTGTTTCCATTGCCTCCCCATCTATTTGCCATGAAGTGATGGGATGGGATGCCATGATGTTAGTTTTTTGAATGTTGAGTTTTAAGTCAGCTTTTTCCCTCTCCTCTTTCACCCTCATCAAGAGGCTCTTTAGTTCCTTTTCACTTTCTACCAGTAGAGTGGTATCATCTGCATATCTAGGGTCATTGATATTTCTCCCAGCAATAAACATTAAATGCTATCTAAATGATCAAATTTACATCTTATCTTGGACTTCCCCTTGAAACTCTGAATTCACATAATACAACTGATACCTGATCCTTGACATTGCCCCTTAAATATCTAACAGGTCCAGAGTCACTGAATCCCAAACCAAACTTCCGATCCCCCCTCCCCATCTCGACTTCTTCTTCAGCCTTCCTTGACACACTAAATACCCACTCTATTCTTCCAGATACTTAAACAGAAATCTTTGACTTATCCTTTTCACCTCTCTTTCTCTCATGCTCATGTCCAACTGTCAGCAAACACTATTAGCTCTACTTTCAGAACACATCTAGCACCAGCCACCTTTTATTATCCCGCTGCTGTCATCCTGGTTCAAGCCAATCATTATCTCTCACCTATGCTGCTCCAATAAGCTTCCTAATTGGTCTCCCTGAGTTTACCCCTGTGCTCTCCATTCTAATCTCAAATCTAGAGCCTTCTAATTGTAAGTCAGGTCACGACACTCTTCTACTGAAAGCCGGGCCCTGGCTTCGCTCACAATAAGAGCCGAAATCCTTACGCTGGTCCTCGTATTGTTTTGTACAGTCACACCTGCCCTTCCCTGTGGCATCGCTCTGCCCTTCTCATCTCGTCTCCTGACACTGTCCCCACACTGTCTCTGCTGCAGCCACGCTGACCTTTGTGATGTTTCTCAAACATCCCGAAGCACACTCCCTCCACCTTATGCCTGCTGATCTTTAGATTCTTTCCCCAGATATCCATCCACATAGCTCACTTGATAAAGGACACCCACGGCAAACATTGTGGTACTGAAAATTTGAAAGCGTTCTCTGAGACAAGGTATAAGATGAGGATTTCCATCGCTATTCCTTCCACTCACCACTGTGTTCTGCATCCTACCCAGTGCATTAAGGAACAACAACAGGGACAGCAAAAGCATAAAGGCTGGAAAGAAAGAAACACAAAAGGCCGTCATTTACAAGTGACATTGTAAACAATGAAATCAACAAAGCTATAGAAAGTAGAATTTAGCAAGTTTACTTGAATATGAAATAAACACAAATTTTATTTTAATTGTCCATAACAAAAGTTAGAAAATGAAAATCTCAGAAGGATATCACTTAGGTAGTGCTGGTGGTAAAGAACTCCAGTGCCAGTGTAGGAGACATGAGAGATGAGGGTTTGATCCCTGGGTCAGGAAGATCCGCTGGAGAAGGGCATGGTAACCCATTCCAGTATTCTTGCCTGGAGAATCCCATGGACAAAGGAGTCTGGTGGGCTACAGTCTGTAGGGTCACAAAGAGTTGGACATGACTAAAGCGACTTGATAAACAGACAAGTGGAACATAGTAGAGAATGCAGAAATAGGCCAGGAACACTGACATGTGGAAAAGGTGGTATTGAAAATCAGTGATGAAGAGATAGAATTTGCAATGTCATTCTGGTACCCTGGATGATTAATATTTAACAAGGGAAATTGGATGCCTGCATATATAAAAATTAAATCCCTACAACATGCATAGAAATAATTTTGGGGGATTAAGTGCTTAACTATGATAGGCAAAACTTGTGTGACCTTTAGAAGGTAACAAAGGCACATATCTGTTCTCAGAGTAGAAAGGGACATTTTAATACAAAAACCACAAACTATAAAGAAAGGATGAATACATTTAAGCAGGGTAGGAGGATATCCCTATAACATGGTATCCATGGGATTGCTCATCCAGCTCTTATCTTTAGTTACTTGTCTGTTCAAAATATATACATTGAACAACTCAGACTTGAACTGTGCAGTTCTACTTATACACAGATTTTTTAAACTAAATACATACTCCAGTACTATACGACCTCAGGCTGGTTGAACCCCTATATGTGCAACTGTGGATGTGAGAGGGCTGACTGCAAAGTTATATATGGATTTTCGACTTTGTGGCGTGTCCAAGCCCCTAACCCCTGTGTTGTTCAAGGGTCAATTGTGTGTGTGTGTGTGAATGTGTGTGCGTGTGTATAATTTTACAGTCTTTTGTGATATGTCTCTTTTTGAGAAGTTAAATAGACTTCTCAAAGACTGGGAGAAGATATTTTAGCATGTATGGCTGACAAAAGATTAATATCTAACATGAAGAAAGATTTTCTTTAGACTTCCCTGTTGGTCCAGTGGTTAGACTTCACGCTTACACTGCAGCAGGCAGGGGTTCTACCCCTGGTCAGGAAACTAAGATCTCCACATGTGTGTGGCATGGCCAAAAAAAAAAAAAAGGGAGAGTTTCTTCAAATCATTAAGAAATACAAAACAATACTGTTCTCACTGTTATTAATTGGTAAGAATGAAAAGTCTAACAAACCACTGTTGGTAAGGGTGTGTAGAAACTGTAAATCTTAGTACTTCTATGTGTATAAGTTGGTAGAATTGCTGCAGAGAAGAGTAAATAAATCAGTTTATTTGATGATACATTGTATATATTTACAGTGTACAGATACAGTATTTTATAGGTACAGTATATAGAAAAATAAATAGATACACACAAATTTTGAACAAGCCAAACAAGCCAAACGTTATGCATGCCTGTAAATAACTGCACGCGAGCAGGCATGCGTAAGAACCGTTGACATCAAATTCAGAGTAGAAGTTACCTCTGGAGAAGGAGGGAGTGTGGATCCAAGAAAGACCTACATGGACTTGAATTGTAGTTTCAGTATTTTATTTTTTAGGATGAAATCTGAAGCAAAATTGTTAAGATTTGGTAGGTGGGTACATGGATATTCACTATATTGTTCATTGTAACTGCCTGTCCTTAAAAAAAAAATAATTTAAACCCAAAGAATCACTTAATGAAAGAGAATGTTCTGTGGACCACTCCTGGCTTAATGGTTGAAGATGGCTGAGAGGAGCAGACTAGAGCACCAGGTAAATCCTAGAATGCCAAAAGTAAAGCAGAAAGCAGAGAAAGAGAAAAGAAACTGGCTGTCTCCAGCATTTCTCCCCCATGTAAATGCTCTGAAGGTGGAGTCCTGACAAAGATTATTGCCAGGTAGGGGTTGTGCCAGAGAGGCAAGCACCGCACCAGGTCAGTTCCCAAGCCCCAGACCCAAGCGGATAAGCTCTCCTGCCTCTCATGCCTTCCCCCCAATCGCCAGAGGCAGCCATACACAATGCAAACAGGAATTTGCATTTGGAATGAGAAGAAAATGCAAAAGTATCTCAAATTAATAGCTTCAGAGAGATTCAAGAATTTGTCACATATAGCCAATTAAAAAAAAATAGGCTGCTATGAAAAGAATAACAGTTGGAATAATCAGAAATTGAAAAAAACAAAACCTGAGTTTTTTTGTTTTTTTGTTTTTTTGAGTTGGAATATCTAGCCAAGAGAGCATATTGCAGAAAGAAATGGAAAGTTTGACAGAAAAAATTCACGGTCATAGGAATAGATATGTAAATTCCAATATCCATAAAATGGAAATTCCCAAAGGAGAGAGACGAAAAAGTGGGGGTTGGTGGGTGGAAGCAGTAATAAAAGAAGAGTGTTTTGTGGGGACCCTCTAACCCCTCTCAGTGTCTATGCTGAGAGCTTTGTACTTTCCTTCTCTTTAATAAATCCGATTTGCTTGCTTAAAAAAAAGAGAGAGAGAAGAGTGTTTCATGCAGTTAAAAAATAAAGATTTTTCATCCTTCGAGATTAGACGGGAGCAGTGTTCCTGATATCCAGGTCTTCCTTTGTGCTGGGTTTCATAAGGAATAAATAAACATATTTTGACCATTCTTTGTCTCACTCAGCTTCCAGGCATTTCTCTCAGTGCAACAAGAAAGGGACAGAGTGATCTGACCCAGATAGGGCATCCCTTATTTTGTTAATTTCCCCAAACATTATAGCTCCCTCACCTCCATCCCCACTGGGGGTGGCACATCCAGACTGAAGCAATTTTTATCACCCTTCAGCATCCCTGGTGGAATGATGAGTCTGAACTTTCATTTCAGCAGTATACTGTTTTCATTGTTTTGGTGATGATGTACAAATAATTAAACTTCTCTATATCACTGGAATTAAATATGTCTTTATAAACAGCCAGATGTGAAGTTTATATAAATTGTATTTCACTATATAATTGTTTGAGGGTGCTTTGGAAAAATGATTTCTATCAAGAAGGTGTATTACAAAGTAAAACTTATCAAACTAACTGTTTTTCACACCAGGTCTTGCACAGTCAGGTTCCTGGGGCTGTTTTGATGAGTTTAACAGAATTGAATTGCCTGTGTTATCAGTGGCAGCCCAACAAATTTACATCGTCTTGACAGCAAGAAAAGAGAGAAAAAAACAGTTTATTTTTTCTGATGGTGATTGTGTTGATTTAAATCCAGAATTTGGAATCTTCTTAACAATGGTGAGAACATAGGTGTTACATATTTTAAAACTTTTTATTGAGTATGGTTAATATATATTGTATTAGTTTCTGGTGTACAGGAAAGTGACTCCGTTATATATGTATATATATATATTATATTCTTTTCTACTATAGGTTATTATAAGGTTTTGAATACAGTTCCCTGTGATATATATACTAGGATCTTGTTGTTTATCTATGTATATATAGTACTTTGTATCTGCTAACCCCAAATTCCTAATTTGTTCCTCCTCCACCCACTTTCCCCTTTGGTAATCCTAAATTGGTTTTCTTTGTCATTTGTATCATAGTTTAGATTCTGCCTTTGAGTGATATCCTATGATATTTGTCTTTGTCTGACTTACTTCACTTAGTATGATGATGTCTAGGTCCATCATGTTGCTGCAAGTGGCGTTGTTTCATTCTTTTCACCCTCTTGATCGGGTGTATTCCTAAGTATTTCATACTTTTTGATGTGATTTTAAAAGAGATTGAAAAACATAGGTTTTAAATGCAATTTATTGGTGTAATTGTTATAGACTTAAATAAAAGTAGGCATATATGAGTGGGTAAATGACATCTAGGGATCGTCCCTGTTTAAATTTTTTTTTTTTTTTTTTTGCGTAGGAAAAATAGACTAGACAGAAGATAAAATAGTGATTTGTTAATGATAAAATTAGTCACTGTTTACTGAGCACTCATTTTGGGGAAAGGTAATGGGCCTTTTATATATTGTATCAGACAGGGAAGCTACAATAACAATGCCCAAATTCTAGTGGCTTACCACTTCAAACCCAGTCCGGTGGCTAAGACTCTGTGCTCCCACTGCAAGGGTTGCGCAGGTTTGATCCCTGGCTGGGGAAACTAAGATCCCACATGCCGTGAAGCACGGCTGGGAAAGAAAATATCCACCATGCAAAATACTACAGGACTATGTCTCCCTGACCCTTAAAGTTAGGTGTGGCCACGTAAATTGCTCTACTTAACACCTTAACTGGAGAAGGCAATGGCACCCCACTCCAGTACTCTTGCCTGGAAAATCCCATGGATGGAGGGGCCTCGTGGGCTACAGTCCATGGAGTCGCTAAGAGTCGGACACGACTGAGGGACTTCACTTTCACTTTTCACTTTCCTGCATTGGAGAAGGAAATGGCAACCCACTTCAGTGTTCTTGCCTGGAGAATCCCAGGGATGGGGGAGCCTGGTGGGCTGCCGTCTATGGGGTCACACAGAGTCAGACACGACTGAAGCAACTTAGCAGCAGCAGCAGCAACAACAACACCTTAACACACCAGGGAAGCCTGGTGTGCTGCAGTCCATGGGGTTGCAAAGGGTCAGATGCGACTGATGGACTGAACTGACTGAACTGAACACATCAAAGATTTATTATTTTCATACCACACGTCCGCTTGGGTGTATGGTGTCGTGGTGGAGAGGGCAGAAGATGCTTTACATGTCCTGTCTCTGGTACTGTCTCAACTGTGACTGGTAGCTACAGCAAAGGAAAAAGAGAACAAGAAGAATTATGCTCTGGTTCTTAGGGTTTCCTGTCCAGAAGTGAGACTAGTCACAAACTTTGGCTAAAGCAAACAACCAGTAAAGCAATTAGGGGTAAATAATAATAATTCTGAAGTGATCACTTATAACCCATGAAACTGAATGAAAGAGTTTACTCAGTGTGATAGTGTGGCTTAGAAGAATTTAAAAGAAGCAAACAAAAGCCCAGGTCCAGATGGCTTCACAGCTGAATTCTACCAAAAATTTAGAGAAGAGCTAACACCTATCCTACTCAAACTCTTCCAGAAAATTGCAGAGGAAGGTAAACTTCCAAACTCATTCTATGAGGCCACCATCACCATAATACCAAAAACCTGACAAAGATGCCACACACAAAAAAGAAAACTACAGGCCAATATCACTGATGAACATAGATGCAAAAATCCTTTAAAAAATTCTAGCAATCGGAATCCAATAACACATTAAAAAGATCATACACCATGATCAAGTGGGCTTTATCCCAGGGATGCAAGGATTCTTCAATATCTGCAAATCATTAATGTAATACACTACATTAACAAATTGAAAAATAAAAGCCATATGATTATCTCAATAGATGCAGAGAAAGCCTTTGACAAAATTCAACACCCATTTATGATAAAAACTCTCCAGAAAGCAGGAATAGAAGGAACATACCTCAACACAATAAAAGCTATATATGACAAACCCACAGCAAACATTATCCTCAATGGTGAAAAATTAAAAGCATTTCCCCTAAAGTCAGGAACAAGACAAGAGTGCCCACTCTCACCACTGTTATTCAACATAGTTTTGGAAGTTTTGGCCACAGCAATCAGAGCAGAAAAAGAAATAAAAGGAATCCAGATTGGAAAAGAAGAAGTAAAACACTCACTGTTTGCAGATGACATTATCCTCTACATAGAAAACCCTAAAGACTGCACCAGAAAATTACTAGAGCTAATCAATGAATATAGTAAAGTTGCAGGATATAAAATCAACACACAGAAATCCCTTGCATTCCTATACACTAATAAAGAGAAAATAGAAAGAGAAATTAAGGAAACAATTCCATTCACCATTGCAATGAAAAGAATAAAATACTTAGGAATATATCTACCTAAAAAAACTAAAGACCTATATATAGAAGACTATAAAACACTGGTGAAAGAAATCAAAGAGGACACTAATAGATGGAGAAACATACCATGCTCATGGATTGGAAGAATCAATATAGTGAAAATGAGTATACTACTCAAAGCAATCTACAGATTCAATGCAATCCTTATCAAGCTACCAACGGTATTTTTCACAGAGCTAGAACAAATAATTTCACAATATGTATGGAAATACAAAAAACCTTGAATAGCCAAAGCAGTCTTGAGAAAGAAGAATGGAACTGGAGGAATCAACCTGCCTGACTTCAGGCTCTACTGCAAAGCCACAGTCATCAAGACAGTATGGTACTGGCACAAAGACAGAAATAGATCAATGGAACAAAATAGAAAGCTCAGAGATAAATCCACGCACCTATGGACACCTTATCTTTGACAAAGGAGGCAAGAACATACAATAGAGAAAAGACAATCTCTTTAACAAGTGGTGCTGGGAAAACTGGTCAACCACTTGAAAAAGAATGAAACTAGAATACTTTCTAACACCATACACAAAAATAAACTCAAAATGGATTAAAGATCTAAATGTAAGACCAGAAACTATAAAACTCCTAGAGGAGAACATAGGCAAAACACTCTCTGACATTAATCACAGCAGATCCTCTATGACCCACCTCCCAGAATATTGGAAATAAAAGCAAAAATAAACAAATGGGACCTAATTAAAATTAAAAGCTTCTGCACAACAAAGGAAACTATAAGCAAGGTGAAAAGACAGCCTTCAGAATGGGAGAAAATAATAGCAAATGAAGCAACTGACAAACAACTAATCTCAAAAATATACAAGCAACTCCTGCAGCTCAATTCCAGAAAAATAAACGACCCAATCAAAAAATGGGCCAAAGAACTAAATAGACATTTCTCCAAAGAAGACATATAGATGGCTAACAAACACATGAAAAGATGCTCAGCATCACTCATTATCAGAGAAATGCAAATCAAAACCACAATGAGGTACCATTTCATGCCAGTCAGAATGGCTGCTATCCAAAAGTCTACAAGCAATAAATGCTGGAGAGGGTGTGGAGAAAAGGGAACCCTCTTACACTGTTGGTGGGAATGCAAACTAGTACAGCCACTATGAAGAACAGTGTGGAGATTCCTTAAAAAACTGGAAATAGAACTGCCTTATGACCCAGCAATCCCACTGCTGGGCATACACACTGAGGAAACCAGAATTGAAAGAGACACGTGTACCCCCAATGTTCATTGCAGCACTGTTTATAATAGCCAGGACATGGAAGCAACCTAGATGTCCATCAGCAGATGAATGGATAAGAAAGCTGTGGTACCTATACACAGTGGAATATTACACAGCCTTCAAAAAGAATACATTTGAATCAGTTCTAATGAGGTGGATGAAACTGGAGCCTATTATACAGAGTGAAGTAAGCCAGAAAGAAAAACACCAATACAGTATACTAATGCATATATATGGAATTTAGAAAGACGGTAACGATAACCCTGTATGTGAGACAGCAAAAGAGACACAGATGTATAGAACAGTCTTTTGGACTCTGTGGGAGAGGGAGAGGGTGGGTTGATTTGGGAGAATGGCATTGAAACATGTACAATATCATATAAGAAATGAATCACCAGACCAGGTTCGTTGCAGGATACAGGATGCTTGGGGCTGGTGCACTGGGATGACCCAGAGGGATGGTACAGGGAGGGAGGTGGGAGGGGGGTTCAGGATGGAGAACACGTGTACACCCGTGGCAGATTCATGTTGATGTATGACAAAACCAATACAATATTGTAAAGTAATTAGCCTCCAATTAAAATAAATAAATTTAAATTAAAAAAAAAGAAGCTTGCCCTTGGATTAAGAATAATTTTGGAAATATCAATTAGATATTGCATTAGGCTGTGAATACCTGAGATATGAAGAATAGTAACTTAAGTATGTATTCTTTTAAGATTCTTTGAGGTTTCTACATCATCATGGTTTCCATTTTCAAGGTCACCTTATAGCCCAAGGTGCTACAGAAGCAGCTCTGTTGCAGCCAATTGACTGAATCAACTCCCTTCAGTCAGACATCAAGTGTATTTCATACACTGTCCCTTTCATACACTGTGTCCCTTTGTGACTCACAGGGTAGAATTTAATCTCACCAGCTGCAGGGCAGGCTGGGAAATGTAGTTTTAAATCTGGGTGGTGATGCACCCAGCTTGCAGCTGAAGTTATGTGACTAAGAATGAAAAATAGGAGTATTGAAAGGCAGCCAGCCATCTTTGCGTCCCCAGCACCTGGAAAGTTATCTGGTCTATTGACCATGCCCAGTAAATGCTCAGGGACTGAAGGTTTCCTCATGCACTTTCCTCTTTGCCTTACTTGTCTTCGAACACCCTCACCTTATCGCTTGGGACTTTTGGGTGTGGTCTATCCTCAGTCTTTTGCTACTTATTAGCTTCCTTCTCACCTCTACTTTTGTCCTTTTTAATGTTTTTCTCATCATTCCTGTCTTTGTTTCCCTTCATCACTGTGTGTGTTTTTTTAAATAGTAAAAAGAAACTATTTGTCAGCTATTTATGGCTATTTGTCAGCCACAGAACTCTCTAATTCTGACTGTAAAGAATAATTTGTGTTGTTGATCAGCAGAAACCAACACAATATTGTAAAGCAGTTATCTTCCAATTCAAAAACAAAGCACACACACACACAAAGCAAATAGGAAACATTAATAAAAAAGACAAACCTAGCAACTATAGTATATACTCCATGCAAATGTCCTTCAAAAGGTAAGGCAAGATAAAAATATTTTCTGGCAAAAAAAAGAGCAATTGAAGAGAGGAAATAAAAATTGCCTCAGTAAATTGATTAGTATGAAATCCTAAATTTTCTTTTTCTTTAAGTAACATATTTTAGATCATAATTATCCCAGTATTTATTCAGTTTTATTTCATTTTCTTTAACAAATAGATACACAGAGGCTTATTTTTTGCTACATAAAGTGGTGTGTGTGTGTGTACGTGTGTACATATGCACATGTGTGTTACTTTATTAGTATAATGAAAATGGAAATGTGTGAGAGAAAGTAATGTGACATTAATAAATATGGATGGTCTAATACATATTTTTGTGAAAAGAGGGATATTTTATGAATCGAATGTTTTTCAATACCTTCTTAGAATCTGAATTAGGGATTTGAAATGTATTGATAATTTGTATTCAAGAAATGAAAATTATGTCAACAATTAAAAATTAAATAATTTTAACTTCTAGAACCCTGGGTATGCTGGGCGCCAGGAACTACCCGAGAACTTGAAAATTCAGTTCAGAACTGTTGCTATGATGGTTCCTGATAGACAGGTATGCATCAGGATTTAAAACCATAATACGATTTATGTTGTTTACCTGTTCTTCACTAAAACTGAAAAGTCTCACTGTTAATTTGCAGATCATTATGCGAGTTAAACTTGCAAGCTGTGGTTTTCTTGAAAACGTTATCTTGGCTCAAAAGTTTTATGTACTTTACAAACTCTGTGAAGAGCAACTTACTAAGCAGGTAACTTTGTACATCTATTTTCCCCCTCACTATAGAACTTGTCTTTTAACTTGCAATTTTGATAAGTACTAATTAGGGAGTTAAAAAAATTCCTTGACTCTTTCCTAAGATATGTTTATAATTAACTTGAACTTTTGATTATGTATTTTAAAAACTTCCCTAAGTTGAAATAATTATAGATTCCCAGGAAGTTGCAAAGACATGTATGAGACGTCCTGTGTACTCGTCATCCTGTTGACATAATTGTAGTACAATAACCAAACCAGAAGATTGACAATGGACAATAAACAGAGATTCCTAAGACTTCACACGCACTCGTGTGTGTGTGTGTGTGTGTGTGAAGTGAAATGAAGTGAAGTCGCTCAGTTGTGTCCAACTCTTTGCGACCCCATGGACAGTAGCCTACCAGGCTCTGCCGTCCATGGAATTTTCCAGACAAGAATACTGGAGTGGGCTGCCATTTCCTTCTCCAGGGGATCTTCCCAACCCAGGAATCGAACCTGGGTCTCCTGCATTGCAGACAGACGCTTTTACCGTCTGAGTGTGTGTAGTTCTATCCAATTATGTCATAGAAAACAGAATTGTTTATCCCCACCAGGTACCCTCCCGCTACCCTTTATAGCCACACTTACCTCTTTCCCAAACTCTATGGCCCCTCATAGGCCTAATCTTTTCTACGTCTCTGTAATTGTGTTATTTCAAGCATGTTACATAAGGTGAATCACATAGTATGTAACCAGTTGGTCATGCATTTTAAATGGTTGCCCTTCAGACTATCAGAGTGTATTTTTCTCAGAAAATCATGTGTGAGCACTGTCACCCAGCTTGATGTTTCCAGTGAAGTCATCTTTTTCAGTCAAAAGAAAGGCAGGAGAAGTGAGCTAACAGAACTCTGCCACTCAGCCACTCCAAAACTATAGTATATAAGTACTATATGTGCACAGTGAGTCTACACTTAGAATTTTTCAACTGGATGATCCTTTTTATTTCTTTTCTCATCCTAGGTTCATTACGACTTTGGGTTGAGAAATATTCTATCTGTATTGAGGACACTCGGATCTCAAAAAAGAGCCAGACCAGAAGATAGTGAATTAAGCACGGTCATGAGAGGACTGAGAGATATGAACCTTTCTAAATTGGTATCTTTATTTTCTGGGTTAACTTCTCTTTCAAGATTTTGACCTAGCTGACAAGTGGGGGTGGGCTCATACAGAGCTGTTAACATGAGTGTGTGTTGGGTTATGTATGTGAAGTTACCACTGACTGGGCTTCTGGAAGAAGGCACCCTCCTCCTGCCCCCAAGAAAAAAAACCCATGGCTTTATATGAACCACAGGGGCCAGAAATGCATCCTTGCAAATGCCATAAAATAGGCTCCATCAGTGGGCTCCAGCCCCCAAATGTCAGTCCATTACTCATAATGTAACACAGATTCTAAACATGAAAATCTGGATTCATAGGGAACCACCAGAGCTTTTTGCTTTGTCTGTATGTGACTAGCTTTAACTATGTCTCTGCCAAAACATCAACACCATTTCTATTTTCTAAATGTGCGTTAAATGGTGGCTGCTGCTGCTAAGTCACTTCAGAGTACTGGAGTGGGTTGTCATTGCCTTCAATGCATGGAAGTGAAAAGTGAAAGTAAAGTCACTCAGTCATGTCTGACTCTTCACGACCCCATGGACTGCAGCCCACCAGGCTCCTCTGTCCATGGGATTTTCCAGGCAAGAGTACTGGAGTGGGGCGCCATCACCTTCTCCGGTTTGCTGTGGAGATTACAATAATTATTTCACTGCTTGCACACTTTTCACGGGTACAGCCATGTTGTCGTGAACTAGCTGATGGGCAGCTTCATGTGGCTTTTATTCAGGGGCTTCTTGGTGCTACGTGTCTGTGTCCTGGCAGTACACGGTTGAGGAAGGAGTGGACCTTAGGAGCTCACATTCTAGTTACAAAACTAACAACTAACATCTGCATACTTCACTTTACTACAGAATCTTTTCACGGGTACTGTCTTGTTTGAGTCTCACAGCCACCCTGGGGGGCGTGGATCTCCTTATGAGGGAGCCACGTTTGTAGGACTCACCCACCATCATAGTCAGTTGAGAAACTGAAACCAAAATCCACAAGACTTTCTGATGTTAAACTACAGATATTTTCCTAATTAAAGTAGAATGTTAATACTCTGTTCTCTTGGGATTGGAGCTATTACTTACACGTTTTTAAGATTAATGCATATACCTGTCGTATGATAAAGTAATGAGATCAAACCCTGGAGCAGTAGATTGGAGAAGACATTAAATGCCGACAGAGTGTTTTTTAAACATTTTGTCTTGGGGTATGGCCGATTAACAATGTTGTGACAGTTTCAGGTGAACAGCAAAGGGACTCAGTCATACATGTATATAAATCCTACTACTACTACTAAGTCGCGTCAGTCGTGTCCGACTCTGTGCGACCTATAGACAGTGGCCCACCAGGCTTCCCCGTCCCTGGGATTCTCCAAGCAAGAACACTGGAGTGGGTTGCCATTTCCTTCTCCAATGCGTGAAAGTGAAAAGTGAAAGTGAAGTCGCTCAGTCGTGTCCGACTCTAGCGACCCCATGGACTACAGCCTACCAGGCTCCTCCATCCATGGGATTTTCCAGGCAAAAGTACTGGAGTGGGGTGCCATTGCCTTCTCCGTATATAAATCCAGTTTCCACCAAACTTCCCTCCCGTCCAGGCTGCCACGTATTATTGAATAGAGTTCCCGTGCTATAAAGCAGATCTTTTTATCCATTTTAGCTATCCATTTTAGCAGTGTCTACGTGTCCATCCCAGACTCTTAAGTATCCCTTCCCCCCATCCTGTCCTCCGCCCACCCTGGCAACCGTCCAGTTCATTCTGTAAGTCTGTGAGTCTCTTTCTGTTTTGTAAGTTCATTCCTATCATTTCCTTTTAGATTCCGCATATAAGAGAGATGTTTCCCCTTCTATGTCTGACTTACTTCACTCAGTACAACAATCTCTAGGTCTATCCATGTTGCTGAAAATGGCATTATTTCATTCTTTTTAATGTAAATGCCAGGGAAATTTGGGTGCAATGCTGTAGGTAATGTGGACTCAGGGGTGGTGTTTGGGAGAAAGTGCTAGAGCATACAGGTGTGGCCAGGAGAATAATATGATTATTTGGGCATGAAATAAGTGCTATGAGCTTCATTTTTGACCTAAATGAGTAAATTTATTCTTTGCCACCTTAGATTGATGAAGATGAACCCCTGTTCCTCAGCTTAATCAATGACCTGTTTCCAGGATTACAACTAGATAGTAATAGTTACGTGGAACTGCAAGCTGCAGTCACCAACCAGGTTCAGCTGGAAGGTTTGATTAACCATCCACCCTGGAATCTCAAACTCGTGCAGGTAAAATATTTTTCATCTATTATCAGTATGATGCTCAATGAGTGTTGTTAGAGGTTGTCATTTGGAGAGAAGAACTTGTGATATTAGTCTTGCTTGATGTTAAGGTTGAGACTAAATAAAGCACATCATTACAAGAAGAGTCCTCAGCGGGGGGTGTTAGTCCTAAGGACTTTAGCGTGGTTTTACCCTGCTTCACACTAACCAAGCACTTACTGAAGTTACTTACACCCCATGAGGTTAGGTGGTAACCAGAATCTTGAGAATAGCTGGTAGGAGATAGTAGATTATGAAAATGTAGGGAGGGACTTCCCTGGTGATCCAGTAGTTGGGACTCTGTGTTTCCACTGCAGGGGCCTTGGGTTCCATTCTTGGTTGGGGAACTGGAATCTCACGAGCCGTGCAGCATGACCAAAAAAAAAAAAAAAAACCCACAGGGAAATGGAATGCCATAGCTGGGGGCCTTCGTGGGGCATGGAGCCCGAGGAATCTGGGGCTGCTACCCTGCTTCTGCTTCGTGTGTGGGCGTGTTCACACCTAAACTAAATCCTTTGCCTGTGTCTCTTGGTGTGTTTCTGTCAATTACATTTTATCCTTGTGACAACCTATCAATGATTTTATCAAGCAGATCCCTGAAACTGTTGCAGAGTTGCTGAATTAAATCCCTATGAGCTTGACACATTGGGAGTATTTTCCAGTGCCTTGGAAAATGAAGGCATTGAAATTGTGGAAAGTGTCAAAACTGCATTTGAAAAGTAATGATTCTTAACTTATTCTTTTAACGAGTGCAAGTGTATGAGACAGATTCAAATCTTACAAAGAAAATATATTGGGAGAAATCAACTTATTTTTCATCATCTATGTAATGGAAATCATTCCATTTAAAAAAAATTCTGGGAAAACCTCACTTTACATGTGATGTGCATACAGGTGAATTGAGAACTTCAGATGTACAAGCTAGATTTAGAAAAGGTAGAGGAACCAGAGGTCAAGTTGCCAACATCCACTAGATGATAGAAAAGCAAGGGAATTAAAAAAAAAAATCTACTTCTGCTTCATTGACCATGCTAGCACTTTTGACTGTATGAATCACAACAAACTGTGGAAAATTCTTAAAGAGATGGGAATACCAGACCACCTTATCTTCCTCCCGAAAAACCTGCATGCAAGACAAGAAGCAAGAGTTAGAATCGGATATGGAACAATGGCCTGGTTCAAAATTGGGAAAGGAGTACATCAAGGCTATATATTGTCACCCTGCTTACTTAACTTCTATGCAGAGTACATCATGAAAAATGCCATGCTGGATAAAGCACAAGATGGAATAAAGATTTCCAGGAGAAATATCAATAACCTCAGATATGCAGATGACACATGTCTAATGGTAGAAAGTGAAGAGGAATTAAAGACCTTCTTAATGAGGGTGCAAGTGGAGAGTAAAAAAGCTGGCTTAAAACTCAACATTCAGAAAACTAAGATCATCACATCCGGTCCCATCACTTCATGGCAAATAGATGGGGGGAAAGTGGAAACAGTGACAGATTTTATTTTCTTGGGCTCCAAAATCACTGTGGACAGTGACTTGCAGCCATGAAAGTAAAAGACGCTTGTTCCTTGGAAGAAAAGCAATGACAAACCTAGACAGCATATTAAAAAGCAGAGACATCACTTTGCTGAAAAAGGTCTGTATAGTCAAAGCTATGGTTTTGCCAGTAGTCATAAAGGATGTGAGAATTGGACCATAAAGAAGACTGAGCACTGAAGAATTTATGCTTTTGAACTATGGTACTAGAGAAGGCTCTTGAGAGTCTTTTGGATAGCAAGGAGATCAAACCAGTCAATCCTAAAGGAAATCAACCCTGAATATTCATTGAAAGGACTGATGGTGAAGCTCCAATACTTTGGCCACCTGATGCAAGAGCTGACTCATTTTAAAAGCCCCTGATGCTGAGAAAGATGGAGAGCAAGAGGAGAAGGGGGTGAGAGAGGATAAGATGGTTGGATGGCATCACTGACTCAATGGACATGAGTTTGAGCAAACTCAGGGAGATAGTGAAAGACAGAGAAGCCTGGTGTGTTGCAGTTCATGAGGGCGCAGAGTCGGACATGACTTAGCCACTGAACAACAATGCACACAGTATACTGAGCACTGAAATCTTAGTTCTCTCAGTTGGTGGGGGACTAGAATATTGTGTTGTTACTTAATGTCAAACACATTACTGTTGAATATAACATGGCCAGTACCTCTGTTGCTTTTAAACTATGGATTACAGAGCTAATACATTTCTATCTAAAACTTAGGAAAGTAACTCAAATTTTACTCTGATCAGCTATGAGACCTTTGACTTTTTGTTTTCATTAAGAAAACTGTAGAGAGGACTTTGTAACAGACACTGTCCATGCTCTTTGTATGTCTCCTTGAATCTCTCTTACCTCAACCTTGCACTCCTTCCCTGACTTCTAGAACTGTGATTCCAATCCCAAACACACCACTCTCTGCAGGAGGGTCAGTGCCACTCTTTCTGGAAGGTGCAAAGTGCAGACAGCGCATGGGAGTTTTTTCTCCCCTACCCCCAAACAGCCCTTCCTTAGTTAAGGACATATGGGTGATGTGGGGAGTTCCCTGGTGGTCTAGTGGTTAATACTATGCATTCCCAATGCAGGGGGCCTGGGTTTGATCCCTGGTTAGGGAACTTGATCCTGCATGCTGCAACTAAGAGCTGGCACAGCCAAATAAATAATTAAAAAAAAAAACCAACAGAACACTCGATAAAGACTTATGGGTGATGCAGTCAAAAAGTCAAGTTCTCCTGCTTCCAGTTGAAACAGAGAGGTATAAAGGTGCCCCGAGGGCCAGCCTTAAGTCTCCCCTGTACAGGATTTTTGTCTTCAGTCACACCACGCTTGACCTGTCCCCGTTCCTGTCCTTCCCTTACTCCATTACAAGTTTCCCTGATGATCACTCGCTTGTACAGGAAACTCAACGTCCAGCTGTGCCTCTGGGGAACCAGAAGGCTGATGTTTAACTTGGGTCTTGGCAGAGATGCTGTGTATCGCTGCTTTCCACCACTAGGGGGCGGTATCACCACACGTGATACAGAGAAAGCCTGTTTGTGGAAAAACCACTTCTATGTTATCAGCAAACTGAAATGACAAGGAGTTTGTCATATCAAGTAGTTTGAGACGCAAAAACTAGATCCTGAATTGATTACTTCCAAAATGTAATTAAAGTCCCACATTGTCATCACTTTCTCACTTTTAACATTTTAAAAGTTTGTTACTCACCTTCCATGAAACAAACAGTTTTGGAGGGGTCATATTCCATTTTTAAGTACTGAACCAGTTACTATCTAAAGCTTTTAAGATCCTGTTTAAAGCTTTTAAAATTTCTTCACATGACTTCTATGAACGTGTGCAGGAGACTCCTAAGTTATATTTTTTGATTGATCATCTCATTGTGTAGTTGTATGAGACGTCTCTGGTCCGTCATGGCTTGATGACTCTTGGGCCCAGCGGGTCTGGGAAGACAATGGTCATAACAATCCTGATGAAGGCACTGACAGAGTGTGGAAGGCCTCACAGGGAGATGAGAATGAATCCCAAAGCTATTACGGCTCCTCAGATGTTTGGCCGACTAGACACAGCGACCAATGACTGGACAGATGGGATTTTTTCTACTCTGTGGAGAAAAACATTAAAAGCTAAAAAAGGTACATGCAAATTCTTTTCTGCTGATCATTCTTTTTTCCTGCCAGTTTATCCGCAACTCAGTATTTGTTTTAATTTTCTTTTTTGGTCATCCACAGGTGAAAAGTGATTTTCTGTTCTTATTTTTGGCAGGTGAAAACATTTTCCTCGTTTTAGACGGCCCTGTGGATGCCATTTGGATTGAGAACTTAAATTCCGTGTTGGATGACAATAAAACCCTCACACTGGCCAACGGAGATCGCATCCCCATGGCCCCAAGCTGCAAGCTTTTGTTTGAAGTCCACAATATCGAGAACGCCTCTCCAGCCACGGTTTCTAGGATGGGCATGGTGTACATCAGCAGCTCTGCCCTCAGCTGGAGACCAATCCTGCAGGTGGGGACTGGAGACCTACAGAAGCGCATTTAGTATCTTTCCATGTCTTGCTTTCTCCATGTCTTGCTCTCTTATAAACAGAGATTCTGTTTCTTTGCTGTAGGCATGGTTGAAGAAGCGTACTACTCAGGAAAATAATGTATTCCTAACTCTGTATGATAAAATATTTGAGGATGCATATACATTTATGAAACTGAACCTCAATCCGAAAATGCAGCTCTTAGAGTGCAACTATATTGTGCAAGTAAGATATGTTTTTTGTACACTCATTGCTTAAGATTTGAAATTCCCCCCACCTCCCCCCCACACACTCAATTGCAGTCTAGAGGTATCTGAAATGGAAGGTTCACAGAGTACATCAAAATCTTTCTGTGATGTGGCAGTGAAGCGTCTGAGAATTTGGATTCCTATTAAAGATCTTATTGATTCACTTACTGCCATCTCTTCATGAGTTTCACCTCCCAGGGCGGTATTGTCAGGGGAAGCGGAATGAACTATCTTTCCCACCATTCAAGCTCAGTCTAGCCTTCCCAGAAAGAGTGTCCAAAAATGAGAGCAGACAAGATAAATAGAGCTGGTAGTTCTACAGAAAGCACAACAAGGAGCTGGTGGCAAGCAGGAAAATTTGGGTGGAAGTCTCGGCTTTGCAAATTTAGTGTATGTATTAGATAGGGAAAACCTTGAAGCAGCTCTCCAAGTAGTTTGTAACCTTATATTTTCCCCCTCTACTCAGTTTTCCTTTTAAGTCTTTGGAAGAAACAGAACAAATCGTGAATTTCTTTCTCTTTCTTTTTTTTCTGTTTCTTTTATATATTTTTTTAAAGATGTATTTGTTTAATTGGAGGATAATTACTTTGCAATTTGATGATGGTTTTTGTCATACAGCAATATGAATTGGCCATAGGTATACATGTGTCCCCTCCATCCTGAACCTCCCTCCCATCTCCTTCCCTACCCTATTCCTTAGATTTTTCAAAGGCTCTCCTGATTCTAGTCCATATGTGATCTCTCATTATCCATTCTAGAGCTCTGATTCTCTGTCAGTGTGAAGGACGTCAGTCAGGGAGGCTGGGTGGCTTAGAAATAATTCATGAAGCTCACAAATCATTGAAATGATTTTATTTTGGAAGACAAAGGATGTCTTACTGTAGATACTTTTTTTTTTTTTTTTTTTTGATGCCATGTGGGAGTTGACACACTTTTTCTTGAAGGGGCAAATAGTCAATGTTCTAGGCTTTGCACAATTTTCCATCCCAACCCCTCAGCTCTACTGTTGCAATATAGAAACAGCCAGACGCAATGGACGAGACTAACTGTGTTTCAGAAACACTTCATTTGCTAAGCAAGTGGCTGGCCCCTGGGGCCACAGTGTGCTGAGCCTTGCAACATGTTAAAAATAAATAAAATCTTTGATCTATAAAATTTGGAATAACCAAACTTTAGAACCAGAAACTACCTAAGGAAGCATCTAGTCTAGGCTTTTTGCTTCTCAGATCAGGAAACTGAGACTCAGAGATGTTAGGGGCATGAGTTGGGGGGAGAAACCACGCCTCCGCATTCCCAGTTTGGTGTCTTTTCTGTGCAGTCATGCTAAGAGTCGGACACGACTGAGCGACTTCACTTTCACTTTTCACTTTCATGCATTGGAGAAGGAAATGGCAACCCACTCCAGTGTTCTTGCCTGGAGAATCCCAGGGACGGGGAAGCCTGGTGGCCTGCCGTCTATGGGGTCGCACAGAGTCGGACACGACTGAAGCGACTTAGCAGCAGCAGCAGCAGCATGTAGTCTGCCTAAAGCAGAATGACTTTTCTTCTAAATGCCACTGGCTGTAGGACACTGATCAAGCCATAACTGGGGATATATGGATTTGTTTTCTTCTCCTGTTCTCTCCTTCTTTTAAAGTTATTATTATATTTAAATGTTTATTTTAAAATCTAAATATAACACTTAATTTTATTGTATTTTAAATATTTTCAGTCTCTCAATCTTCTGGAAGGTTTAATCCCCTCCAAAGAAGAAGGTGGCATTTCGTGTGTCGAACATCTTCATAAATTATTTGTGTTTGCTCTAATGTGGAGTTTAGGAGCCCTTCTGGAACTGGAAAGCAGAGACAAGCTTGAAGCTTTTATGCGAAGTCATGAAAGCAAGTTAGATTTACCAGAAATACCTAAAGGCTTGACTCAAACCATGTATGAGTTCTATGTTACTGATTATGGTAAGCACAGTGACTTACGTCTGAAAAAAAAAAACAACATTTTTTTTAATGGAATAGAGATAAACTCCTAAAATCTTCTATGGGAAATATTAAACCAATTGTGAGTAACATAATTGCTAATACTATTTTTAAATTGCATCTATGGAAACAAGACTAGGATTTTGCATATGAGCTGGGAATGGTTATAGAGGCTCTTGACTTCCCCTTTCCCAGTTATCTAAGTGAAGTCTACCATAAATAAGTTAGCAGTACCTCTTTTTCTATTGCTTGAAGAGGAAGGGTAGAAGTATAGAGAACACAGATTCTTCATGATGCAAAGTGTGGTAATGCAGTCTTAGAACTTCTTTGTTGGAAACATCAGAATAATCAGAGAATGAAGCAAGCAGATAGGGACCCTACTTATGTGTAGTAGACTTGGCAAAATCCCATGCCTCGGCTCCCTAACCCACCATATGTGTCAGGGCCCAGCTTACCGCTCCCTAAAAGAAGCTAATTATGAAATAAATCCTTAAACCTAGATGTTAATTCTCTTACAATTTAGAGCCAATCCAAAGATGGTTCTTTGGAAAGAGCGGTAAAATTGGTCAATTTCTTACCAGAGATATTAGGGGGAAAAAAGAGAAGAAGTAGATTACCATGAGCCAGATTGAGAGAGGAAACATTACTACAGACCCTAAAGATGTTAAAATAAGAAGTGATTATTAGAAACAATGTTAATGAAAGTACATTTGACAGTGTAGATGCTGGGCATTTATTCTAGGGGTGGAAGATTGGATTAACGTTTAAAAACCAGTCAGTGTAATTCACCATATTGATATACAAAAAACCAAGCAATTTATGTGTCATCTAAATAGATGCAGAAAGTACATTTGACAAAATTTTAACATTCTTCTATGGTAGAAGGATCATTTTTCTATGATAAAACTATGACAAAACTCGCAGGATACTAGAATTAGAAACTTTATCATTATAATAAAGAATATCTTCAAAAAAGCTGTATTATACTGAATGGTGTGCTGCAGTCCATGGAGTCACACAGAATCAGACGTGACTTAGTAACTCAACAAATACTTAATGGTGAAAGACTGAATACCTCCAAGGTTCAGAAACAAGAATATCCTTTCTCACCATTTCTGTTCAGCATTGTACCAAATGTTTTAGCCAGTGCAAAAAGGCAGTAAATAAATAAATACAAACAAACACACAAATGAAATATCTATTGGAAAAAAAACAAGTAAATTTCTATTTACTTGCAGATATTATAACCTCCCTCCAAAATGTTGTTAGAACTAGTATAATGAGTTTAGCAAGGTCACAGAATGAAAGAACAGTATATAATAATAATTTGTATTTCTGTACGCTCGCAACAAATTGGAAACTGAAATTTTAATATAGAATTCAAAATAGCATCCAAAAATGAAATATATAGAGATAAATTTAATGAAATATGTATAAAATTTGTATACTGAAAGCTATAAAACTGCTGAGAGAAATTAAAGAAGCCCTGAATAAATGGAAAGATAAATCCAGTGTACAAATCAGAAGATACAGTATTGTTAAGATGTTACTTTCCCTGAACTTATCTATACACTTAGTGCAATCACAGTGAAAAATCTCAATAGGCTTTTTTTTTTGGTTGAAATTTATAAATTATTATAAACTTTTATGGAAATGCAAAGAATAACCAAATCAATTTTTAAAAAACAAAGGTGGAACACTACGTCATGATTTCACTAAAGTTAACATCTCTTTAAAAGTCACTATGAAAATAAAATGACCCATTTTGGCCACAGAATGGAAACAAATATTTAAGAGACATATATCTGATAAAAGAATTTTATCCAGAATACATAAAGAACTCTTGCAATTCAATAATAACTTTAAATAGATGCTGTACCAAAGACTTATGAATGGTGAAAAAAAGAATATGAAGAGATATTCAACATGATTGGTCATCAGGGAAATGCAAATTAAAATTGCAATGGGGTATCACTTCACAGTCACTAGAATGACTAAATTCTAATTAATTTAATGCCTAAAATGGGAATATCAATAACCTCAGATAGGCAGATGACACCATCCTTAAGGCAGAAAGTGAAGAAGAACCAAAGAGCCTCTTGATGAAAGTGAAAGAGGAGAGTGAAAAAGTTGGCTTAAAGCTCAACATTCAGAAAACTAAGATCATGGTATCTGGTCCCATCACTTCATGGCAAATAGATGGGGAAACAGTGCAAACAGTGGCTGACTATTTTTCTGGGCTTCAAAATCACTGCAGATGGGACTGCAGCCATGAAATTAAAAGACACTTACTCCTTGAAAGGAAAGTTATGACCAACCTAGACAGTATATTAAAAAGCAGAGACATTACTTTGCCAACAAAGGTCCGTCTAGTCAAGGCTATGGTTTTTCCAGTGGTCATGTATGGATGCGAGAGTTGGACTATAAAGAAAGCTGAGCACCAAAGAACTGATGCTTTTGAACTGTGGTGCTGGAGAAGACTCTTGGGAGTCCCTTGAACTTCAAGGAGATCCAACCAGTCCATCCTAAAGGAGATCAGTCCTGAGTGTTCATTGGAAGGACTGATGTTGAAGCTGAAACTCTAATACTTTGGCCACCTGATGCGAAGAGTTGACTCACTGGAAAGACTCTGATGCTGGGAGGGATTGGGGGCAGGAGGAGAAGGGGACGACAGAGGATGAGATGGCTGGATGGCGTCACCGACTCAATGGACATGAGTTTGGGTAAACTCCGGGAATTGGTGATGGACAGGGAGGCCTGGTGTGCAGTGATTTATGGGGTCGCAAAGAGTCGGACACGACTGAGCAACTGAACTGAACTGAACTGAAAATGGCAGGGTTCATAATACCAAATTCTGGCAAGAATGTGGAACAAGTACAGCTCTCACATTGAACATTGTGCCCACTTTGCTAACTACACAGTGGTGCACAAGATGCAGCCTCTATGGAAAACCCTTTAGCCACTAATGTTTAATCCTTAAAACTTAAACATACACATAACATAGGACTCCATAATTTGCAAGGAAAGTTGAAATCAAGGCTGTTCCTCCAGTGATGAATATTTGCTTTGCTGCTATCAAATGTGTACTCTTCCTCTCTCTTTCCATGCATTCTATGTACACAGTTACTTTTTGGGTAAATTTCTGAATTGTGTTTTTTTTTGGAAGATCTTTAAAATGGCAGTTAAATTCAATAATGCAATCAACAATGAGGGTCATTCCATTTAAATGACCACAATATAAACATCTCTGGCCAAGTTTGCATGACTAACAGCGATGCTGACACCATAGATTGAATGGTGCTTTCCAGAGATGCTAAAATGTAAATAAGATACTTTTCTTAGAATTGATGGAATGTACTTATAATGCTTATTATAACAATAATGTGGTGGTTGTGTTAGTCGCTCAGTCATGTATAACTCTGCTTCTCTGTCCATGGATCCTCCAGGCAAGAATACTAGAGTGGGTAGCCATTCTTCTCCAGGGCATCTTCCCGACCCAGGGATGCAACCGGGTCTCCTGCATTGCAGGCAGATTCTTCACAGTCTGAGCTAACCCATCCTTTTAGTTAATGTGGCTTTCTTAGTAGATACTAAACGTATCATTGGTTGTAATTCCATTTTAGGTCAGAGGTCTCTAGATAAATAATAATTTAAAGATTATTTTTTAAAGAGGCAAAACAAATTTAAATTATCAGATGCCACATACATTAGCTTAGCAGATAGGTTAATATGTTTCATGAAGATGTTTTAAATGTTTATTTCTGTTGATTGTTTATAGCACTTATATTTTTGTATTCTGAGATAACTTTTGAAGAATGCAGTTTTATTAAGATCCGTTTTAATTATTGCATAGGTGATTGGGAGCATTGGAATAAGAAACTTCAGCCATATTATTATCCAACTGACAGTGTTCCAGAATATTCATCAATTTTGGTTCCAAATGTTGACAATGTTAGAACAAATTTTTTGATAGACACCATTGCAAAACAGCATAAAGTAAGTTTGATAGTTTTGTTGACTGAAAAAAATGCACAATCTAAAAGCTGAGAGTTATGTTATTTTTTTAATTTAAATGTATTTATTTTAATTGGAGGCTAATTACTTTACAATATTGTATTGGTTTTGCCATACATCAACATGAATCCACCACGTGTTCCCCATCCTGAACCCCCCCTCCCACCTCCCTCCCCGTACCTATTTGGTGGACATTCTTCAGACTTCAAGTCCAGGACACAGCATCTCAGATAGTGTTCTGATGCGGCAAAGTTTGAGGGGGGAAGTCAGGATATATAGAAATTTTTGTAACCAAAAACCAGGTAGTCGGAACATCATGAAATGATGTTTTTTAATGAAAACAAACAAACAAACAAACAAAAACCCAGGTGTCTCAAGTTAAGGAATTTAGCACTTTCCATGTATGGAAAGATTCGGGTCTGGACTCACTAAAGTCATCCCTTTGATATGTGGGGCCAGTAGCCTGTGTTTCCTGAGTCTCTTAGATCATTGCAGACCATGTAAGAAGCACAACTCTTTTTACAACCACAAGTGGGAAAAGTAAAGTACAGAGGGCTGGAGGTGGTGTCATTTCAAAGAAACCTTTTGGCAAGTGAACTCCGGTTCCCAAAAGACGCTCGAACTCTGCTGATTTTCAGCTTGCTAAGGAAAGTGGATGTCTGCCTACAAAGTCCCTCCCCTGGTCACGTGACCACTCACCCACGTTTTCTTCCAGTACATTTTCTTCCAGCATGCATTGTACATTTATGGCTTTAATTCAACTAGGATTTATTTTGATGTAGGTTTAATTCTTAAAAGTAACTAAAACCTACCGTTAATTTATAGAATGAAAGAATGGCTACCAGAACCATAGTATGTTTAAAACTAAACATTTTATAACACCTTTTAACATGATTATCCTACCATTGCAGGCTGTTTTACTCACAGGGGAGCAGGGAACTGCAAAAACTGTAATGATTAAGGCCTATTTGAAAAAATATGACCCAGAAGTACAGTTATCTAAAAGTCTAAACTTTTCATCTGCCACAGAACCAATGATGTTTCAGGTAAAATCTATCATTTGCAGTAGTCATTAACTTATTAAATATATTAAGTAGTTGATACATGTATATGCAAATAAAACATTGATATATATAGTCCCTCAGTATCCATGGAGGATTAGTGCCAAGACTCCTGGGAGTACTCAGTTGCATACAGTGGGTAGTGTTTGCGAATAACCTGTGCATATCCTCCCATATACTCTAAAATAATCCCTAGATTATTTATAGTACCTAATACATGATAATTCTATGTAAATGGTTGTAAATGCTATGTGAATAGTTTCCAGTGTGAGACAAATTCAAGTTTTGCTTTTTGAAACTTGCTGGAATTCCCCCCACCCCTGCCCCCAATACTTTTGATGGAAGTTGGTTGAATCCAAGGACTTGGAAGCCATGAATATGAAGGGCTGACTGTAGACGCATCTTGAAAGAATCAGTATTGCAGTTGCCATTCAGCTATTTAACTTTCCTAAGGCTGAGACTGAAGCCACATTCAAACAGCATATTTTGGCCTAATAGTGAAGTTGAAGCTGAACATTGGAGTGTCGTTTGATGTAAATTAATGATAAACAGTCCAACAACTTATTTTTTAAAGTTCACAGTATTTATTTGAATAATAACATCACCCATTAAATAAATAAGTCAGTTATATTCTACTCTGAAAAGCATGCTCATCATTTTTAGAAATGGACTGAAGTGTAATGCATAAAACAGACTGTTTCCTTTTCTCTAGAGAACAATTGAAAGCTATGTGGACAAGCGGATGGGAAGCACATACGGGCCACCTGGAGGCAGAAAGATGACTGTATTTATTGATGACATTAATATGCCCGTGATTAATGAATGGGGAGATCAGGTATGACTAAAATATCTCATGTGGGTGATATTTAACCAGTATTCTTGGTTATATATATGGGCTTCCCTGGTGGCTCAGATGGTAAAGAATCTGCCTGCAATGCAGGAGGTGACCTAGGTTCCATCCCTGGGTCAGGAAGATCCCCTGCAGAAGGAAATGGCAACATGCTCCAGTATTCTTGTCTGCACGATTCCATGGACAGAGGAGTCTGGTGGTCTACAGTCCATGGGGTTGCAAAGAGTCAGATACAACTGACACTTTCACTTTCACTTGGTTATATATAAAGAGATCAATAACCGTCACTTGATTAAGCCTAGTAATAAATTCTCAGTCTTTTTTGACCTCTTGGTGATAGGTGACCTTCTCCTTTCTTGAAATCCCTGTATGCTTCTCCCCATGTTCCCTTTGGTCTCTTTGGCTGCTTGATTTCAGTGTACTTTCTGGCTTCTCTCTTCCTTTCCCCAGGGTTTTATCTTTGTTCTCTTATTTCTCACTCTATATACTCTTTTCCAGGAGTATGTGATGTTTAGAAAACACTGAAAAAAGGAGATAGCTCTTTTATACACCACTGACCTATTTGTGATCGTCTATCAGCCCCAGACTCACTTCCCTTAGAGGACCTCACAGATGCTACCACCTGGGTTCAGCATGTTCATGGTGGGATCCCCAACACCTCTTCCCACTGCTGTCCACTGCCTTTTCAACAACATCCACCGGAGCCCACCAGGACCAGTCACATCCCTTCCACCAACATCAGGTTTACCTTTGATGTCACCAGGAGATCAGGACTCCCAGGTCCATCCATGCTCAGCCTGAGACTAATTCCCATCAGTTCTGCTTGGCCCTTCTCTGACCCCATCTCCTACATTCCCTCCTGAAAACCCTCTGTGTGCCCTCAGAGGTCATGATTCATCCACAAAGTGAAAAGTGAAAGTGTTCGTCGATCAGCTGTGTCCGACTCTTTGTGACCCCATGGACTGTAGCCCGTCAGGCTCCTCTGTCCATGGGATCTCCCAGGCAAGAATACTGGAGTGAGTTGCCATTTCTTCCTCCAGGGGATCTTCCTGACCCAGGGATGGAACACAGATCTCCTGCATTGCAAAATTCCCTGAAAATTCAGCTTCTCCTCTGAGCTTTTTCTCACCATCTTGCTCCAGTGGGAAACCGAGGATGCTGCTTTCCCTGCATACTTCTCACCTGGATGTGAGGGAGAGGTCCTTGGTTCCCTTGGTGCTGCATCGCCCCCCAACCCCCACAACCCTCCGCCAAAGATTTCAGTCCCTGGATCACTGATACTCTCTGTCCAGGGCTGCCCCAGGCTCTAGGGTAATTTTCATGGTGTGTACAATATGTCATAGCGCAGAGACTCGCACATCAGAGAACCTTGCACATAGTTTAATGCTCTGCTGTCACTGTCTTGAAATTCCTAATGATTTTTGAACAGAGACACTGCATTTTCATTTTGACCTGGGCCCCACAAATTATGAAGCCAGTCCTGCTTGTCGTAATTCTCAGTGATGCCAACCTTTGTCTCCATACATGATCTTGGCCTCTTAGTTCCTTGACCTGGACTCCCCTATAATCATGTCTTCTTCTCTGTCTGAATTACTGGCTGATGCAGTCATACCCTACACCTTGTCATTATCAATAACTGTCATCCCTTCATTATCTCAATTTCAACCCTTCGATTCTCTGATCACTATATCCACACTCTATAGCTCATTTCCTCTACTACAGATGGCCATCATCCAAAAAAACCTAAAAACAGTAAATGCTGGAGAGGGTGTGGAGAAAAGGAACACTCTTACACTGTTGGTGGGAATGTAAAGAGATACAGCCATTATGGAGATACATACCATTATGGAGAATGGTATGGAGTGTCCTTTAAAAACTAAAAATAGAACTACCACACGATCCAGAAATCCCACTGCTGGGCATCAACCACTGTTTATGGAGCCATCAAACATCAACCAGATGGAGCCTTCAACCACTGTTCCTACCATCATCAAACTCTCCTTCATTTCTTCTCATTTCCTCACTTTCTTCCTTCCCCCAGCTACAATTCCATAATCTATCATTATAATCATGGGAGCATATACCCTCTACTCATCTGTGAAAACCTTAACCATGTTAAATTCTTGTTAAACCTTTTTGCTCACCACCTACCTGCATCTATGCAGTTATACTTAGCTGGAGAAAAATACGCAATACTGGTTTCACTTTAAAATCATATTTATGGACCTCTGCTAAGCTCTTGGTACTGCCCAGAAATTGCACTGCATGTTTCATGTTATGTATCTTTATCCTGTCTATTCCTGTCCTGGCATTTACTTTCAGGCTCCTTTCATACTGTCTTTTTCTCAGACCTTGGACACCATCGTTTCCTTGCCCTCAGCTGATCATAGAAGTCCCGCAGTCTTCTTCCTATTCCCACTGAGAACACATTGATTTTTGTTCCCTTTTGTTTTCTTTCCTATCCATTTACTGCAGTCAATTTCTGTGTTTTAGTGGTTACCCTTGACAGTGCCTCCTGCATACATAATCTGAAATAAAGAAAGTCTAGCCCTTCTTTCCCATTTTGTATATCCAGTGACCTTTGAACACTTCAATTTCCTTTATCTTTCTTCTGATTTATCCTTTTATTGTTGACTTGTATTTAAGTCTATATCTCTCTTTGTGTTACCATAAATTGTATTGGTCACCATTATATTGTATAACGCCAGTTTTATTTTTATAGGAGTGTAGTTGATTTGCAAGGCTGTGTTAGTGCAGGTGTTCAGCAAAGTGAATCAGTTATACATATACATAAATCCACTCTTTTTTAGATCCTTATCCCACCTAGGTCATTACAGAGTACTGTGTAGGGTTTCCTGTGCTATACAGTAAGTCCTTATTATCTATTATGTTAGTGTGTGTATGTTAATCCCAGCCTCCCCATTCATCCCTGCCCTCCCCACTTTTCCCTTCTGGTAACCATAAGTTTGTTTTCTACATCTATGACTCTGTTTCTGTTTTGTAAATAAGTTCACGTATATAATATTTTTTTAGATTCCACATATAAGCGATATTGTCACATTTGTCTTTTTCTGTCTGGCTTACTCAGTTGGACAATCTCTAGGTTGATCCATGTTGCTGCAAATGGCATTATTTGGTTCCTTTTTGCGGCTGAGTAATATCCCATTGTATATATATTCCACGTGTTTATCCATTCCTCTGTCAATGGACATTTAGGTCACTTCCATGTCCTGGCTATTGTAAATAGTGCTGCAGTGAACACTGGGGTACATGTGTCTCTTTGAGTTACGGTTTTCTCCAGATAGATGCCCAGGAGTGGGATTGTTGGATCATGTGGTAGTTCTATTTTTGGTTTTTTAAGGAACTTCCATACTGTTCTCCATAGTGGCTGTACCTCTTTACATTCCCACCAACAATGTAAGAGTGTTCCCTTTTCTCCACACTCTCTCCACCATTTACTGTTTGTAGATTTTTTGGTGATGGCCATTCTGAACTGTGTAAGATGATACCTCATTGTAGTTTTGATTTGCATTTCCCTAATAATTGGTGATGTTGAGCATCTTATCACTTGTTTTTTGGCTATCTGTATCTCTATTTTCAAAGCAACCTCCCATGAGACATTATTTTTACTGTTTCTTTTTTAAGATTTAAAAAAATGCTTATTATTTATTTATTTTTGGCTGTGTTGGGTCTTCATTGCTGCGAGAGCTTTTCTCTAGCTGTGATGAGCCGCTGCTGCTGCTGCTGCTAAGTCACTTCAGTCGTGTCCGACCCCATAGACTGCAGCCCACCAGGCTCCTCCTTCCCTGGGATTCTCCAGGCAAGAACACTGGAGTGGATTGCCATTTCCTTCTCCAATGCATGAAAGTGAAAAGTGAAAATGAAGTCGCTCAGTCGTGTCCTACTCTTTGCGACCCCATGGACTGCAGCCTACCAGGCTCCTCCGTCCATGGGATTTTCCACCCCACTGGAGTGGGGTGCCATCGCCTTCTCCGTGATGAGCAGGGGCTACTTTCTGGTTATGGTACGTGGGCTTCACATTGCAGTGGCTTCTCCTGTCTCGGGCACAGGCTCTAGGGCAGGCAGGCATCCATAGTTGCGCCATGTGGGCTCCGTGGTTGCAGCCCCTGGATTCCGGAACACAGGCGCAGTAGCTGTGGTGCACGGGCTTAGTGTTTCCACAACACATGTCATCTTCCTGGACCAGGGATCAGACCCATGTCCCCTGCATTGGCAGATTCTTTACTGCTGAGCCCCAGAGAAGCCCTACTGATTTTTACACTCACTCTCTGTTTGCCTGACTCATTTCTTTACCACTTTTTTCACTCTTTATTCCTTTTTATTCCTGGGCCTCCCATCTGATATCATGTTTCTTCTACTTTTAGAACTTCCTTAGGAGAAAATCTTTTAATAACAAACTTTTGTTTTGTTTGATTTTGGAGGGTTTTTTTTTTTTTGGTCTACAAAAGTCTTTATTTTTGAGATTGGCAGTTATTTTCTTTCATCATTTTAAATATATGACTTCTGTCTTTTGTTTTCCTTGTTGCTGTTGAGATGTCAACTACCACATTGTACCTCTGAAGTAAATCTGCCTGTTTTCTCTCGCCACCTTACTTTCCTATAATTTTTTTCTTTTTTGAATTATGTTCCTTGGTGTAGATTTATTTGTATTTATTTGCTTGGGATTTATTGGAACTCACCAATCTGTGGATTTGTCTCTTTGTCAAGTCTAGAAAATTTTTATTCTTCTCTCTACAAATATTGCCTCTGCCTCACTTACTTTCCCCTCTTATCACACTCCCAGTGTGTGTTAGATTTTCTTCTTTGCCCTCTATGTTTCTGTACTTCTTTTCTGTACATCTTAACCTTTTCTGTGTCCAATGCTTATAGTCTAGGTAATTTTCTCCTCTTCTATCATCCGTCTCACTAATGTTCTTCTCTGCTTTGTCCACTCTGCTGTCAAAATTCATCCACTGAATTTTAATTTCAATTGCTGTTTGGTTCTTTTTTCTTTCTACTATGTTATTACTTTTTACAGTTTTTATTCCTTGCATCTATTTTCAAATCATTGCCTATTTCTTTCTTTTCTTTTCTTTTTTTTTTTTTTTGTAGCCCTATTAGAGTTTTATTATGTTTATCTCTTCAGGAACATTTTGTGCCTACCCTACACCAGCAGGCGCGGGTAACCCGTTGAACCCCATTCGTGATTGGGATCGGGGATTGCAATTATTCCCCATGAACAAGGATGTCCGGGGCTGCACGCGCGCTACACTGCCTATTTCTTTCAACATGTTGAGCACAGTTGCTTTAAAGTCTGTGTCTGTTACTATCATCATCTGAAGTCCATAACATCTGTGTCTGTTCTCTTTTGTCTCAATAGGTCTTGTTCATACTCAAAGTGTCTTGTTGTCTGCATCTTTGACTGCTTCCAAAGTCATTGCCCTTGAAAAATTACCTGTGGCTGTTTCTTAAAGCTTCAGATGAATGTGCCCTTAACCGGATAGGTTTTGAGTTTTCTTCTGTCGGATTCTTAAATGCTTATTCAGCCGGGATCACCTCAAAGAAAGGTTAATATCTGAGCGTCTCTGGCCCAGCCAGGCCATGCATACTCATGGTGCAAGTCTATTCCAGTGTCATTCTGAGGCCACAACCTCCCAGGGAGACTTTGCTGTTCTTTTTCTTTCCCTTTTCCTCTCCCATTCAGCAGGGATCCTGGTCAGATAAACCTTTCAGCAGTTCCTATAAGGTGAGGAGAGAGGGAAGCGTATTTAGTTATCTAAAAGATGAAGAACTCCTGAATTCAGATTTTTTAAAAATCCAATTAGGAATGCCTAGTTGGATGTCCAACTTAACATGTCCAAAATGAAATTCCTGTTACTCCCCAAACCTACTCCTACAATAGTCTTCTCCATCTCAAGAAACAGCAACTTCGCATTCAGCCTGTCTTCAAGCTATACGGAAGTCTTGACCACTACTCATCACTCTATTGCTAAAGCCTGGTGCAAGCTGCCATCTCTCTTCTTGATTATTACACACATCTCCTCATTATCTCCCCATTTCCCTTGTGTCTCTCAAGCTATCTGCATATCAGTAACCAATTAAAACACGTGTCAGATTGTGACACACTCCTCTGCTCAAAATTCTCCCCGGAGATGCATAGCATATAAACGCCAAAATCCTCCCCGTGATCCAAAGACCCTACACTGATCTCATCTTCCCATGAATCTCCTCCAGCCACATTTACTGATTCTTATACACATGGAATGTAACATTTACTCAGAGCCTCTTCATCTGCTGTTTCCTCTGCCTGGAATGCCTTTCCCCTAGATATCTGAATGGTTAGCTTTCTCACTTCCTTCACGTTTTTGATTATATGTCTTATGAGATGAAGCCTTTCCTGCTTCCACATTCAGTTGCATCCATGAGCACTGCCTGTTTCCTTTCTCTGCTCATTTTCTCTAAAGGACTTATAACATACATATATATACATACATACATACAGGTGTGCACATGTATGTTTTGTCTCCACCACAAGAAGGTATGCTTCATGAAGACAGGGATTTTTGTCTGTGTTTCAACAGGGCCAGACACAGAGTAGCCATTCATTAAATGTTGAATGAAAGAGTGTTGTATTTGAAGGGCTTGTATGTTATCTATTCAGAGATGCCCAGTAGGAATTTGGATGTACAAGTGTGGAGTTTGGAAGAGAATCTGAAGCTTGAGTTACAGAGTTGAGATTCTTTAGGATATACAGTTGAGATAGAAACAGAAAAGAAATAGAGAAGAGCCAAGGATGGGAGCCTGTATAAAGATTACAGCTGAGGGATGAGTGGAGAAGAATGTCTTAGAAAGTGATCCAGGGTCTCAAGATGAGCCTTGGAAGAACCAAATCTCTAGAACTAAGAGAGGAAAAAAATTCAATACAGCGGGAATGTTAGCAGTGGCATAGGTTGTAGAGAAGAAAGCTGGGGATATAAAATCCAATACCAAAACAGTTAGGAGTAAAAGTATCCCATAATCTGATTTAAGGTATTTTGAAAAGTTGAATGTGAAATGTGAAAGATATCTGTAGTAAAACTTGTAACTTTGAGAACTCTTGTAATTGTACCAAATATTCTCTAATTCCTTTATCTAAATTTATCAAAGTGGTAAAGAGTGCATTGGATTTGCACCAGGTTTAGAGTTCGTGGGTGGTACAATTTAAGTTAAATTGCCTTGAAGGCAACATTCACAAACACTTCATTGAAAAGAGCTGAGCATTTTTTTTCTGATGTCATCTGTACTATTTTATAGGAAATTTGGAGAAAAATGGAGTGATGTGTTACTAAAATATTACTGTTTAAAATTCCAGATAACTAATGAGATTGTGCGACAGATGATGGAAATGGAAGGAATGTACAGCTTGGATAAGCCTGGAGATTTCACCACTATTGTTGATGTACAGCTCATAGCAGCAATGATCCATCCTGGAGGTGGTCGAAATGATATTCCACAACGTTTAAAAAGACAATTTACTGTGTTTAATTGCACATTGCCTTCAAACGCTTCAATAGACAAAATCTTTGGTATGACAGTTCTTGGTGTTTAATTTTTTATTGCATTACATAATGGACATAAACCATGCAAAACCTTATTTATTAGATAAAAAGGCTCAGTGTGAGGTAGGATTAAGTATCTGAAATGGACAACTAAGTGCCAGGAGCTAAATACTAAGAAGAATTGTGTTTGTAGCCTGTCGTAAGACTCAGGAATATTTAGAAATAGCTTGTTTAAGGTTAGCTTTAGAGATAAGCAGACCTTTGTGTTCTGGTTTTCTTGACATGATTAATCAGAGAAATTTGAGCTAATGAATGACAGCACATTGATCATGGATTAACAGTATAATACACCAAGTCAAATGCAGCACTTTGCTATGTTAGTGAAAATGATATTTTTTTTGGAGTATAACCTTGCATTGTTTATTAAAGAATATGATTCTTTTAAACATTATAATTCTTTTAAACATTTACAAACACACAAGGCATGTACACAGAGTTTTGTCATTGTTTTTGCCAAAACAAAATCATATTATATACATTTCCTTTTCAACTTGAAATTTTCTTTAATAAAGTATAATGAACATCCTTTCAGGTCAGTAGTTATTAATCTAACTCATACTTTTTTAAAATTTGAAAATAATATTTTGACACTAAATTTAGGCTCACGCAAACCATTCCATAACAGTTATATACGTGAAGACATAAGGGAGACTGTCCCGTTCATATGTGGGCATTAGTTGTTTGACATAGCAAGTACTATAGATGAGAACAGAAAATTTTCAGTAAATGGTGCTGGAATATTTAGTAATTCTTATGTGAAAATAATGGAAATTGGACCCCTACCTCACACCAAGCATTATAGTCAATACAGAAGTTTTGAAGATTTAAATATAGAAATCTGTAAAACATTTGGAAAAAATATTGGAAAATATCTGAATGATCTCTGGGTAGGAAAGAACTTCTCAAATGAGACTCAGAAAGCATAGACCATAAAGGAAGAAAATGATAAATTTGACTAAAATGAAAAGTTTCTGTTCATTCAAAAAGCAACATTAAAAGAGTATTAATAAAATAAAGACAAGTCCCAAAATGGAAGAAAAAAATTTCAACATGTAACAAAGCAAAAGACTTAGTAATCTGAATACTCTGAAAATTTCTATGACTCAGTCAGATAAAAAGCAAACATCCTAATATAAATATGGACCAAAAGTCATTCATTTTAAGAAGAGAAAACAAGATGACTAATAAATGGTAAACATTAGAAATATGAACATTTAAAACACCAGGGAAAAGCCATTTATAATCACTAGATTTGCAAAAATGAAAAATTCTGACCAAAATATCAGGCATTGGTGAAAATGTGAAGCAAGTGAGACTCTTCCCTGCTGCTGCTGCTGCTAAGTCACTTCAGTCGTGTCTGATTCTGTGCGGCCTCATAGACGGCAGCCCACGAGGCTCCTCTGTCCCTGGGATTCTCCAGGCAAGAGTACTGCTACGGGGAGTATAAATTGCCACAAGCTCTTGATAATGACTGGACATTATTACTGGTTGTAGAATGTGTGCACACCCACCACCGTTCCACTTCCAAGTATATGCCAGTTCATCATTTTCTTCCTTTAGGGTGATGCTTTCGGAATCTCTTGTAAGAAGTCCTTTCCTACCTAGAGGTCATGTAGATATTTGCCTGTTTCCTTCCAAATGTTACATAGTTTTGTCTTCCATATTTGAGTCCTTAATCCATCTGTAGTTGATTTTGCACATGTGTGCCACAAGACTTACACAAGAAGGTTCATAAAATAGTGCTCATGACAGCAAAACCCGTGTAGTGGTCCAAATGTGTATCAACAGTGAAGTCAGATAAGTACATTGTGGTGTGGGCATACATGCTGTGCTCTGCAACTGTGAATGTGAACAAAGTCAGCTACATGCTTCAAAATAGATGAAGCCAAGAATTACAACATTAAGGGGAAAAAGCAAGTCACAGAGGAACCTATAACATAATCCCATTAAATTGAATTTCAAAAATTAAAGTTAAGAGAAAGGGGTTAAAGTTCAAGAAAATAAGTGGCAGAGCTGTTTTGGGGAAAGTGAGTTGCTGATTCTCACGAAGTCAAAGCAGTGGGCTACCTCTGGAGGGCGGAGGGATTGGACAAAAGAGACTTCTGATGTGCTGGGGCGTTGTGGTACTCCCCCAGTCTACTGGTCTATATGTGAGTGTTTGCTTACTTGTGAAACTATTTTGTACAGTCTTTGATATGGTTAATATTGAAAATGAGATACAGAAACACACTAGAAACAGGCTCAGAGAAGTGAAATAATTGCCCAGTTATGTGGTGCTGATCCTGCTCTCTGGGGCTTCCAAATGGCATTAGTGGTAAAGAACCCACCTGCCAATGCAGGAGACCCAGGTTCGATCCCTGGGTTAAGAAGATCCCCTGGAGGAGGGCATGGCAACCCACTCCAATATTCTTGCCTGAAGAATCCCATGGACAGAGGAGCCCAGTGGGCTACAGTCCATAGGGTCGCAAAGAGTTGGACATGACTGAAGTGACTTAGCAAACACATATGATCATGTTTTCTGATTCCTGACCCCATATATCTTATATAACACATTTGTGCCACAGGAAGCTGAAAATCTAGAATCAGAGGACTTCAGAAAGAGGCCTTATAGGCGTCTAACAGAGCCAACCATGACTTTGGACCATTTCACGTTCCCTCAAGGCTGCCCGTCTTTGGTTTATGTGAACAAAACCAAGAGTTTCTTGGGCTGCCCCACTCTTTGCAAACCTGCTATGTGTCTCTGGGCAAATATTCATACTCATTTTCCTCTGAAAATACCATGCTCAGTACTGAACATAAAGCTCAACACTGAGTCTCACTGGCACGAAGTAGGGTTAAATCTTTTTGCAGTCTAACACCGAACACACTTTGAGACTTTAGAAACAGTCTATAGACATATAACACAGTCATTCCTGAGGGTGATCATGTCAGATTCACTGGGCTGGGTGTTTCCTAGGAACCGTTACATCACCACTCAGGCCAGGGTGTTGCTGATTGCAGATCAGGAGATGGGGGTCCTGACATTCTACTAATGTCAACAACCAATTCCTTTGACCTGGAACATTTTGCTTTACTTATCTCTACCTCCTCTCCTCATCTATAAGATGAGGAAATAGTTCTTTTCTAGCTCTTCTACTCTTCAGCGAAGCCTGCTTTATGGGTTCCAGAGCCAAGTTTCCTTTAGGTCCAAACCTTAGATCCACCCACGTACAAGCTGGGTGATCTTGGGTAAGTTGGTAAACTCGTATTAAAATGAGGATAATAATACCCTCTGTGTCCATCCATGTTGTTGCAAATGGCAAGTCATGTCAGACAGAGAAAGACAAATACCTATGGTCTCACTTATATGTGGACTCTGGGGAATAAAACAAATTAGCAAACAAAACAAAATGGAAACGGACTCATGGATACAGAGATCAACTTGGTGGTTGCCAGAAGGGATAAGAATGGAAGGATTAGTGAAATAGGTGAAGGGGATTCAGAGGTACAAACTTTCAGTTTTGAAATAAATTAGTCCTAGGGTTATAATATACAGAAATGTAGTCAATAATATAGTAATAGTTTTGCATGGTGACAGAGGGTTATCAGGCTTACTGTGGTGATCACTTCTTTAACTGAGGTATAGTTGATTTACAATGTTGCATTAGTTCCAGGTGTACAGCAAAGCGATTCAGTTGTACATACGTATATATCCTTTTTTTTTTCAGATTATTTTCCCTTATAGGTTATTACAAAATGTTGAGTATAGTTCTCTGTGCTATTCAGTGGGTCCTTATCTATTTCATATATAATGCTGCTAAGTCGCTTCAGTCGTGTCCGACTCTGTGTGACCCCATAGACGGCAGCCCACCAGGCTCCCCCGTCCCTGGGATTCTCCAGGCAAGAACACTGGAGTGGGCTGCCATTTCCTTCTCCAATGTATGAAAGTGGAAAGTGAAAGTGAAGTCACTCAGTCGTGTCCGACTCTTAGCAACCCCATGGACTGCAGCCCACCAGGCTCCTCCATCCATGGGATTTTCCAGGCAAGAGTACTGGAGTGGGGTGCCATCATATATAATAGTAATGTGTATATGGTAATCTCAGACTCCTAGTTTATCCCCCTCTTTTCCCTTTGGAAACCTTAACTCTATTTTCTATGTGTGTGGGTCTGTTTTGTAAGTTCATCTGTATTATTATTTTTTTAGATTCCCTATATAAGAGATACGATGTTTGTCTTTGTTATTGTGTGGTAATCTCTAGGTCCATCCATGTGGCTGCAGATGGCATTACTTCATTCTTTTTGATGGCTGAGTGATATTCCATTGCCCATATGTACCACATCTTTATCTATTCATCTGTCAATGGACATTTAGATTGCTTCCATGTCTTGGCTATTGTCTGTAGCGCTGCAGTGAACACTGGGTGTGTGTATCCTTTCACATTATGGTTTCTCCAGATACATGCTCAGGAGCTGGGTAGCTGAATCACATGGCAGCTCTGTTTTTAGTTTTTAAAGGAACCTCCATGCTGTTCTCCATAGTGGCTGTACCAGCTTACATTCCCAGGAAGTATAAGAGGGCTCCCCTACACCCTCTACAGCATTTATTGTTTGTGGACTTTTTCATAACAGCCGTTCTGACCAGTGTGATGTTTTGAATGTTGAATCACTACATTGTACACCTGAAAATACCAGAATAGTGTGTGTTGACCATATTTCAATAAAAAATAAGTAAAAATGGGAATAATAATAATACCAACCTCAGATTCTTTCTCGTAGGATGTTGGGAAAATTAAAAGGGTTAATACATATAAAATACTTATCAGTGTGTACTAAGCTTTACTGGTCCCACTGCTGACTCCCAGTCTTAGCTGATTCTTTGAGAGAAATTCTTCACACCTTGTAATGATTTATTCACTGGGATAAACATGTACTTTGTGATCTTGAAGTAAGCTTGTACTTTCAATCTTGTTTATTTTTCAGGAGTTATTGGCTGTGGGTATTTTGATGCTTGCAGAAGGTTCAAACCTGAAATATGTGAGATGATTCTGAATTTGGTTTCTGCGAGCAGAATGCTGTGGCAGTGGACGAAGGTACAAAACCGTCCGTTATCAGTAATCAGGAAAAAATGTCACTAATTTCTCAGTGGCTCAGGAAGTTCTCATCACATATTGGGTGGTAGTGTTTTTTCGGGCAAAGACAAATTAGGGGCTTGAATAGATTTATGGCACCTTTTCCTTCCAGGGAGCAAATATTCTGACTGAATGATGCTTTCCATATGTATGAGATATTACTGTAAACCAGACATTGCATTCAAGATAAAGTAGAATTTTGCTGAAATGAGAACACTGCTTTTCTACTTGTTTCTCTGATTTGTAACTCTTTATGCCTGTCTTCCCCTCCCCACCCCCAAGAACCAAACTGTGCCAGACACTCAGATGTTCACTGAGTGACTACATGGATTTCCAGATATTCTTAGCTAGTCAGGACTTAAAGTCCAACTTGTGGGTTCCTCTGAGGTGGAGCATGAATTAGTAAATGAATACAATGTACTTAATAAAGTAGTCTAGATTTTACTACAGAGATCAATGCCCTAAGTAAAACTCAGGGAGCATTGTAGCTATCACCAGATGTCTGAAGGTAGACTCATGAAAAAGTAATTAAAGATAGGTCAGAGATTTAAAAAAAAAAAAAAACACAAAAAAATAGCATTGATATATGTGCTAAAAAAAAGTGGTGAAGGAGATGAGGATTACTTGTCATAGTTCATACGTTCGTTTGGCCATTTACACACATCTGGACAGACGCTGATGTCCTGGGGAAACCTGGAGTGTGGCAGCCTCTCAGACCCCTGGGTGGACTGGGGGATTTCTTCTGTGTAGCCCCGCTGCTGTGACCATTTTTTTGCATGGGGCCTGCTCCAGACTGGAGTTTCAGAATGTCTGAATGTCTAAGATAATTCTCTGTCATAAGATCCATCTTTTTCCAGTGGGACTGTTGTTCAATTTAACATGCCCTTGTACATATTTTTCTGGAAGGCTTTGGTCTTCCTGGTATCTTTCCATCAAAGCTTCTTTTATGAGTGTTAATCAGTTCCACTTCCTCACCTTTCTTTATCTTTTTAACACGTTTTGCACAAGTTCTCATTTCCACTGCTCTCATCAAGGTCATCAAAGGCCACAATCTTACCAAACCCAGAGGCTGATTTTGTCTTCCTCTGACTTGACCCTTTAGTGGCATTTGATGATCCCTCTAAAAACATTCTTGGCTTCAGAGAGGCCTCATGCTTCTTACCTCACTGGCTGCCTTCTCTAAGTACTGTGGTACACCTGATCTCCATCCTGGAACCTCATCTCTGCCTCCATTAGTACCCAGGTAGCCTCATCCAGCTTCGCGGCTTTAAACGCCATCTCTGGGCTGATGACTTCAAAATCAATACCTCCATCCCAGGCCTCTCTCCTCAACTCCAGACTTGTTTCTAATGGGCTTACTTAGAAGACACCACCACTTTGATGTCTAGTAATGATCTCAAAGTTAACGTGTCTCTATCAGACTTTCATATCTTAATTATCCTGCTTCTCAGGCTAAAACACAGGACTCCATCCTTGATTTCTCTCTTATTCCCTACATCCAGGCCATCAGCAAATCTTAGTAAGCAGGCTTTCAAAATAGTATATCCGGAAGTTGAGTGCTTACTGCCACCTGACTGTGATCACCCTGATAAACGTTTCCATTCCCTGCCCTCTAGACCAGGTAGCAGCTTCCTAAACAGTCTCCTTGTCCTCCTAGAATCTGTTCTTTACATGGGCCTAAAAATGCTTTTTTAAAAGTACATCAGAGATCATTATTCCCTTTGTTTTAAAAGATATTCTTTTAAAAAAAATAGATAATGCTACTTCTCCATTTTATTTATTTATTTTTGGACCCATAGTGCGGGCATATGAGATCTCAGTCCCCTGACCAGGGATCGAACCCGTATCCCCCACAGTGGAAGCATGGAGTCTTAAGCACTGGGCCACCAGGGAAGTTGCTCCTTACTCAATCTTAAAATCACCAGTAGATTCCCAGTTACACTGCAGTGAAACATTCCACCTGCCCTCTGCTCTGTCAACCTGAGTTGGCCCCTGCTCACCGCTCAGTAGCTCAGTGGTAAAGAATCCACCTTCAATGCAGGAGACACAGGTTTGATACCTGGTTGGGAAGATCCCCTGGAGTAGAAAATGGTAACCCACTCCAGTATTCTTGCTGGGAAAATCCCATAGACAGAGGAGCCTGGCAGGCTACAGTCCATAGAGTCGCAAAGAGTTGGACACAACTGAGCCACTGAACATACATAAACACCCTTCTTCCCTCCCATTGTTCTTCTCCAGCCACACTGCCCTTCTCACTGTTTCTTGAACACCCCCAAGTTTTTATGCTTCTGGACCTTTGTACTTTGTTTGACTCTTCTCATCATCTTATCATCAGAGGGGCTTTTTTAGATGATTTTCTCTAAAATAACTGTCCATGACCCCATTACAGGCCTTATCTGTCTCCTGATCCTTCATTTGTTCTTACTATGACTTTTATCATGATTATATGTCTCTCTGTTAGTTTATATTTGTTTCCTATTTATCACCAGGCTCTCCCACTTGAATAGGCCCCTGATGGCAGCAGATTTAGCTGTCCTATTTACCATGATATCTTGGTAAGGGTAGTGGGAGATACTCAAAAATAGTCATAAAAAATGAATGAATCTTCTTCCTCTCCCCAGCCTCAAATAAGCAGACTTCTTTGCATCTTTTCTTCAAATTTCCCATTTTCACAAAGCACTCTTTTAATCCATTCATGCCTAGTCTATCTCTTTACTTTTATATTACTTTACATAGCTTTAAAGGAGAAGCAGGTGAGAAAAAAAAGAAGTTGACAAAAATTAAAAGAAAATGTTGAAAGATGAGGTAAGAAGCAGATTAATAAATAAGAAAGAATAGGGTAAGAAAGGACTTCATTTAATTCTCCCTAATGGTTGCTTAAGTTGCCAACAGCTGCCGTCATAACTGCAGTCTTTTACAGGAAAGAAAAAAAGTAATGTTCACATAACCTTATCCCTTTATTTGTGCATATTTGTAATATAAGTGCCTGCTTTACATTTTGGTGAGTAGTATGAACATTTTAGCTTGGAATGGAACTGAAAGCAAAGAGGGAAAGTGAAAGGTGATTGCTAATATATCATTTCTCTTTATTCTATCTTCATTTGCTACCTGCTGTTTTTAACTTGCACTGTGAATTAGCCTGTAGAAATTACTCTGTAAACTCAATAGGGTACTTTTTCAATATAGAAAGGGCATATTCCATGAATAAGTGCTAAAGAAAGCATTTACTTTCCTGAATTACTCTTATGGCAAGTTTGCTTTATATTTCCAGAGTTCTCATTGTTTCACTTACAAAATGATGCTGGTGGTATCAATTACAATCTTTACACTTGGGCAGCAATACTTCCCACACCTAATGCCTCAAATTTATCCCTTAACTGGTACCTCTTTGTATAAGAATGTAGAAGGTGTCATATTATAGCTTTGCCTATTTGGATTTAGAAGTGGGTAGAAATAATAAGTAACTTAGTGTTCAAACAAACAAGCAAAACCCACAAAAACTACTAAGTAATTATAGCTGCATATCATACTTGCCTGCCAATTCTATTGTGGATATAGAGATATATGAAAGCATATTGACTGAGTTTGGATCCATAAGTGAAATCTAGATTATGATAAACAAATGTATTTGTGGAAATCCAGATGCACTCAGGACCTTAATCAAAGCAACCTATAAAAGATGGTTTTTCTTGACTTTAGACATGAACTTTCATTATTCTTAACCAAATGACCACCAGCTCACAATCAGTTTTTTTGTTATGACATATTTCCATTTTGACGTAGGATCACAACAAACTATGGAAAATTCTTAAAGAGATGGGAATACCAGGCCACTTATCTTCCTCCTAAGAAACCTGTATGCAGGTCAAGAAGCAACAGTTAGAACTGGACATGGAATAACAAACTGGTTCAAAATTGGGAAAGGAGTAAAGGCTATGTATTGCCACCCTGCTTATTTAACTTATATGCAGAGTACATCATGAGAAACACTGGGCTGGAGGAAGCACAAGCTGGAATCAAGATTGCTGGGAGAAATATCAATAACCTCAGATATGCAGATGATGCCACCCTTATGGCAAAAAGCAAAGAGGAACTAAACAGCCTCTTGATGAAGGTAAAAGAGGAGAGTGAAAAAGCTCGTTTAAAACTCACCGTGAAAAAACTAAGATCATGGCATCCAGTCCCATCACTTCATGACAAATAGATGGAAAACAGTGGAAACAGTGGCAGACTTTATTTTCTTGGGCTCCAAAATTGCTGTAGTTGGTGACTGCAGCCATGAAATTAAAAGACGCTTGCTCCTCGGAAGAAAAGCTATGACAAACCTAGTCAGCGTATTAAAAAGCAGAGACATCACTTTGCCAACAAAGGTCCTTATAGTCAAAGCTATGGTTTTTCCAGTAGTCGTTTATGGGTGTGAGAGTTGAACCATAAAGAAGGCTGAGCACCAAAGAATTGATGCCTTCTAACTGTAATTCTAGAGAAGACTCTTGAGAGTCCCTTGTTCAGCAAGGTGATCAAACCAGTCAATCCTAAAGGAAATCAATCCAGAATATTCATTGAAAGGACTGATGCTGAAGCTGAAGCTCCAATACTTAGGCCACCTGATGTGAAGAGCCAACTCACTGGAAAAGACCCTGATGCTGGAAAAGACCGAGGGCAAGAGGAAAAGGAGGTGACAGAGGATGAGATGGTTGGATGGCATCACTGACTCAGTGGACATGAGTCTAAGCCAACTCCAGGAAATGGTGAGGGACAGGGAAGCCTGGCATGCTGCAGTGCATGGGGTCACAGAGAGTCGAACACGACTGAGCGACTGAACAACAGTAACAACGATTTCTATAGACACACTAATAAGGTTAATAATGATTAGGAATGCTTATGCTTACAATTCACAATTTTTAAAAACTCAAGGAACAATGGCTTGGTCAAAGTCAACTCATGGGGCTAGAACAAGAGTTAGAATCTGCATATAGTGCATTATCTTGAGTCCATCCTATTCAAAGCGTTATGGTCTTTTATATTTTGGTTTATTTATGATGTGTTTATTCCATAAATGCTGTAACAAAAATATAAACTTAATTTATTTGCCCAGTCTCTTTTATATAAAATCGAACTTTGAAATAAAATCATTCTAAAAGATTTTTGGTTTTATCTTGAATTGAAATTGAAGAGTGTTTCTTTTTCTCTCAACTCTAGGTGAAGATGCTGCCTACTCCTTCTAAATTTCATTACATTTTCAATCTGCGAGATCTTTCCAGAATTTGGCAAGGCATGTTAACCATAAAAGCCGACGAGTGTGCTTCAGTTCATGTTCTTCTGTCACTTTTCAAACATGAGTGCAACAGAGTAATTGCTGACAGGTGTGTATTGCAGTGCTTGAGTTTAAATGTAATATATAAGCAGTTTATACTACTAGATTAACTCCTGCATTATCTACTCAAATAAGTAGAATATTTTCTTAAATTGCTCTGAGGCTTATGACACATGGATGTCATTTCCTACCTGCTGGTCACCTTGAAAAACCACTCCACCAATTTCCTTGAGTATTATTTCAATAAGACATTTTAAAAATATGCCCACATTATCAGCGCATTGACAACATTCAGAGGCAAATTTTGGTTATGTATAGTTTCTAAAAAAACTTGAAAGAGCTTGTAGTGAGAGCTCTGTTGCATGGTGACATTTGGTACATAAACGAAGTCATCTTTCTGAGGCTCTGTTCGCTTGTCTATAAAACATGACGGTGATGCTGGTCTTGTTGTTTAGTCACTAGGTCACAGCTGACTCTTTTGCAACCCCATGGACTGTAGCCCATCCGGTTCCTCTGTCCATGGGATTTCCCAGACAAGAATACTAGAGTGGGTTGCCATTTCCTTCTCCAGGGGATCTTCCTGAGCCAAGGAATTGAACTTGTGTCTCCTGCATTGGCAGGTGGATTCTTTACCGCTGAGCCACCAGAGAAACCCAGTGCTGTTCTTACAAAGCTGTAAAGGACCTACTACAATGTCTCACACAAAGTGGCCTCTGTCAAATATTAGTCCCACTCCTTCCTCCCTTCCCACTCTGATGTTATAAGTGTGAAAAGAACCTTCATACACTGGGTGTGCACAGACCCAGAAAGAGGATGCTCATCCACTACTGGCTGTCAAATTCTCCTCTTCTGTCACAAGTTTCAGGGATCTTGGGCCTCACCCAAGGGACTTACCTGTTTTATTAAAGAAAAAAATCAATCACACTTGTTAAAACAATAAGACACTCATCCTTTATTCAAGACTGTTGTGATAGATGTAGGGACTATACAGTGAGGTTTTGCAGTAGGGCTGAGAAATGGGCTCAATTCTGAATACAAGCAGGGAAAAGTGAGAATTTATAATGGGGGAACAAAATGGGGGAGTTTGGATGGGAAATTACTAAGAGGAAATAAGGGGGTTATGGGAGGATTCTGCCTAAACTCGGAGAAGGCAACGGCAACCCACTCCAGTACTCTTGCCTGGACAATCCCATGGATGGAGGAGCCTGGTAGGCTGCAGTCCATGGGGTCGCAAAGAGTCAGACACGACTGAGCGTCTTCACTTTCACTTTTCACTTTCATGCATTGGAGAAGGAAATGGCAACCCACTCCAGTGTTCTTGCCTGGAGAATCCCAGGGACGGGGGAGCCTAGTGGGCTGTCGTCTATAGGGTCGGACACGACTGAAGCAACTTTGCAGCAGCAGCTGCCTAAACTGATCTAACGGGATTCTTGCTAAAAATGGGTGATGCAAAGAAGGACATGAGAGTCCAAAATTTCGGGCCTGGTTGGGAAGAGGATTCAGAGGAGCTTGAGTCTGGCCACAGAGAGACACAGTCAGTATTTTCTGTAAGTGACACTGTCAGGGTTATAACTCTCTTGGATGGAGTTCGGTCTGCCTCTGGTCAGAAGGCTGAACATACTGTTTCTGTGTTTTGAGGTAATGGATGTACAGGGTGAGGGCTGAGAAGATGTGGAGAGAGGTTAAAACCATGTTCAGTTAGAACAGATGCCTTCCTAGTTTGCATTTCTTACTCCTGTATTTTTCTTTTAGATTTATAACGCCTGATGATGAGCAGTGGTTTAATACACAACTTGTTCGTTCAGTTGAAGAAAATGTTAGCCCAGATGTGGGGTCATATATTCTTCCTGAGCCATACTTTGTAGATTTTCTCCGTGAGATGCCTGAGCCAACTGGAGATGAACCTGAAGACACTGCATTTGAAGTGCCCAAAGTCTACGAATTGGTATTTTCAGGCTTTTTCGATCACTCATCTAGCTAGATATTTCTCCCTGCACTGGAGTCCCCCTTTGGAGTTATCATAACTTCTACAATAGTTCTATGTTTCATGTCATCATACACCAAGTGAAATGTTTATTTCAAAGAAATTTAGCAGCCGTCCCATTAAAGTCAGGTATAAGACAAGTATGTGTGCAGTTATCTCGATTACTTAATATTGTTTTGAAAGTTCTAGGCAGTGCAACAAAATGACAAGAAGAAAATAGATGTAATTATCAAAAGCAAAAGTGTTAGGTACTGACAGATATGATTATCTCTTAATATAATCCAAGAGATTTTTAAAAATCAGTTCCAACTACTAAGAGTTCAGTTATATGACTAAGTGTGATATAAATCTATAACTGAATAAATATCCTCTATATTAGCCAATGGGCCAAATCCAGCCTACTGCCTCTTTTTGTCAGATTTGTGAGCTAAGAAGGGTTTTGCATTTTTAAATGGGTAGACAAAAAATCAAAGAACAATAATATTGTGTGACACATGAAAATTACACAGAATTCAAATTTCATTGTTCACAAGTAAAGCCGTATTGGAACACAACCAAGCCCATTTGTTTATATATTGTCTATGACTGCTTTTGTACTACAAAAGTGGAGTTGAATGACCATATGGGCCACAAAGTCTAAAATATTTACTGTCTTGCCCTTTATAGAAAAAGGATTGCCATCTCTTGCCAATAATCCCAAGATAGGAAATACAACATAAAAGTATTTCATTCAGTTAGCAATAAATATGTAAAACATCTAGAAATAAATGTGATAAAACTTTACTTGGTTAAATGGCAACACATTGTTTTCCATAAGTTAACGTATAGATTTAATGACGCTTGAAGCAAGACTCCAAAGAGATTTTTTTTAAACAGGGTCACATAGAGTAATTTTGAAATGCATGTTGGTCAAAGAATTAAATGGGGAGCAACCATTTGCAAAAGAAATAAGTGAATATTGATTTCAGAATAATTTGACTACATACATAATGTAAAATTTCTATATATTTTTAAAGCTCCATAAGCACTGTTAAGAAGCAAATAAAAACTGAGAAATACATTTGTTATATTACAGCCTTAATTAACATGGACAGTAGTTGGTGCTGGGATTCCTAAAGGAAAAGGTTAAGAATAATTTCATATTGGAAACCAACCAGTTAGGTTTCAGGATCTGAAAATGGAAATAACTAAAAGTCAATTCATTCATGACAAATTTTTGGAAATCCATTAGGTTTAACTTTTTTTTTTTAAGAATTACTTGTGAATATGTTTGCAATTATAGCATTCCAGAATTTTGGATCTTAAATATTATTTTTCTCTCTCCCCACTCTTAGGTACCATCCTTTGAATTTCTGTCTGAAAAACTCCAGTTTTACCAGAGACAGTTCAATGAAATCATTAGAGGAACATCTCTTGATCTGGTGTTTTTTAAAGATGCAATGACTCATCTTATTAAGGTTCTCACTATTGATTGTTTACTGATATAAATAGATAATGTAAAAGCTTAGTGAATTTCACAGATAAACTTTTTTAGAGAATACATATATAGTATCTGATAGTTAATAGAAGAGAATCTATAGGTAAAGTCGGTTCACTCTCTAACAAAACAAAGGCTTAATGAGGAACCCCTTATTTGAATCCATCTATATGACAGCAAATGTTTTTCAAGGGCAAACTGATGGGTTTTGTATTCGACTCGCTGAGTCAAAGAGTTTTACCTTTTTAGCCAGTAAGCTGGAGAACTCTATGAAAAAAATATTCCCTCAAACTATGTTTTGGTGTAATGGAAATCCCGTTGCTCATGGAGGAAAAGTTGATGTGTTTAAAAATGTCGATTTCATGATTGACTTACAGACTATGGGGAAAAGGAAAATGTGGGTATACAGGACTGATAAAAATAGGAACCAACTGGAGGCATCACCTAAAAGAAGTATGGCTTGGATCCAGGTGTGAAAGGCTGCAGGAAGGAGTTGTTTGACTATGTAATTTATAGATATAAAAATAGTTTCTCCAACAAATTGGAGTAGGAAGGTTTCATAAAGAGGAGACAGTTAACTCGTATTTATCATAGAATCGTCTTCTGCAAAATTGGTGAATTTATATTCATCTATTCAACAATTAATAATTATTATTCTAAAAGATGTTTACTTATTTATTTAGGCCATGTTGGCTCTTAGTTGTGGCACGTGGGCTCTTTCATCATGGCACATGGACTCCTGGTTGTGGTGCATGGGCTTAGTGGTTCTGAGGCATGTGGGACCTTAGTTTCCAGACCAGGGACTGAACCTGAATTCCTTGCATTGCAAGGCAGATTCCCAACCACTAGACCACCAGGGAATCCCAACAAATAATTATTGAGTACCCACAGTGGCTTGGTCTTAGGGGCCTGGTTCCCTGTTCTAGGTGCAAAGCCACATAAGCGATTAACGTATTTAAAATATAATAGTAGATTTGACACATACCAAGGTGTCTGCCCCCTGTAAAACTTGGACTTAAAAAAATTCTTTGTTGTGGTGATAAATGAATTTAACGATCCATCTAGATTTTCTTCTAATCAGTGGTATTAATGTAAAAGACAGCTTTTAAGCAATGTCTCCAACTGACCTGCATAAGATTCAAACCACAGCTTGGGCCTTATCCTCTCTCTGAGGAAATCTCCTTAGAAAAGCAACACAAAGCTAAAGGCTGTTTCCCTAAGTTTTTTCTACAGATGTTTCCATGCCTCCATTGTAAATAGAATTTTGATACTTTTAAAAAATTTTCACTGGCAGAGATATGGTAGAGGTAGCATTTGCTGTAGAGCTACATAGCACTTGGTTTCTGCTTAAGTCAGTGTGTTAGACTGATGATAATAAGCAAACAGTTCTAAACTGCTCCCTGCAGATTGGGAAGAGCAGTTCCATTATCCGTTGAGTCTGAAAATAATAAAATTACACACACACAGAGCAAATCATTTTAAAATAGGAGAGAGGAAAGCCAATTTGCACTCTTTTTCATGATGTAAATATAGATGGGCAATGAAAGAACTGGAATTGAATAAATCAATATGAACCCTTGTACATTAAATGAGAAAGTCTAACGTAGTCTCGAAGCGTGTGGTCAAACTTTGGACCCATTTATTGCAAGCAGATGTAAACAGCTGAATTCTATTTTCAAATATATACTATTTTATTTCAAAACAGATTTCACGAATAATCCGAACATCATGTGGAAATGCGTTGCTTGTGGGTGTCGGTGGGTCAGGAAAACAAAGTCTTTCAAGATTGGCCTCTTTTATAGCTGGATATCAAATATTCCAGATAACATTAACCAGGTAAGATAAAATGAAACACACCAATATGTTTTTTTCTCTATTGTTGATTTCACTGGAGTGAAATGTTTGCTTAAAAAAATTACATATATAATTATGACTGATTTGCGTCGTTGTATGTGAAGAAAGCTGAATGCCGAAGAATTGATGCTTTTGGACTGTGGTGTTGGAGAAGACTCTTCAGAGTCCCTTAGACTGCAAGGAGATCCAACCAGTCCATTCTGAAGGAGATCAGCCCTGGGTGTTCTTTGGAAGTAATGATGCTAAAGCTGAAATTCCAGTACTTTGGCCACCTCACGCGAAGAGTTGACTCATTGGAAAAGACACCGATGCTGGGAGGGATTGGGGGCAGGAGGAAAAGGGGACGACAGAGGATGAGATGGCTGGATGGCATCACCGACTCGATGGACGTGAGTTTGAGTGAACTCTGGGAGTTGGTGATGGACAGGGAGGCCTAGTGTGCTGCGATTCATGGGGTCGCAAAGAGTTGGACACGACTGAGCGATTGAACTGAACTGAACTGATGGCAGAAAGCAACACAACATTGTAAAGCAATTATCCTCCAACTAGAAAACGAAATTAAAAAAAAAATTACAATAGGATTTATCTGCAGGTTCAGTGGTTAAGATTCCATGTTTCTACTGCTGGGGGCAACAGTTTGATCCCTGGTCAGGAAACTGAGATCCTGCATGCTGCTGGGCATAGCCAAATAAACAAAAATAAAAAAGATTACAACAATATATTGTATTTCTTTTTCAAGTAAACGTTTTTATTTCAGGGTAATATACATTAAAAAAAATGTTCACAAATCATGGGTGTCAAAAAGTAAGTACACCTATGTAGTTAGGTCACAGGTAAAGAAATAAAACATCACTAGCACCCAGAAGTACACCTTGGGTCTTGTCCCAGTCACTACCCTCCTAAGGGGAAGAATATTCTAACTTCTAAGCCCATTGCTTTACTTGGCCTATTTTTCAGCTTTATGTCAGTCGAATCGTATGGGGTTTCCTCTTTAGTGCCGTTTTTGTTGCTTGCGTGGTGTTTGTGAGAGTCACCCATGCGGCTGCGTGCAGCAGTAGTTTATTCTTTTTTATTGCTGTGGAGCCTCCCATTTTATCACATATTGCCACAGTTTGCTTGTCCATCGTACTGTTGATAAACGTTTGCGGGGTTTTCGTTTTGCAAATACAGCTGTTACGAATATTCCTGCACATGTCTGAGTATACTCCTCGAGATAGAAGTGGTGGGTATAACAATGCAGGGGGAGTGAGGAGAAGAGGCCAGGCAGAGGAGGAAATCTGACGTGGTTTCCAGAAACCCGAAGGCAGAGAATTAGCCTAAAAACGAGATTAAAGCCTGAAGAGTGGTGACTAACCTTTGAGTGGATCAGATCGGGGCAGAAGCCACATTGCTTTAAGGAAGCGAAGAAGCAAATATAAACAAATTTTAAAACTCCTCAAGAGGCTTAGCTATGAAGGAAAGCAGTGAGAGGGATCTGGACCTAGAGAGGGTGTGCTGTGACCATGTCTGTATATTGTAAAAGCAATGCCTAACAATCTGCTTAATTAAAAAAAAAGAGCAAAACAGCTTTGTGACTTCCTTGAGTGGTCAGTGAGAGGGTTGCTCTAACACCGGGCACTTCTGAGTAAGGATGCGGGCTATGTCGCTCTCACAAGTGCAGCTGCTTCTCAGCAAACCAACTTACCCGTTTCCCTTTTTAATGAGTTCTCCCCCTTGGCAATTATTTTGAGGGGATATATCGTCTCTTCTTGATAGTATTCCTTTTGCTGAGATCTACAAGATTAACTATAATTCCACCCAGAAGGGCTTCATTTCCTCTCCTAATTTAAAAATAAGCTATGACATCTCTTATTTGCAGAATCTAAAAAGAAATTATACAGATGAACTTATTTACAAAACAGACTCACAGACTTACTAGAGAATGAACTTACGGTTGCCAGGGGGAAGAATGGGAGGAAGGGATAGTTAGGGAGTTTGGGATGAATATGTACACATTGCTATGATTAAAATGGATAACCAACAAGGACCTACTGTATAGCATAGGGAACTCTGCTCAATGCTATGTGGCAGCCTGGAAGAGAGGGGAGTTTGGGGGAGAATGGATACATGTATATGTATGTGTGAGTCCCTTTGCTGTCCACCTGAAACTGTCACGGTGTTGTTAATTGGCTATACTCCAATACAAAATAAAAAGGTTAAAAAAATAAAAGTAAGCTATTATACGTTTAAGTGTAGTTAAGGTACATCATCTCAAATGCCCATAACAACCTTTACAAATTTGTAATTATCTTCATTTTGCAGATGAGGAAACAAGCTGTAAAACATGAAGGAACTTTTATAAAACTTCAGGGCAGGGATTTGAACTCTGGTCTTCCTGAATTTAATGTCAGTAGTCTTTCCATTAGACCCTATGAATTACACAGAACTCCCTATTACTTGCACAGTGAAACCTCCTTCAAATAAGGACTTCTTTATAATCCCTTTCATTGGCATCTACCCACGAGGATTTACATGCCACACTTAGGAAAACGTCTGCTTTGCTTTTACACATCATATCACTTCTGGTAGCACATGCGTTTAGTAGGAAACAGGGTAAACGAGAAAAACAGAGACCAGGCTCATCTCTTTTCAGAATCTGTGACCACATAATTATAACATTTCTGTTATTTATATCACATTGCATAATGCATCTCTGAATCTAGTCGCTCAGTGAGATGTGAAAATTACCATTATATGTAATTTATCACTACTTTTATTTATAATTTATCTATACCTTCTTACCAATATAAGCTCATCCAAATATCTGATTAGTTTTAAATATTACATATATATTCACTTGGGCAAAAAACATCTGTTGGCTGAGGACTGTTGGATTGTAGGGAATAAAAGTTCTTTTCCTTGTTCCCAATTATTCTGTCTGAGTCACTTTTGGTAAATTCCCCACTAAGTTCTCAAGCTAAATAAAACCTATTTATTTAGAGTGGTAATGTACAGCTGTTTAGCTCTGTGTTTTCTAGCAGGCACTATTAACTTAGAATCTATCGGAGCAGGTGTGGATTACGCTCTAATTATCATGGATTGTATTGTGTTTTGAGATAAATGATGACTATATTTTCATTTAAAGCTTTCTGCTCCTTCTCTTCTTAGGTCTTATAATGTGAGTAATCTCACAGATGATTTAAAAGGCTTGTACAAGGTTGCTGGTGCTGATGGCAAAGGCATCACTTTTATCTTTACTGACAACGAAATAAAAGATGAGGCATTTCTAGAATATCTCAACAACCTGCTATCTTCAGGGGAGGTATGTCTCCAAAGTAGAGAAAGAAGTTATATTTTAAAAATGTAAATCTGAATAGAGAAAGCAGCAGTCTTTCAGAAGTGAGGTATTTAGGGACTTCCCTGGTGGCCCAGTGGCTAAGCCTCTGAGCTCCCAACACAGGGCGCCCTGGATCAATCCCTGGTCAGGGAAGCAGATACCACATGCTGCAACTAGGGTTTGCATGCTGCAGCAAAGATCCCATGCTGCAACTAAGACCTGGCACAGCCAAATAAGTAAATAATAATTATTAAAAAAAGAAGGGAAGCCATTTGGCACACGTTTTTCGTTTTAGAAATGATTAACACATGAGGTTCAATAGATTTTTTGAAGTTTCTGTGAAATTAATGCTGCTTACCTCCAGATATTTTATATGCTTTCTTCCATTTTAAGTGTGGTTCCTTATTTGTCTCTTAAATCTTTAGCTTAATCCTGTAGTTTATTTTAGGAAAAGCAAAGTTTATCTATCTATGTATCATTTATCTATCTAAATATCAGGTGTATAGAATTGTTGAAAAAGTTACACTAACTGTAAATAGATGTGTATGTCACCACTGAGTGCCAAAGAATTGATGCTTTTGAACTGTGGTGTTGGAGAAGACTCTTTAGAGTCCCTTGGACTGCAAGGAGATCCAACCAAGCCATCTTACAGGAGATCAGTCCTGAGTGTTCATTGGAAGGACTGATGATGAAGCTGAGGCTCCAATACTTTGGCCACCTGATGTGAAGAACTGACTCATTGGAAAAGACCCTGATGCTGGAAAAGATTGAAGGCGGGAGGAGAAGGGGACAACAGAGGATGAGATGGTTGGATGGCATCACCAACTCAATGGACATGAGTTTGAGTAAACTCTGGGAGTTGGTGATGGACAAGGAGGCCTGGCATGCTGCAGTCCATTGGGTCGCAAAGAGTCCATGGACATGACTGAGTGAGTGAACTGAACTCAATGTCACCACTGCTGACACCATTTTTATCATCACTTCTTTGACCACCCACATGCTTGGTACTTTATTAGAAGGATACACAGGACTCAGCATATAGTTGAGCTTATGATTAAGATTTATTGCAGCAGCACAGTAAGGATTTTCAGCTGGATCAGTAAAGAAAAAGACACATCAGGGGAGTCTGGGGAAATCCATATACATGCTTCCTATTAATATGTTCTCACTAAAGGGTCCATACAGAATGTGTTTTTGGTGTGAAGTGAAAGTGAAGAAACGTGAAGTGAAGTGCAGAAACACAGGTGCTCTTTCTGTTCAAGGAAGCTCATTTGAGACTCAGAATTCAAGATTTTCTTAGGGGCTGGTCATGTAGTTGTTCTCTGCCTAGCCGCAACTGCCAAAATTCCAGACTCCCAGAAGTAAAGCAGATGTTCACCATATATCCCAATGTTTTTATAAATAGTAGCTACAGTGGAACAGCCTTATTGATTAGTAATGGAGCCTTCCTTCCAAAAGCCTAGTTCTCAGATGCCAGGCGAAGGCCAGCCCTGCGAGCACACCTTGCGTGTGCACTCTCCCCTTCACAGTGACGTGTCTGGGTGCTTACTGATGCATGCTCTAGTTAACTATTTTGGAACCACAGTTGAGACTGACTGTGAATCAGAACGAAGGCATCACTGGACATTTAAGTGGTGATTGGAATGGTAAACAAGATGGCTTTTTGGTAATAGCTATTTGAGCAAAAGGAAACTTAATTTGCTCCTGATTAAGCTGCTAAATAAAAAGTTGTGCTCTTGGAATTTCTGGCAAACTAGGGATTTGACTGTAGAGATGCAGGAAAAAATGTGAAAAGAAATGACATGCAGTGGTGGGGGTGGGGGGAAACCAGACTTTGGCAGTGCGTTGGCTGTGGGGAACTCTCGAAATACTGAACCCTTTCTTGCCTATTCCTCAAAGATCTCCAATTTGTTTGCACGGGACGAGATGGATGAAATCACCCAAGGGCTGATATCGGTCATGAAAAGGGAGCTCCCTCGCCATCCTCCCACCTTCGATAATCTGTATGAGTACTTCATTTCACGATCAAGGAAGAACTTGCACGTTGTTCTCTGCTTTTCTCCAGTGAGTTTTTACTTTAGTTATTTCTACGTAGGAGGAGTTACTTCCTTGAATGTACTTAGTTCGCCTTCTCTGATGAGATGATTTGCTCAGAAATGAACACTTGTTACTTCTTGACTACCACCAATCTCCACTGACCAAAATCATACTAAAGAGTGAAAATTGAGTGTACTCATTAGCAATTATTGCATACCCTACAACTTTGATTACCTAGAGACAGAAATTATTTATTTTAAGGGATTTGGTGATATAGTCTTTTCTAGCTTTAGCTCCAATGTATTCATACCATCTAGAATGTCCCTGATGTAGGTTTGAATGTCTCTCACTCACTGTGCTATCCAGTATTGTAACCATTAGCCATGTGTGGCCATTTGATTTTTGATCAGTTAAAACTAAGTAAAAATGAAAATCCAATTTCTCAGTCCCACTAGCTTCATTTCAAATATTCAATAGCTGCACGTGGCTAGGGATTACTATGGAAAGCACACATATAGATCCTTTCCATCATCATAGAAAATTCTATTGGGCACTTCTGCTCTTGGGGGTGGGGGAGGTGGCTCACTAACTTACAGGGCATCTTGCTTAATTTTTAGGTAGTCTAATAGCCAGAAAGGTCTTCTTTACAAACAGTGGAATTTTGTCTCTGACTCTTCACCTGTGATTTCGTTTGTCCTGTAAAGTGAATCCAATCCCTCTCCTTTACTCAGCTCTTCAGATATTTGGAGAAAGTTTCTGCAGACTCCCTAAGTCATTTCTTTTTTAGACCAAACACCTCCCATTCCTTCTGCAGATCTCACTTGCCCTGGTTCCAGGCCTTTCACTGTCCTGGTCATCTGTCTCTGTAGAAGTGTGCTTTGTCAGTTTCCTTTTTTTTCTATCCATTTTTCCTTTATTGGAACAGATCTTTAATGTCAGATTGTTTAAAATTTTCTTTAAAATTTTGAGTATCAAATTTAGTTGTTTTTTTTTCTTGCCTAAGAATCCCTCTTGAGCCTCCCACCCGCCTCCTGTCCCGCCCATCTGGGCCGTCACAGCGCGCCGGGCTGGGCTCCCTGCGTTGTGCAGCAGCTTCCCCTGGTGGTCTCTCTTTTACATGGTAGTGAATACACGTCACTGCTACTTTCTCGATTCGTCCTACTCTCCCTTCTCTCACTGTGTCCACAAGTCCGTTCTCTATGTCTGCATCTCTATTTCTTCCTTGTAAAGAGGTTCATCAGTACTGTTTATCTAGGTTCTTATATATGTGTTACTATACAATATTTGTTTTTCTCTTTCTGACTTACTTCACTCTGTATAACAGGCTGTAGATTCATCTCCTTCACTACAACTGACTCAAATCCATTCCTTTTTATGACTGAGTAATATTCCGTTGTGTGTTTGTAGCACATGGGCAAAGAAGATGTCAGTGTCTTCTTACATGGGAGCTCCTAGAATTGAGCAGAATGAGTCTTAGGAAAGGAGAGAATGTGGAACTATTACCTCCTTGCACCTGGACACTTCATTTACATATTCATGCAGTCTAAGAAGATTTCTAAAATAATGTGTTGTGTCAGGCTATTGGCTCAGAATATAAAAAGGTCTCTATGCCTGACTAATCATCCCTCTGTGTTTTTTGAAAATATAATTTTTAAAATGTATAATGCTTTTTGACACTTCTGTCGCTAGGTTGGTGAGAAGTTCCGTGCCCGCTCTTTGAAATTTCCGGGCTTGATCTCGGGCTGCACCATGGACTGGTTCAGTCGCTGGCCTAGGGAGGCGCTGGTCGCCGTGGCCTCCTACTTCGTCTCAGGCTATAGTATTGTCTGCTCTAGCGACACCAAAAGACAAGTTGTAGAAACAATGGGCCTCTTTCACGACATGGTTTCAGAGAGCTGTGAAAGTTATTTCCAAAGGTAAGTGATGATGCGTGAGCGTGACAGCTACCGAAACACAAGGTTCACTCCAAAGACGAATAAAATGTAACATCCAGTAACACACTCGTCACAGTGATTGAGCTCAAAATCCCAGCTGCTCTTAGATTTTTCCCTCGCTTTGATTTTCTAGTGATTATGTATTAAAATGATGACAAATAATTGAGATTTTAAAATTAACTAGTGTCCATACTTTTAATTACCCCTTTCCCTCTGGGCTTCAAAGTAACAGATACTTAATGAATTATTTTATTTCACTTGCTTAATTAATTTTTTGGAAATGACTTAAAATAATTCATTATAAACTCTTTAAAATTTGTTTCTTATTCAAGTTCATTATTTATTTGGTTAAAGAAGTCCACTGTCCTAAAGCTTCATTATTGCCTTATGCTAAGGGATCATTAATATGCATCACTTAATCTTGTCTGTGTTTTCATGACAAATAATTATGAAACTGAAGTTTAATTGACAGTAGAAGAGTCCAGTCCCTAAAAGCAGAAATGGCGTTCATGATGTGAAAGCTGGTGTTGACAGTTCAAGAATACAGCAGTTTTTTCCAAAGTGTGATAGTCACTGGTATGATTGCTATAAATAAAGGTGGGCCAACATGGTTTCTATAACAGAGCACTTCTTCCTTAGGGTTCATGGATGAGCTTCAGGGGGTGCAGTACCTCCCAGAAAGCCTATTTTTCTTCATGGAGAGTCTTCAGTTCAGTTGCTCAGTTGTGTCCAACTCTTTGCGACCCCATGGATGCACACCAGGTCTCCCTGTCCATCACCAACTCCTGGAGCTTACTCAAACTCATGTCCATTGAGTCAGTGATGCTATGCAACCATCTCATCCTCTGTCATCCCCTTCTCCTCCTGCCTTCAATCTTTCCCAGCATCAGGGTCTTTTCTAAGGAGTTAGTTCTTTGCATCAGGTGGCCAAAGTATTAGAGCTTCAACTTCAGCATCAGTCCTTCCAATGAGTATTCAGGACTGATTTCCTTTAAGATTGACTGGTTGGATCTCCTTGCAGTCCAAGGGACTCTCAAGAGTTTTCTCCAACACCACAGTTCAAAAGCATCAGTTCTTCAGCGCTCAGCTTTCTTTATAGTCCAACTCTCACATCCATACATGACTACTGAAAGAACCATAGCTTTAAGTAGATGGACCTTTGTCATCAAAGTAATGTCTCTGTTTTTTAATATGCTGTCTAGGCTGGTCATAGCTTTTCTTCCAAGGAGCAAGCATCTTTTAATTTCATGGCTGCAGTCACCATCTGCAGTGATTTTGGAGCTCAAGAAAATAAAGTCTGTCACTGTTTCCACTGTTTCCCCATCTATTTGCCATGAAGTAATGGGACCAGATGGAGAGTCTTGGTAGCACTTAATTGATTTTCCAAGGGGTAGGGGATCCTATCTCACAAAAACTTGTTTATCCTGTGTCGTTTTCTTTACTTAAAACTGTACATGGACCATCCTCTTAAATAGTTATAGATAATCTCCCAGATTCTCTTGGTAAATCTGTGTATATTAATTCTCTTTGTTGGGAAGATTTTCTTTCTGCTTAACTTGCACTCCACCTCTACTGCTGTCAACTTGTGAAGAGAAGTTTTTACTTTTGTGCAGCTACAAAAAACCATGTCTTTAGTTTTGAAAATTTGGTGTATTTGTCAAAGTTTTCAATATCCTCTTATTGTAGAAGTTTATTCTGAATGCATTATATATGCATAATATGGGATTTCCCTGGGAGTCCAGTGGTTAAGATTTTGCCGTCCAACGTAGGAGGTGCTGGTTCGATCTCTGATCGGGTAGCTAATAAAAATCCCACATGCCTTGCAGCCAAAAACAGAAGCAGAGTTGTAACAAATTCAATAAAAGGCTTTAAAAATGGCCTGCATAAAAAAAGATATGTAAAAGATATTTATATAATGTTTTACTAATAGTCACATATATGCCAGAGTTCTTTAAAATGCTTTTTAATGTTCAGAACTCCAAAAGTAAAATTTTAATATAAAATAAACGTACTGTAATATAAAAATATGAATTTTTAGTATGTGAAGATCTCTTCTTTGACTTTAGTTTCTCCTGTATAAAAATTTTTCCTTTTACTTGTTTCTATTGTTAAATATAATTATTATACTGAAACCGTAGTGATTTGGATGTTCGAATCAAGTGTGCCTTGATTTCAAGGATAATCCAGAAATTCAGGGGAGAGATTGGCTTTCACCGTTGTAAGCCCACTCATCTCATCTGGGTTTCTAGTGGGGAAGAGGTGTGTAGCAAATATCTGGCGAATGAAAACAGATCTCGGCACAAATTCATTTCAACCACCTATCCCTAATATTTGTATAGAACATTAAAGTTTACAAAGTGTGTTTACGTATGCTGTTTTATTTTTTGATCTTCACAAAATCCTAGGAGGTGTAGGACAGTGATTCTTTTCTCAGTTTTCCAGAAGAGGAAACAGAAGCCCAGAATGGGGATAAGGGTCAAGTCAAAGAATCAGTTAGAGATACAGTATTCCTGCTGCCTCACGGGAAGGTCTTTTTTTCTGTTCTACTCTCAGATACCGCCGAAGAGCGCACGTGACTCCCAAATCTTACCTTTCATTTATAAATGGTTATAAAAACATTTACACTGAAAAGGTGAAATACATTAATGAGCAAGCTGAACGTATGAATATTGGTAAGTGGAACAGAATCTGATCTTTTAGGGCTTGTCTGAAAGAGATCCCAATATTTTGTTTGGTGGACATTGTTGTTTGAAAATGAAATACTTATTTTTCATATTGAAATATTGATTTATAATCAATATTGAAATATTGCTGATAGTAGATTATTTTGAGGGATATCTTTATGGGTCTTTTGACCTGTCAAGAACGTCTGGGCAGGAAAAATGTAAACAGAGGTGGCCTGTTTTTCTTCTGGAACCATTTCTTCCAGCGCTTTCAGCTTTGGGTCCATCCTGTTGGGTAGTGAGTCACCGTGGTTGTTGAGCTGCTGCTTACAGATGGGGAAAAGCCAGCTCCTGGGTACTGACCACAGTTTCAATTTATGGTTTCATTGCCATTTCCCTCAATTTGTGTAAACTTTGCCGTGTTACTTCTTCTCAGATTTCTAACAAAGGAAAAAACAAAACAGAAACAAAAGCAAAAAAATGAAAACAAAAAGAGACTTTACGTGAGCAGTGGTTTTCTAAGTGTCCAGTATATGTAGTGTAAGTAGGAAAAGTGTAAGTGGGAACAGATTTTATGTCCAGAAAGCATTTGGCCCAGATAATCCTGAAATGCCTTAGTTCTGTATTTTCACTTCTGCACAGAACGTGGTCACAAAGCATAAAGGCCTGTGAAGCTACAGTGATGATCGGTGCCCTGTGAGAGAAACGTCCTTCTGTTGGCTTTCTCGTGGCTTTCCGCAGCTTTTTTATATGATGCTCTAGAATCGGTGGTGTGCTGAAGCTACCTGCACTGGCTCATGAGAACTGATGGTTAAATTAGGAATGTGATGATCTGGTTGATAACCACAGCCTTCATTAAAAATTAATAAACTTACAATTAAATTAATTATGTTAATGAGGGCAATCAATACTCAAAACTCATTACTTCTTAGTTATTTTTACTTTATTATTATTAATGTTCTTGGGGAACATTATTATTTCTATTCTATCTATGTGGCAGAAATATTATATAATGGTGTGTTGCTGAGAACCAGGCAAGGTGGGATTATCTACACGGTGGACACTGGAACCATCCAAATGAATGCCCTCACTCCAGACCCAGAATCTAAATGTTTACCAACACACCTCTATCTAGCGACTAGTGAGATTTTCAGTTAACCAGTTATTTTTGTCTAGAGCACTGAGAGTCTCAGAAACAGTTGCAGAAGTTTTAGCAGTTATTTTCACTGTTATAGGAGAGAACCACAAAAAATGTTAATATATTATGTCTCATTTGCCGTCTCAGTTGCAGTGTGATTCAAAGGCAAAAAATGATAGTTACAAACTGTTTGCAAAGCCAAGGAGAGCATACGTTTGTCAAATAAGTTTCCTGGCTAAATTCATTTTACTTGTTATAGCAATATGACTTTCCCTTAAATGTAACTAGATGATATTCTTCATTCAGACCTATTTTCTTCATTTCCTGCTGAACCGAAACTGTTAGAAATATGGTCAGTATTATTGCTTCTAAAATATGTGTATTTTAAGACATCTTGTCCATAATTATTTTGTGTTTGTTATAGTGTACATTATGGTGCCTTAGGGCTTCCCAGATGGCCCTAATGGCATCCCAGGTGGTAAAGGACTTGCCTGCCAGTGCGAGAGACATAAGAGATATGGGTTCAATCCCTGGGTCAGGAAGATCCCCTGGAGGAAGGCATGGCAACCCACTCCAGTATTCTTGCCTGGAAAATCCCATGAACAGAGAAACCTGGTGGGCTACAGTCCATGGGGTTGCAAAGAGCTGGACATGACTGATGAGACAGCATGCACGCAGCACATGGTTCTTTATAAGTAGTAAATATTGAATAAGTATTTGATGAGGGGATAATCATATATTCAGTGAAAGTGTCTATGTGTGTGTTTGTAAAGGTCTTGACAAGCTGATGGAGGCAAGTGAATCTGTGGCAAAACTCTCTCAGGATCTTGCAGTAAAAGAGAAGGAGTTGGCAGTGGCTTCCGTAAAAGCAGATGAAGTGAGTTGGCATTTACACTGTGAAGCATATCTTCCCACATTTAAAAAAAAGCATTGTTTAAAATGTTATTAAAAAGTAAACAGAATATAAACCCACAGGTTATTTCCAGTAAAATACAGCCCACATGGGGTCACAAAAGAGTCGGATACGACTTAGCAACTAAACAACAATAGCAACATTTACAAAGACCGTTAGATATTTTTGTTTAATTTATACCAAAACATACCTAAACTATTATATCCTCTACTTGGTCTAAGACTGTTTTTTCCTGCTCTGGTTCTCTCTCGTTTCCTGTCATCTGTATAGGAAATTTCTGCTTGACAATAAATTATATTAGATCTTCTCTTTAAGGTCTCTGCAGACTCTAGGTTTCTGGGGTAGCCCAAGTTTGATCTGAAGTTTGTTTTAAGGAAGGAAAAGAATAAAAAGAAGAGTTGATTGAGTCTTTTTTAAAAGATGCTCCTCCCAAGGTGATAGGGATATATATGTGTTACTTCTCTACCTACTGCTTCTCCCCCAGGCTCAGGCTGCTTTCACCTTGCACTCACAGAGTCAGTTAAGAATAGATGCTTAAGTCTCTACCTTTAGCCAGTTATTGAAATATTAGAGCATAGGAGAGGCACTTAGCATATGACATAAGGTAGACCCTTAGCATCCTGATATATGGTAGGCAGTCAACAAACATTAGCTATTTTTTTTGTTATTACATGAGGCTTCATATGGTTTCTGACCTTATTCCATGGCACTGACTTTGAATAGTTTTAATTTTCTAGAAATAACATAGAGTATAAATATCATTTTTCTGAAAGTTTAAAATATTTATTAATACAGTTCATGACCGAGAGAAGCTTAGGAAACAAAGATTACAAAGCTACTCAGAGGAGTTACTTTAATACATCTTAAAATATAGACAGCTTAAATGGGGGATGAATTTTCTCTCATTCTTATTTTATATTATATACTCAAATCTGTAAATTATGCTGAAAAGATTTCTATTGATCCTCATGTTTTCTTTCTTTAACAGGTATTAGCAGAAGTCACAGTAAGTGCTCAGGCTTCAGCCAAAGTGAAAAATGAAGTGCAGGAAGTAAAAGACAAAGCCCAAAAAATAGTGGATGAAATCGATAGTGAAAAAGTAATAGCTGAGACCAAGCTCGAGGCAGCTAGACCTGCATTGGAAGAAGCAGAAGCAGCCCTGAATGTGAGCAGTGCATTGTTATCCCTCCCAACACAGGTCCTAGCTGGCACCACGTGTCATTACATAAAATTTAGTTATGGGATTTCTAATCAGAAAACTGAATTGAATTCTTAATGTGATTGTGATCTCTGAGTCTTGAAGCAAATATTTCTGCTGATTACATTTCCTAAGTTTATTTTTTTAAGTCTTTACTTCCCATAACTTACTTTCATCCCACAAAGCATCTTTCCATGAGAACTGAGGAATAATGCTTAGTGTGATTATTGGCTTAAACTGTATCCTAAGGGATTCAGATTATACAGACAGCCTTCTCAGTTCCTTCAGCATCCTGACTAGGTTATGTCATGCACTCTTTAACATTTTTTAAAAATCCTCTTACGGTTCCCATTTCTCTAATTTAAAGTCCTAAGATGGGTATCCAGGACTGTGAAGCAAGAAGGGACAGCTTCAGAGGCAAGCAGATCTCCATTTGCCTCTCATGACCATACGGTAGATAGTCTCAAGTAAAGTTTACTTAACTCTCTTGGATCTCTGTCAAGATTCTAATTCTTTCTTGATCTTTGAAGAATCAATGTATGCATTAAAAAGTAATGAATAGTTCACTGGGTACATGGAAGGAACTCAATAAGTATTCGTGCTACTGCTGTGATACCTGGCTCCTGTCTGCCCCTTCAATTTTACCTTAATTTGTCCCTACACACAGCATGATCCAGCCATACAGAAACACCTAAATGCTTCTGCAGTAATTATGGTCTGTTACTTTTAAATGGGTCTCTATCTGCCGGGAACACTTTCTACTTTTCCTAACTTTCATGACTAGTAAGAGTCAGTCTGCAGGACCAAGCTCAGATTTCACCCCTTCCAGGAAGTCCTGAACCTCCTTTGTTTTCCTGTCACTACTAGACGTCTGTCGTGTCAGATAATCATAGGGTAATTGTGTTTCTCTCTCTTTGAAAGATTCTGAGGACAGGGATATTTTGGTTTTGCTCTTATTTTATATGGGAGAATGTCTGTGATTGTTAAATGCATTAATAGATTTAGGATCATCATTTAATAAAATTGTAACAATGACCTGGACACACTTTCCACCCTCCCTTCTTTTGTGGGTCCTATGATAACACATGAGAGAGTGATCACTGAGTCAAATGGGTCTTAGGAGTTTTTATGGATCATATGATGTCCCAGTCCTTCTTGACTTGAATGTCAGGAGATGTCCTATTTCTAACTCAGCTCACAGATAGAAACTTCCAAAAATATTTTTATGAGTCATATGGTACAATAACTTTACTTGTCTCCTTCGAATTCTCTCCCTTCCATAGACAGGGCAACCTTCAAAATGAAAACTGAAGGTGAGGTTTCTGATATTCAGGGCCTTGCCCCTTTTTTAATACTCATATGTAATATAGACTCTATGCTTTGAAGATGAAATTATCTAAATGGTAAACATTAATGACAGTTGTTGCTAATGGAGGTCTGGGGTGATGGCCAATGAATGGTAGTGATATTCTAAACCAATTCTTTGATAACTTTTGGGGGAAATGCAAACAAAGAAACAGAAATCCTAACTTAACCATGAAAGATCCATTATGTAAGAATCTTGGAATGCAGACCCTTGATGTAAATGTCAGGAATTGGGAAGAAAATATGTTTTAAAATTTTCCATTTTAAGTTTTTAAAAGTATGAGAGTTCCATATGACTAGGAATACTACTCAGCAAAAATATTCTGATCCCTAACCCCAAATACAGACTATCAAGCCAAATGATATTGCCACAGTCAGGAAACTTGCAAAGCCCCCTCATCTTATTATGAGAATCATGGACTGTGTTCTGTTACTATTTCAAAAGAAAATTGACCCTGTCACTATGGATCCAGAAAAACCTTGCTGCAAGCCATCATGGGGCGAGTCATTAAAAGTAAGTAAAATCTATCTCTATAAGTCCTTTGAGGTGTATTAGGTGTCTGCATCCCAGGACACTCAATACAGACCAGACACAATGGCAGACAAATAATTGATCATTGTATACTGAAGAATTTATCTTAAATTGCATCTCTCAAAATGTAATGCCTCTTTAAAATGTAAGATTTTAAAGCTGAATGCCCTCTTTTTATAAAAATCTGTCCAGAACCCATACCTAGTATTGGCACAGTCTTTTTTTTTTTAAAGGGGAAATTTTATTGTAAATTATACCTAAATAAAGATGTTGAAAAAGAAGCCATGGTACAAAAGTAAATATACTCTTACCATTCAATTCAGCAATCATGCTCCTCAGTATTTACCCAAATGAGCTGAAAACTTATACCCACACAAAAGCCTGCTCACAGGGGTTTTTATAGCAGCTTTATTCATGATTTCCAAAACATGGATGCAACCAAGATGCCTTTCAGTATGTGAGTAGTTAAATAAACAGTGGTACATCTGGACCATAGAATATTATTGTCCCCCCGCACACACACAAAAATAATACATGTATAAAATAGATAACTAGTGAGAACCTATTGTATGGCACAGGAACTCTATTCAGTGATCTGTGATAACCTAAATGGGAAGAAATCCAAGGAAGAGGGTGTTGTGTATGTGTGGCTGATTCAGTTTGCTTACAGCAGAAACTAACACAACATTGTAAAGCAACTATAGTACAATTTAAAAACAATATATAATATGCACTTAAATGCATATTACTCAGTGAAGGAAGTATTGGCACAATGTTGATGTCAACCCAACTCCATCTATAAAAAGGGGCTTGTGTGGTTGGTGGCATTTAGACGCACTCACTAGGTGGGAAACTTACGTTGTTTTTCTTCTTTGCTCTTCTCCATGGAAACAGGAAGACAGCTTGCAATTTACGGCTTTAGGTTGACTACTGCCATAGTCTTGATTTGTATGTTTAGAGCAAATCAATTATTACTTCTTTGAAAAAAATTCAATTTAGAAGTACATGCTAACTTAGAAAGAAAGTACATATTTTTTCCCAGAGCTTACAGGCTGTAATACTATTTTTCAGTTGATGAGTGCAACAGGATTCCTGTGGAGTCTTCAGCAGTTCCCCAAGGACACAATAAATGAAGAGACTGTTGAGTTACTACAGCCATATTTTAACATGGATGATTACACTTTTGAAAGTGCCAAAAAGGTCTGTGGGAATGTGGCTGGTCTGCTGTCTTGGACACTTGCTATGGCAACATTTTATGGTGTCAACAGAGAAGTGTTGCCTCTGAAGGTAAAAATTTCCCTCCTTCTCCCAGCAAATCAGTGTTTAATAAAATCAGTCATCAGTATCACTGCCGTTAAAAAGCAAAGCATAATTTAGACTAATAAAGGTAGGTTTCTCCATTACCAGATTTTTCTTTTTCTCTGTATGCCCAGTCACAGTTTCTCATTCTTTTTATAACTGTTGCATGCTTCTTGGCATCACAGACAAGAAAAAAACCAACTTGTTGACTTACACAAGGCATGAGTTTATTGGGAATAATAATTGGGGCTTCCCTGGTAGCTCAGCTGGTAGGGGATCCACCTGCAATTCAGGAGACCCCAGTTCTATTCCTGGGTCAGGAAGATCTGCTGAGAAGGGAAAGGCTACCCACTCCAGTATTCTGGCCTAGAGAATTCCATGGACTACAGTCTATGGGGTTGCAAAGAGTCGAACATGACTGAGCTATCATGAAAGAAAATTGGCCATATCTTTAAGTTTGGTGATTAGGTTTGGAGATTGAATTTGATTACTATATTCCAAACAAAATTTATGAAAATTAAGATCAACACCTAGAAATGTTTTAAATTTCAAAGACAGGAAGAAAAGCTTATAGGCACTTAAGAAACAAAATGTAAAAGATGGCTCACAAAAGAAGAGAAATCAGGACGTCACAGTCTTGCCGCAACCCTAAATACTAGAAAGTAACAGCAAAACATATGCAGGGGAAATTACTGGCCTCTAAGAATTCAGTGACTAACCAAACTGCCCTCGGTGTGAGCAGGTGAGTGATAGTCGCTCAGTCGTGTCCGACTCTTTGTGGCCCCGTGTACTGCAGCCCGCCAGGCTCCTCTGTCCGTGGAATTCTCCAGGCAAGAGTACTGGAGTGGGTTGCCATTTCCTTATCCTCAATATATGAGGGAACAAAAAGACATTTTTTTTTTTTTTATGTGGACCATTTTTATAGTCTTTATTGAATTTGTTACAGAATGGTTTCTGTTTTCTGTCTTGGTTTTTCAGCCCCAAGCCATGTGGAATTCTTGTTCCCTAACCTGGGATCAAACCCACGCCCCCTGCATTGGAAGTCAAAGTCTTAACTACTAGGCCACCAGGGAAGTCCCCAAAAGATATTCTTAGGGATGCAATTTAAGTGTTAAGGGATAAACACATTCTATCTCACTCTCTCTCACACATATACCATCTATACTGGGCCAGATTGTCCTTTATGTCTGAGAGAACAAAAATACATTTTCAGGAGTTCGAAAGATTAACAAAATATACCAGCCAGACACATAATATCCCCCACTTCCCGCCCCCAGCCCATCCCATAAAACTAGAAGAGTTGGAAGTGGTTGCTCTGTGGAATTGAAAGTGGTGAGCAAGTGGGCAGGGGGTTACTGTTTTCATAATAAGCCTTATACAAATGGCTGACTCTTTAAATTGTGCACAGAGGTAACTTGAAGAAAAATAGAAAAAAAATTAAAAATAGGAAAGTTTTAACAAGAGAAATGATGAACAAATATAGCAAATACACTCAAACCAACAGATACCAAGAAAGAAATATTACTGTAAATGTAGAATTCAAGGAAAAAAAAGCACTTATAAGAGCAGTTATTTTTATGGGTAAAAATTATGATTCACAGTGAGAATTAATTGTAATAATGCTTTATGAAATAAAAATAACATCAAATTACATAAGACAAAATCCATCAATATTTTATGTGGAGTTTTTTTTTTAAATTCCTATAATTTGAGACTATGGCATATACTATCAATCCATGACAGGTCTGGTAGGCAGAAGGCCAACTTTAGAAGGGACCATACTTGGCTTAATGCTCTGCTATCACCCTCTTAAAGTCCTTAATAATTTTTAAACAAGGAGCTCTACAGTTTCGTTTCACGCTTTTATGTAGCCAGTCCTGAGTAGGCATAAATTAGTAATTATATAGAGATTTTATAATATGTTATTTTTAAGCTTGAATAGCTACATTGGACTGTCTTCAATATGAACGAAGTATATGAAATTATTTCTAGTGTCCAAGAAATATTTACAAAAATTGATGATATTCAGTCCCAAAAGAAAACTTTGATTCAATCCCCAAAAACAAAAATTGCTGAAACCTCCTTCTCTGACTATAAGCAATAAAATTAGAACACTTTAAAAAAAAGCGAGTCAATTCTGTTTAGAAAATGATGACAAAAATCTAGTTATGAAAGGTTTTAAAATTTATTTATTTTTTATTGAAGGATAATTGCTTTACAGATTTTTGTTGTTTTCTGTCAAACTTTGTGAGGTGGCCAAAATGCTATCTTCTTAACCCTTAAGTGAACCAAAGAACTAAACAATAGGATATATATATATAAGTGTTCACAAACACACACACACACACACAGAGGTTAGTAAAAGTAGAAAGAGTTAATAAAAATAATGTTAAAAATCAGAAAAAAGTAGCAAAATTAAAGAATTCGTGCTTTGCAATATACACATACATATAAGAGCCAACTCACTGGAAAAGATCCTGATGCTGGGAAAGATTCAAGGCCGGAGGAGAAGGGGACGACAGAGGACAAAATGGTTGGACGGCATTACTGAATCAACGGACATGAGTTTGAGCAAGCTCTGGGAGATAGTGAAGGGTAGGGAAACCTGGCATGCTGCAGTCCTCAGGGTTGCAAAGAGTCAGACATGAGTTAGCAACTGAACAACAGCTATATATATGATATGTATGAAAAACTGATCAGGGACTTCTCTGGCAGTCCAGTAGTTAAGAATCTGCCTTCCAATGCAGGGGATGTGCATTCCACCCCTCGTCAGGCAACTAAGATCCCACTTGCTGCGTGGCACGTAAGCCCACGTGCCACAACTAAGACCCAATGCTACCAAATAAGTAAATAAATAAATACAAAAACTAATCAGCAAGAAAATACACAAAAATAAATGCCTATAATACGTAAACCCATATAATTACAGATTGTAGATTTAAATAGAGGCAAATTTTATAGTTATTTGTAAATACAGTAGAAAATCTAAGTGAAATGAAAATTTCCCGAGAAAAAGAGCTAATTTCAAAACCACAAATATTGAGAAAGAAAATGAGAAAGTTATCAAGGAACTTCTACCCCAGAAAGCTCTAGAGCTATATTACTTTACTGATTAATTACTTGAAATTTATAAGAAACAAGTAATTATCATGCTGTAGGACTGAGAGAAAGATGAAAAGCTACTGTTTTTCATTACAGCCATTTCAGTTCAAAAATTCTTACCCCAAAAACAATACTAAACGTTTGCATACTTAATAGTATTTCAGTTCAGTTCTTATAACAGTTTAAAATGAGGGTGGGGGGGAAGAAATGTATATAAGTACACAGAAGTTAAGGAAATTACAATATATCCAACTGATGTTCATAAGGAAAGTGTTTAATGATGTAAGGAAATGATTATACTACTCTAAGTGAAAAAAATACCAAAATGGTAGTTGTCCATTTGTTAACACAATACTCATAAATTCTTTTCTGTGTAAAATCACGAGTGATTAATTTTCTCCTTCCCATACATTTCTGTGTTTTCCATATTGAACATTAATAATTAAAAGGAACTTCAATGACATTTCTCTGCTTCCCCAGCTGAAGACAATGAAATAAACAACTTCCAAATAGGCCAAAAATGATGTCGTAACTTGTGTTATTATTTACCAATTACAAGCATGAAAGTTTCATAGCATTAATACACCTCTACACTGATCACCTCTTCTTCCTTTTAAGGCTAACCTGGCCAAGCAGGAGGGCCGCTTAGCAGTTGCCAATGCTGAACTGGGCAAGGCCCAGGCACTGCTGGATGAGAAACAAGCTGAGTTGGATAAAGTGCAAGCCAAATTTGATGCAGCAATGAATGAAAAAATGGTGAGATCAAATATACAGAAATTACTAATATGACACACTGAAATGCTACCCAAGTATGTGTTGTATTTAGGGATCAGGCATATGTTTACAACTAAAAATACTGACCTGAGTGCCCTTTCTCACTGGCCATGTCTACTTTTTTTGGACCTTCAACACTCTACATTCTTTTTTCTGTTTTTAATAACTGTTTGCAGTGATGTGATACACAGGAGTACTGACTTTGGAGTCAGGACACTGGGTTTGAGATCTATATCAGACACTTATGAATTGTGCAGTGAAAGTGAGTGACTTACCAACTTTACTGTCAAATGGGGATCCTAACATGACCTCATGGTATAGGTTGTAGCAGTGGTGATCTGGTAAACGTTCAACAATCAGCTTGGCTCTTTTTCTGGTGGCGGAGTCTGGAGAAGAGGAGCAGAAATGGCACCTCGCAAAGGAAAAGAAAAGAAGGAAGAACAGGTCATCAGCTTTGGCCCGCAAGTGGCTGAAGGAGAAAACATATTTGGTGTGTGCCACATCTTTGCATCCCTCAACAACACTTTTATCCATGACACTGATCTTTCTGGCAAGGAAACCATCTGCCATGTAATTGGTGGGATGAAGGTGAAGGCTGACCGAGATGAGTCCTCACCATAAGCTGCCATAAGTAGCCCAGAGATGCAAGGAGCTGGGCATCATTGCCCTCCACATCAAACTCCGGGCCACAGGAAGAAATAGGACCAAGACTCCTGGACCAGGGGCCCAGTCAGCGCTTAGAGCCCTCACCCACTCAGGGATCAAAAGTGGGCGGATTGAGGATGTCACCCCATCCTCTCCGACAGCACCTGCAGGAAAGGATCAGCTTGTGGGGGTGCGGGCCAAGGGGAGAAGAAAGCCTTGATTTGCAGTGTTTGCTTATTTCTGTGGTCTAGGTACCTCCTCCACTGTCGGTTCTAAGCTATCTATGAGGCAGTTGAGAGAGAAGATGAGCGTGCCATTATATCCTATTGCCACCATGCAGAGGCGGTGAACTTCACCCAGGAGTATAGATAATACAAATATATAGTCGACAATTAGGAGTTGATGAATTTTGATGATTCATTACCTTTAATATAATGGGCTTAATTGTAAGTTTATATAATTTAGTTTTTCACAGTGGCTGTGTTTAATGCCAGCTCACAAATTTTCTGAAAAATGTTAACAGTTGACTCCTTTGAGCTGATACAAGCTGGCTGCAGCATACTACTGTTGTGTAGATTTTTTCTGTAGAAAAAGAAAAAATCCTTTATAAACTGCAAAGAACTCAGAGTCATTATTTTTTTTTTTTTTTTTTTTTTCCTCTAATTTTATTTTATTTTTAAACTTTACATAATTGTATTAGTTTTTGCCAAATATCAAAATGAATCCGCCACAGGTATACATGTGTTCCCCATCCCGAACCCTCCTCCCTCCTCCCTCCCCCATACCATCCCTCTGGGCCGTCCCAAGTATGAAGGAGAAATCAAAAGCTTTTCAGACAAGCAAAAGCTGAGAGAATTCTGCACCACCAAACCAGCTCTCCAACAAATACTAAAGGATATTCTCTAGACAGGAAACACAAAACGGTGTATAAACTCAACCCAAAACAATAAAGTAAATGGCAACGGGAACATACTTATCAGTAATTACCTTAAATGTAAGGTTGAATGCCCAAACCAAAAGACAAAGACTGGCTGAATGGATACAAAAACAAGACCCCTACATATGTTGTCTACAAGAGACCCACCTCAAAACAGGGGACACATACAGACTGAAAGTGAAGGGCTGAAAAAAGATTTTCCATGCAAATAGGGACCAAAAGAAAGCAGGAGTAGCAATACTCATATCAGATAAAATAGACTTTAAAACAAAGGCTGTGAAAAGAGACAAAGAAGGTCACTACATAATGATCAAAGGATCAATCCAAGAAGAAGATATAACAATTATAAATATATATGCACCCAACACGGGAGCACCACAGTACGTAAGACAAATGCTAACAAGTATGAAAGGAGAAATTAACAATAACACAATAATAGTGGGAGACTTTAATACCCCACTTACACCTATGGATAGATCAACTAAACAGAAAATTAACAAGGAAACACAAACTTTAAACGATACAATAGACCAGTTAGACCTAATTGATATCTATAGGTCATTTCATCCCAAAACAATGAATTTCACCTTTTTCTCAAGCGCACATGGAACCTTCTCCAGGATAGATCACATGCTGGGCCATAAAGCTAGCCTTGGTAAATTCAAAAAAATAGAAATCATTCCAAGCATTTTTTCTGACCACAATGCAGTAAGATTAGATCTCAATTACAGGAGAAAACTATTAAAAATTCCAACATATGGAGGCTGAACAACACGCTGCTGAATAACCAACAAATCACAGAAGAAATCAAAAAAAGAAATCAAAATTTGCATAGAAACGAATGAAAATGAAAACACAACAACCCAAAACCTGTGGGACACGGTAAAAGCAGTCCTAAGGGGAAAGTTCATAGTAAACAGGCACACCTCAAGAAACAAGAAAAAGTCAAATAAATAACCTAACTCTACACCTAAAGCAACTAGAAAAGGAAGAAATGAAGAACCCCAGGGTTAGTAGAAGGAAAGAAATCTTAAAAATTAGAGCAGAAATAAATGCAACAGAGTCATTATTAAATCCAGGACTTTAAAAGGTATATTTATTGTTTTGAAAATACTTAATAGAAATCCTATTTAAGCTATGTAATTTGGATTCTCCTTTCAAAATGGCTCCTTTTGAAATTTTGTAAGGTAAAATAACTGTATTATGAATGAATTATAAAAATTTAATATGTAAAATTTTACTGACTGTATTTTTAGATTATATTTATTTTGCACATTGAGAAATTCCTCCAGGTATTTTTACATGTCAATATAATGGATGTTTGATTAAGCAGTTTAAAAAGTTCTCTGAGACAGTCTCCTTTTATGAATGTAGGATTTGCTTAATGATGCTGACATGTGCCGGAAAAAGATGCAGGCAGCTTCCACCCTCATTGATGGACTGAGTGGAGAAAAAGTCCGATGGACTCAGCAAAGCAAAGAGTTCAGAGCTCAGATTAATAGGTATCAACTTTGGTCTTTGTTATAATTGCTCTCCTTAGTCATCAGCCCAAAGGCCACCTCTTGTGACATGGGGAGATAAAGTCGGATTCCCTGAAGTGCTTTTCTCCTCTGTTTCCATGTCCGCATGCCGGGATCCCACCATCTAAGAAAGTGCTTAGAGCTTGAGTCCCACACTCTAAAACGGAGAGAAGAAAACTTGGTGAAACATTTTTTAACTCACTATTTGTGTGGGGGTGCTTCTGATATCATCTGAATTTGCCAGAACAATCTAGATACTGGTTCCAGTTCTACACCTTTCACCTCAAGGATTTTGAAAGTGTAGACTGACAATTTGTTCTCAATGGAAGGGCATCTTGGGCTGGTGTCTTCTGAAAACTGAAAGAGAGGGAATGAGAGGGGAGTAGGAGAATGGCAAAAGGAAAAAGAAAGAGGATGACAAAGAAATAGTGGTTTAATCAAGGCTGAATATGAACAGGACTAGGACTTGCTTCTTCCTCATCTGGAAGTCAAGCTTCAGGACTCTAGGCTTCAGGGAGCCTCTTTCTTGCTCCTGGACTTATCCGAAATGTGGCCACTCCCACCCTGTTTGGAGCCTTTAGGCTGGCTCCTTTACCCGCTCCATGTCTTGTTGCCAAGTGTTAAGCAGGGAGCAGAGAAGAACTTCACCTAGTAACGAAACTGCCCGATGGCCTTTCAGATTCCTTACTGGGAGAGCTTAAAACGTGTTGGTGATTCACTTTATTGTTTCTTAACAGGCTTGTAGGGGATATTCTGCTATGCACTGGATTCCTGTCCTACCTGGGTCCTTTCAATCAGATATTTAGGAACTATTTGCTGAAAGAGCAATGGGAGATAGAGTTGAAAGCACGGAAGATTCCTTTCACTGAAAACCTGAATCTTATTTCAATGTTGGTAGATCCTCCAACAGTAAGTGTTACTTTCCTCATATCATTAGTTGAATTTCATTTTATTCACAAGAAATCAAGGTATGCCTGACTTAAATTCTTTTTGCATTTAATTGGAAAGATCATTTTCAAAATGCTGAAGCATGACAAATTTTTTTTTCTTTGTGGTACAAAATTTCTTTTGCATTTTAAGAAATCTTGCTTTCAAATTGGTCTCTCAGTCAGGTCCGACTCTTTGTGACCCCATGGACTGTGGCCCATCAGTTTCCTCTGTCCATGGGATTCTCCAGGCAAGAATACTGGAGGGGGGTTGCCATTTCTGTCTCCAAGGGATCTTTCCAACCCAGGTATCAAACCCACATCTTCAATTGCACTGCTTTGAGTGAAAAGATAATTTTTGAGCTACAGACTTGCTAATATTGAGCTCTTCATATAACCCTCCATTATTTACACCACTCTTATTGAATCTCATTCTCTTACAAATATTCTAGGAAGATGTAGGCATTAGCTAGGCTGTAAGTATTGGTATTATTAACTTTCTTTTGATTATTAACCATCTTTTTATAATGTCTAACAGTGTAATACAATAGCACATTCTGGCATCGCTGAGTGATAGCATGCACTGCTAGACTAACCTTTCTTGGTAGGAATTTGATGCCATTGTTAATTTTCAGTATATCTTACAGACCTCTTGCAGTGTTAAATGCTTTCCAGGCAATTTGTATTCATGAGCTGATTTTTGATTTGTAAATATGTTCCCCAGTTGCAATTTCCCAGGGGAAGCCAAGCTATTAATTTCAAGTTATCTCTATTTAAAAGTCAAAAAATTATCTTTTCCAATTCAAACAGTGTTCAGCTGGTCCCCACAGGTACTAGATAATGTATTGGAAACACACTGATTATGGCCTTCAGAGGAGCTAAGATAATTGAACGAAGGTGGAGGCTTCTCTGCATCTTGGGTGATTTCATTGACCATGGCTTCCCAGGTGGCACAGTGGTCAAGAGTCCACCTGCCAATGCAGAAGTTGCAGGTCCTGTCCCTGGGTCAGGAATATCCCCTGGAGTAGGAAGTGGCAACCAACTCCAGTATGTTTGCATGGAAAATCCCATGGACAGAGGAGCCTGGCAGGCTACAGTTCATGGGGTCACAAAGAGTTGGACATGATGGAGTGACTGAGCACAGCACCTTCTTGATTTTGAAAGGAATATTTAGAAAACTGTCATTGATGAGTTCCTGCCAATGTGATATTTCTTGTCCCCTAATTTCTCTGCCTCCAGCTGTGCAGTGCCCCTTCCCCCATGTGAGCAGAACAAGAGGGCAGGAAGGGGAAATTTCAGAGGCAGAACCTTTAGGGCTTGCCTACTCTGACTTCTCAGAATATTCATTGTCTCTGCTAACTCCAGTCCATCTAGATCCCACCCAGTCTCGGGTTTCCTACTAGGGAAAGGATTTATTAGATGATAAATTTGTTTAACTTAGTGTTATTTGGTTCACATTTGTAACTTTGAGTTTTTTTACGAGAATGTTGCATAGTCCTAATCTAAAAAAAAAAAGTCTAAATTTTAAATTATTTGTGGCATTAATTACTAACAAAAGCCTTCTCGTCTTCCTTTGCGTGGCCACATCCATTTCCTGTTATGCAGATTGGTGAGTGGGGGCTGCAAGGCTTACCAGGAGATGACCTCTCAATTCAGAATGGCATCATTGTGACAAAGGCCACCAGATACCCACTCCTCATAGACCCACAAACTCAAGGCAAAACGTGGATTAAATCAAAGGAAAAAGAAAACGACTTGCAGGTATGGACCATTTGGTGGGTGGGAAAGTAATCTTGAAATCAAGAAGTTTTCCCACAATTTCAGTTGAATCTGTCATTAAATTGTCATCTTTATGATAGTTTTTGCTAATTCACACCTTTGAGTTTTGTGACAGTGATTTGGGGCAAAGGTTCTGATATTTGCTTTTTAAACATATTTATTTATTTATTTAACTGCCCTGTATTAGTTGTGGCACAAGAGATCTTTTTAGTTGCAGTATATGAACTCTTGGTTGTATCATGTGAGATCTAGTTCCCTGAACAGGAATCGAACCCAGGCTTCCTGCCTTGGGAGCAGGGAGTCTTGGCCACTGGACCACCAGGAGTCCTGGTCCTGATCATTTTCTCTCTTTTGTGATCTCTCTTGACCTCACTTTCCTTCTCTCTGTCCACTTCCCTGGCTGTATTGCTTTTGCTCATGTTGGATGAGGCTTTTATTCTGGGCCCTGAGATTGTGCTTACAGGAAAATGACAAGCACAGGACTTGTGATTCCTCAGATGAAAGCCACTTGCTCCAGCCTAACTCAGGTACTTGCTCACACTCTGGAGTTCAGCATTGCCGTTAGTCTACCAAGGTGTTAATCTTAAGGCAGACGTAGACACGGGCAGGATTTCAACATTCCTGGCTCCTCTGAGGATCCTGTGACATTGATACTTCAATTCTGTGTTACAATATGGATTATTCACTGTTTCCTCGACATTGTTCCGAGTTCCAAGCCTTATGGACCCAAAGTTTTGCTTGTAGCCTGTTTATTATACTAACCAGAATGTTTCCTCCACCCAATTGCCCACTTATATCCAAGATAAAAGTCTTGAGCATTATTCAGAGTCCGCATCCAATATTACCTTTCACCAGACTTGCCTGAATCCACAGCTTCATACAGCCTGTCCTGATTCCTCACACACCTTGTATTTCTTCTGTGGACTAGAAGTATGCCTTAAATTACTGTTCTTTGCACATTTGTTTTTTTTTTTTTTTTGACTTGTATTTTTTTTTACTGGGCTTCCCTGGTAGCTCAACTAAAGAATCCACCTGCAACGCAGGAGACCCCAGTTTGATTCCTGGATTGGAAAGATCCTCTGGAGAAAGGGATAAGCTACCCACTCCAGTATTTTGGGGTTTCCCTGGTGGCTCAGCTGGTAAAGAATCCACCTGCAATGCAGAAGACCTGCATTCAATCTCTGGGTTGAGAAGATCCCCTGGAGAAGGGAAAAACTACCCCCTCCAGTATTCTGACCTGGAGAATTCCCTGGACTACAGTCCATGGGGTTGCAAAGAGTTGGACATGACTTTCACCTATACTATAAACTTGGGCAAATTCCCAGAGATGGTGAGGGCCAGGGAGGCCTGGCGTGCTGCAGTCCATGGGGTCACGGAAAGTTGGATATGACTGGGCAACTGAACAACAGCAACAACTCCATAAACTTCTTGTTAGATTTATGGTTTTATGCCATCTATATGTTTTCAGCATTTATTGAATTAAAGTGTGTAATCATTACAGGAAAAAAAAAAAAAACCCAGAAAAATCATGTGGTCATCTTGATAAATGCAGAAAAAGTAAGTTGGTAAAATCAAAACTTCCAGCAAACTGAGATTAGGAGAAAGAGTTAGTGGCTCAGTCGTCTCCAACTTTTTGTGACCCCATGGACAGGAGCCCCCCAGGCTCCTCTGTTCATGGAATTCTCCAGGCCAGAATACTGGAGTGGGTAGCCATTCCCTTCTCCAGGGGATCTTCCCAACCCAGGGATCAAACCTGGGTCTCTTGCGTTGCAGGCAGATTCTTTATCATCTGAGCCCCAGGGAAGCCCAAGATTAAGAGGGCCCTTCCTTAATCAGATAAAGAGTATTTACAAAAAGCCTACAAGAAACACCACATTTAGTGGTGAAACAGTGAAAGATTTCCTTCTGAGATCAAGACTTTGCAGGCACGGGGACATTGCCTATTGCTCTGGAGCACCCCCCAAGATTCTCCCACCTAATTAAGACTTCAATCTATGTTGACTTAGAAAACTCAGGAAAATCCTCGCAAAGATCAGAGAGTATAAGTGGAGGGGAAGAGTTAAGGAAAGTGGGGTTGATGGGAAAGTAGCTTCTGAGGAGCTGTATACACAGAAGTGCATGAGTGGTGTGTACCAGTCTTCCTCCTCCTGAACTCAGCCCCCTGGATCCAGCTCAGCTATAACTTGTTCCTTACTCCGTTCCTCACTCCTCTTTCCTCCCCTGGCTGTTGATCTCCCTGCTCATCTTAGTCTTATTTTTTCTGATTGTGGCTTTATTTCTCCATTTAATTCATTGATAGTCTTCAGTCATGTCCTTCCCGATAAAGCCTCATCCCAAGAAACTTCCTGAGGAAGTAAAAGAAATATATCAGACATACTTCCTTATTTTAAAAACCATCAACTGCTGGGATGTACGTAAATTGAACTGCATCTTTTTTACTCAGACAGCATAGTATTTTTCTGAATATGTGGATAGGCATATGCACAAACACACATAAATGAAAAGAAAATGAAGCAAAACCATCACTTCTGTGCTCGGTAAGGAAGGCAAAATGAAAAATGAAACATTTTATAAATGAAAAACAAAACATATTGGGCATGTCCAGGGCTGCATTTCACCTTGGCAGCTTTGCCAAGGTCATCTTCAAAGCCTTTCCAGCACCTATAGCTCTGACTTCTGAATAAAGAATGTATTTGCTTAAGTCCTCTGTGAAGAATTCACTGAGTGAAGACCTAGTTCCAGAGTATCTGTGCGGGTGATACAGGCTCTCATGTGGCCGCCATACAGTATTCCTCCATGAGAAAAATCAAGTGAATCCAACCCGAAACTATAACTCCAAAATATTACTTCAAGTTTACAAAAATAGTAAAGGTGGTTAAAAGATAATTTAATAAATCAACAATTTGAAAATTATTTCTTTAATTGCTATATTAGTCAGGGTTTTTCAGAAAAACAGAACTGAAAGGATATCCAGGTACAGATACATAGAAAGAGATTTATTATGAAGGGGTGGCTCATGGGATTATGGAGGCTGAGAAGTCCCCGATCTGCTGTCTACAGGCTGGAGCCCCAGGAAAGCTGGTGGTGTCGTTCCAGTCCAAACCCTGAAGGTCTGAGGACCATGGGAGCCAGTGGGGTCAGTCCCAGTCCCAGTCTGAAGTCCTCAGAGTCAGGAGCTGATGTCCAAGGGCAGGAGAAGATGGATGTGCTAACCTATGCAGAGAACAAATCGGCACTTCCTCCAGCTGTCTGTTCTGTTCAGGTCCTTAATGGATTGGACAGTGCCCACCTACATGGGTGAGGGCCATAATCTTTATTCAGAATGTCGACTCAAACGCTAATCTCTTCCAGAAACAACCTCACAAACACACCTTGAAATAATGCTTGCCAGCTATCTGGGCATTCATTAGCCCGATCAAGTTGACACATAAAATTAACCATCACACTTGGGAAAGACATCACAAAGACAGAGTTTGCTTCTTGGGGAATCGAGAAGGACAATTACATTCAGTCTTCTTGGGACCTTATTTCATCTTATTTAAATACGCTAGTTAAAGCTCTTTGTTTGGATTCATTTACCTTATCAACTTATAGTGAGGTCTTGCACAGCATATCATGTACATAAATAAAGCTGTCCATCTAGGGGGAAACGTTCCATGGTGTGCAAGATTTTCTGTTTTTAGTTATTTCTGTTTTGATCAAAACAGGACAAAGACAGACTTATTTTTGATTCCACGCCTTTCTTCATTGCAAGTGAAAGACAATATTTTTAAATTTCACCCTCCTAATCACCTGATATCTCGGTGGATCTTCTTTTTAATTTTTTCTTCTGTTTATTTGGCTGCTTGTGGCATGAGGGATCTTTAATTTTATTTTAATCGGAAGCTAATTACTTTACAATATTGTGGCGGTTTTTGCCATACATCGACATGAGTCAGCCACAGGTGTACATGTGTCCCACCATCCTGAACCCCCCCTCCCACCTCCCTCCCCACCCCATCCATCTGAGTTGTTCCAGAGCACCAGCTCTGACACCCTGCTTCATGCACTGAACCTGCACTTCATATATTTTACATATGGTAATATACATGTTTCAATGCTAGTCTTTCATATCGTCCCACCCTTGTCTTCTCCCGCGTAGTCCAAAAGTCTGTTCTTTACATCTGTGTCTCTTTTGCTGTCTTGCATATAGGGTTGTCATTATTGTCTTTCTAAATTCTTAGTTCTTAGTCCTTGGATAGAATCCGTGCCCCTGTGGAAGCCCAGTGTCTTAACCACTGGACCACCAGGGAAGTCCTCTCTTGTATCTTAAGATCAGCACTCACAGTAGCATAAAGGCAATAGTTGAATTCAGAGAATAGAGGATAAGAAGGTGGAGAGTTGAGGACTGAACCTATGGGAATCCTCACACTTAGGCAGAGGGAGAGATCACTGGAGACGTAAAGAGTTCCAAGTCAGTTGGCTAATGCAAAGATCAACTAGCCCAGATGGGGTGTTTTAACTAATAACAAACATTGATCTAAAAATGGAGAACCCCACCAGACATTCAGAATCCTAATTTTTTTTTTAATGTAAGAATATTTAAAAAATGTATAGTCTGTTAGGTTGATTTTATGCAAAGTACCATATTCTTATGTTATGTCACTGTTAGAGACAGAATTCCCGGATGAACCTTAGGTTGATTCAGTATGTCATTTCTGACATCCCTATGGTTTTTAAAAAATCACTTATTCATCTCATAGGTGTCCTAGAAGATAAAGTGAGTATCATAAAAATGCAAGTTAGTTTGCTTTCTTTGAATGATTGTAGCTATGTAAGTTTAAAGGGTTAATCCTTGATTACCTCTCTTCCACCTGCCAGAGCAGAGCTCTGACTTCCAACTAAGGAATGACCTTTGTTTCTCTTTCAATCGGAGAGACCCCCATTACACACCCAGGGCTTCCACAGAGTCGTGACCCCCCAAGTTTTGAAAATTATGTTTTGTTTGTTATTTTTATATTTATAATTAAAGCTTCCTGTACAGTCCTTAGAATTCTTAGGCCTTTGCCCAAATATCTCTGGTTTCCGCTCAGAAACAGGCACATTCTTTGTAACATTTCTGCAGCAATGAACTCTTTATTTTTAGGTAACCTCTTTGAACCATAAATATTTCCGCACACACCTGGAGGACAGTCTTTCCTTGGGCCGACCCCTTCTTATTGAGGACATCCGTGAAGAGCTGGATCCAGCCCTGGATAATGTATTAGAAAAGAATTTCATCAAGTCAGGCACCACTTTCAAGGTGAGCTTTGAAAAAAGAAAAGAGCAATGGTGACATCTACTTATCTTTTGGAGCACAGCAGCGAAGACAGTTTTCTTCAGGTGGTAGCATTTGACGTGCTGAAAGAATTATTTCCAAACTCATATTCAGTGTTTCCTTAAAAAAAAAAATATATATATATACACACACACACACACACACACACACACAGGGGCGAGAACAGTATCTTGCTAACAATAGCCATTTACCTGAAACTAAACAAGATCTGAAGGAAAGGCATCTGGTGATAATGATATATTATTGTTACACACAAAATATGTATATTTTAGCAGCTCTGAGAAAGGTGGTTTCCAAACCATGTATACTTCTATACAGTAAAACCTGTGTTTCCTCACTGAATAAAATGGCATTTTTAGTAAAGTATAGGGACATTGATTTTATTTCTCTATTAACTTTCAATTAAAACTCATGAACTTTGCTGGAAGCAGTAGAATATGGTTTCTGATGATTGGTGATAACATGAATTGTTTTCAATACAAGTGTTTCTTTTTTAATTGGTTTCATTCTTTACTTTTAGTTTTCTTCGGTTTTACTGAATGACAGCATTTCTGATCGAGAATTTTTTGCTCTGAATAACTTAATTTCAGGAATATCAGTGAATAAGAATGCCAATTTTCTCATTAAATATAGATTTATTTAGAGGAATGTTCTTCATAATGTGAATTCCTTCAAATGCCATATTTAATATGCCAAAGGAGGTTTTAGTACATCCATTCCTGAAAGGGCTTTTAAAAGACCCAGATTCTTACCTGCAATGTGAAGGTCATGATGCCTGAGAATTAGTGCCTTAGTGATGTGGTTTTCACTCACATGCAAGATTAATATTAATTAAAAATTTAAATCATTTAAAATTTTAGAATTTCCACCTGAGTTTTAGATAGCAAACCCAGTTGTTTTTGATACACTGAAAATTGTTATGTTTAAGATAAGTGTTATCTGAGGAAAAAAGTTAGCGTTTTTTTCCTCTGAAAGTTTCATTAACCCTTTCTCTTGTCAAATGTGCTTCAGATGACTACGAAATGCAAAAAGAAATAGCACTTCTTATAAACACAACAAATTTCTGTAGTAGGAAATTTCCTCAGGTGAAGAAAAGCAGTCAAATCTTAGACATGTCCGAGTTTTCCTTTATTCCAGGGGCCCCCAACCTCTGGGATCTAATGCTTGATGATCTGAGGTGGAGCCAATGTGATAATAAATAAATAAAGTGCATAATGAATGTAGTGTGCTCCAATCATTCTGAAACCACCCCCCTCCACCCCCCCAGGACATGGAGAAATTGTCCTCCATGAAACCAGCCCCTGGTACCAAAAAGGGTTGGGGACCACTGCTTTATTCACATTTGTTTTGGATAAATTTTTCGTTTAATTTTCTTGGCGTCATGGCTAAAATCATCTTCAGGCAGAGAAAGAATTTAAACCACAAGTTTAAATTATTCTAAAAGAATATGATCTATCATATAAGTTCAGTGATTAAAATTTTACAACTGGTTTTTGTAATTCATTCAAGTTTCACTGCATTGACCTTTGGTAAATTCTCTCCTAAACTGAACCCAAATTCCTTGTCTGCCCTTTAAGCTGTGTGTAATTTAATATTTGAATTGATGTAGGTGAAAGTCGGCGATAAGGAATGTGATGTCATGGATACATTTAAACTTTATATTACGACAAAGTTACCAAACCCTGCCTTTACCCCTGAGATCAATGCTAAAACGTCAGTCATTGATTTTACTGTTACCATGAAAGGGCTTGAGAACCAGTTACTAAGGAGGGTAATTCTAACAGAGAAACAGGTAATGATTTCTCAAGGTAAAGAACTTCTGCTTATAATAAATTATAATAATGTTTTAATGTATTAGGAAATTGTTGAATGTATGGAAAGGAAAAAATGAAGCAAATCATATTTACCTTTGTTAGCATAAATATTTGTTTCTCAGGTCCTGTTGAGAAATCGTGCAACTAATCTATTTTCTGATCCCTGAAAACACATGTGCACACACATGCCACTCTCTACTTCTGACTTTGAGGCTTTGGGTATATTGACTTTCGTATCTACAGCCCTATAGATGAGTAATCTTGAGTTTCACCTGAAAAATTCAATGAAATGATGATCCTGAAGAAAAAGAAATTGCTCTGGATGAGTATTATTAGTAGTTTTAACTGCTGCTGCTGCTAAGTCGCTTCAGTCGTGTCCGACTCTATGTGACCCCATAGACGGCAGCCCACCAGGCTTCCCCATCCCTGGGATTCTCCAGGCAAGAACACTGGAGTGGGTTGCCATTTCCTTCTCCGATGCATGAAAGTGAAAAGTGAAAGTGAAGTCGCTCAGTCGTGTCCGACTCCTAGCTACTACACTGCAATAGTAATTGATATACTTGGCTATAATTGATACTATCACACTCTAATAATCTAATGATGTAGGGAGCCTTACTTTCATTTTAGTTAAATAAAACTTATACTGAAGCAGAGAAATTAAGTATAATTGAGAGTTCTGATAAAACAAAGAACAACGTAAAGCTGGAAAATTTTAAGGGCCTGATAAGCTAAGTTTTAAGATAAAGCTCAGAAAACATTAAATGTTATATATAAAATATAATTTTATATATTTTTATTGTATAAAATCTATTTTCATAAAATCTGAGAAAGTTTATATTTGCTTAAATGTAACTAATTTTAAGGGCTTTCTAGGAGAAGGAAATGGCAACCCACTGCAGTGTTCTTGCCTGGAGAATCCCAGGGATGGGGGAGCCTGGTGGGCTGCCATCTATGGGGTCGCACAGAGTCGGACACAACTGAAGCGACTTAGCAGCAGCAGCAGCAGGTGGTGCTAGCGCTAAAGAACCTGCCTGTCAATGCAGGAGACATAAGATCCCCAGGAGAAATGGCAACCCACTCCAGTATTCTTGTCTGGAGAATCCCATGGACACAGGAGCCTGGTGGGCTACGGTCCATGGGGTTGCAAAGAGTTGGACATGACTGAAAGCGACTTAGCACATAGCATATAGCACAACTAATTATAGTATTAAGGGTTCAAGGAGAAGGCCAGGTTAGAAATAGTAATGGGAGGGTGAGAAAAAGAATGGCAGAAGAAAGGAGGAAAAGAAGAGACGTGAATAGATGGCAACAGATACAAAGGAAAAATTCAAAAAGGGAAAGATACTGACACCAAAAAAATAGAGGGCTCAGTAAAATGAGAAGTAAAATCCCATCTGGTTAATAAGAAATGGCTGACTTGGGGCAAGCCCTTGAAAGACAGCCAGTGTAGTGGGGTGAAAGGGGCCCAATCTCAGCTTCCTCTCTCATTAGCTGTGTGATCTTAGTTTCCAAAAAAATGGCCCAGGGCTTATGCAATCCAGAAAGGGAAGTCTCTCACTTCTAGAGTCTGGCAGAGAGCATAGGCCCCTCAGTTCACTGCCTCTGTCACCTCTTAAGGCCGCATGGTATCAACTATTGAAAATCAGTCCTTCCTTCTTGGTCTACCTGGTGCTGCTGATCTGTTTTGATGTTGCCTCATTGGTTCAGATCCCCAATGAAAGCTTCACTAACTTCTTAAGGCAGGCCATACCGCTGTCTAGGGTACACTCCTCATCCCCAGAGCACCCTAAACCCACTCCTCTGGGCCTTAGCTTCCTCTTCAAGAGAGGTGCTAAGGTATTCATACCAACCTCGCTGGGAAAAACACTTAGTCTGCGATGTTTGGAGGGTGTATTTTTTTTCCTACATAAATAATGCATTCTTAAAATTATACTTTGAAAAATTTTTTCAAAGTTTCACAAAAGTTACAAGACTCATCTATGAACTCTCATGACATGATGTTTAACCTTCCTAACAATCTTGCTCTTATACCCCGTTTTTACAGATGAACAAATGGAGACCAGGGAGAATAAGGTCTTAACCATAAGAGTCCATGGACTTTCCACCCTGCCAAACCTCGTAGATAAGCTGTACAGGTCATGCTGTAAAACTCACAGGTGCCCACTGTGCCACATGCTTCTTTTTCCATATCACACTGAAAAGGAGGCTAACAGGATTTCATCTTGTCCACACATGCCTATACTGCCACCCAGGGGGTGACTGTTTTAATGCAGGCAATTCATTCATTATTCCCCTTGGGCTTCCCTTGTGGCTCAGATGATAAAGAATCTGCCTGCAATACGGGAGACCTGGGTTTGATCCCTGGGTTGGCAAGATCCCCGGGAGAAGGGAATGGCAACCCACTCTAGTATTCTTGCCTGAAAAATCCCATGGGTAAGGAGCCTGGTGGGCTACAGTCCATGGGGTCACAAAGTCAGACACAGCTGAGTGACTAACACTTCACTTCACCGAAAGTACAGCCATGATCTTATCACTAACCCATCAAATACTCCCAAACCACTAATACAATGGCAGTATACACTAGCATTGGAGTTAGAGGACAAGGGCATTAGGCCTGTCTCTGCTAGCAACTGTACTCAATTGCTTAGTTGTGTCTGACTCTTCGCTGCATTTTAAAAAATGAATGGGTAGGAGGGAGTATCCCTTGTGGTCTGGTGGTTAAGAATCCACCTGCCAATGCAGAGGGTGTGGGTTCGATCACTGATCTGGGAAGATTCCCACATGCCAAGTGACGACTAAGCCCATGTACCACAAAAGCCCGTGCAGCGCAACTACTGAGCTAGCACTCTGGAGCAACCGAAGCCTGCGTGCCCTAGGGCCCATGCTCTACAAGAGAAGCTGCTGGAATGAGAAACCCGTGCCCGCAACAAAGAGCAGCCCCTGCTTTCCACAACTAGAGAAAGCCCACGCACAGCAACAAAAACCCAGGGCAACCAAAAATAAACAAATACATCTTTAAAAAAAAATGAATTTAGGGGGACACGTTCCTGCCCTCTAGATGCTCAGAATCTGGTTGTGATGCCAGCCGTAGTAGATGTACAGATGACTGCCATGCTGTGGGTTTTCATTGACAAATTGATTTAGGAAGAATTTCTGGAAGTTTTTTGAGAAACTTTCTCAAATAAGTAGTTTAAAAACACATTTTAAATGCAGTTCTAAGTATACTGTGATTCCATGTAAGATCAGAAAAGAATGCTGTGAAGACTGCTTTTGAGACAATTTAATTTACTCTATATTTAGCATGAGTATTACAGTCATGTTACATTTTCTGAATTTGAAAATTGCACTGTGGCTGTATAAGAGAGTGTCCTGTTTCCCAGGAGATATGTTTCAGTTCTTAAAGGTAAAGGATGATGACACATGCACACAGTTCGGCAGCAATAATTATCACAGAGGAGAAATAATGGTAAAGCAAAATGGTGTTTGATGAATCTAGGTGAAGGGTATATGAGGGTTCATGGTACCAGTCTTGTAACTTTTCTGAAAGTTTGAAAAAATTTTTTCAAAGTATACTTTTAAGAATGCATCACTTATGTAGGAAAAAAATATACCCTCCAAACATCTAATTTAGCCATTCTGATAGAAGGGATGCAAAACAATGGAAAGTGGATGTATATTGGCAACTGACTATGTCAGGTCAAGTACCTGGTGTTCCTGTAGTCAGGTCCCAATTCAGAAGCTCCGATCACTTGAGTATCTATTCGTTTCTTGGTTTTAATGCCTCTTTGTTTCTGCCCTTTCTGACTGCAAATAAAGTTAGTATTTCTCACTGAGGGCGGTATGTGGGAACAGGGCCAAGAGAATGGGACACTCTGATTTAAATAAATGTAGAGGTGGAAAAAGCCTGGGAAGAATTATTTTAGCAGAGTTATCCCATGCATGCCAGTGTACGTGCTATGGAAACTTAATGCTAGTGGGCATAGTTTTTTTTTAATGGTTAAGAGAAACCAAAATACAGATTTGACTAACGATAGTGTCATTTGACGGAGAAGGCAATGGCACCCCACTCCAGTACTCTTGCCTGGAGAATCCCATGGATGGAGGAGCCTGGTGGGCTGCAGTCCATGGGGTCGCTAAGAGTCGGACACGACTGAGCGACTTCACTTTCACTTTTCACTTTCATGCATTGGAGAAGGAAATGGCAGCCCACTCCAGTGTTCTTGCCTGGAGAATCCCAGGGGTGGGGAAGCCTGGTGGGCTGCCGTCCATTGGGTCGCACAGAGTCAGACACGACTGAAGCGACGCAGCAGCAGCAGCAGCAGCAGTGTCATTTGAGTGGTATTTTGGTTTAAACTTTTAAAAATGAATAATAAACACTGCTGCTGCTGCTGCGTCGCTTCAGTCGTGTCTGACTCTGTGCGACCCAATGGACGGCAGCCCACCAGGCTTCCCCACCCCTGGGATTCTCCAGGCAAGAACACTGGAGTGGGCTGCCATTTCCTTCTCCAATGCATGAAAGTGAAAAGTGAAAGTGAAGTCGCTCAGTCGTTTCCGACTCTAGCGACCCCATGGACTGCAGCCCACCAGGCTCCTCAGTCCATGGGATTTTCCAGGCAAAAGTACTGGAGTGGGGTGCCATTGTCTTCTCCGTAATAAACACTAGTAAGTTGGATTTGCCATAATAACTGATAATTACACTTCTGATGATATTTTTTGTTTTGTTTTGTTTTTTTAATAACAGGAGTTAGAGTCTGAGAGGGTTAAACTTTTGGAGGATGTGACTTTTAATAAGCGGAAGATGAAAGAACTTGAAGATAACCTCCTCTACAAATTAAGTGCTACAAAAGGTATTGTGTTATTAAGAAATAATCATATAATGGATTGTGGATAGATTTCTTGTACCCTCTTTTCAATGCCCTCATGATTATAGATGTCAGGAAACAGTTCAGTTATCAATGCAAAAACAAGCAAGGCAATTTCCATCTAGATATTACAGAGAGACTGCAGGGAATCTGATGTTTAAATTAGCAACCGGCATCTGAGCATTTGATAATAACACAGTTTTCTTGATATAATTGCTTTCTCCTGAGAAAAACAAGGGCTCCCAATACAGCTAGGTAACTCATAATAGGCTAATTTGCTTGCCTGAAGGAAACTAATGCGCTCAATCTTTTTTTGTGTGTTTTTCGATCAGTTCTTTCATTTGGTGTTGAATAGCTGTTACCACAACGGGTTTTGATGTATGTAATCTTGTCAGAGAGACCTGAGCAGCCAGGGCTCAGTCACTCTTGACTTGACTGGACCTCCCACTTAGCAGTTGGGGTAGGTTCACCTCTGGGCAGTCAGGTCATCATTCCAACCCCTGATTTGGGGATATACTGTTCTGTAATAGGCAAAATACAGCAACCTAAATTCTATCCTTCATGAGTGAACTAATAATAAATACTTCAACTCAGTGGACGTTAGTTTGAGCAAACTCTGGGAGATAGTGAAGGACAGGGAAGCCCTGTGTGCTGCACTTCATGGAGTCACAGTCAGATGAGACTTAGCGACTGAACAACAGCAAATGAGTGCTTTCCAGAAGCACCTGAACTCTTGGGTAACCTCCCAGAAGTACATTAAGTGTCACTCTCACAACAGCCTCTAGCACGCTAAGGTGGCTTCATGGCAAAGGTCTTTATCTGCCTTAATTGCACTGCTTGTGCCGATGAAGTTGCCTGTCTCTTGGTCTGTGGCTTCTCCCAGCCATTTGAACGGATACCTCTGGGCATTGTAAATATTACCAAGGACTGACTGAGGGTTCCTCCCCCGATCTAGCCAAGAGTGTACTGGATCAAGACCTCTTTCCTGTGAGATTAGTCACAATTTGGACTTCTCTTGCAGACCTAACATGCCCATGAGAGCCTCTCAGCACCTTCCAGTAGCATCCACCTGCTCCCAGGTGGGCCAGAGCTTCGCACTCTGAAAATATCCTGACTGTCATCTCAGCACATCCAGAGCATCTTTCTGTGCCTTAAAACTGAGTTTATTGTCATAGACATGTTTAGGTCTATTCAGAAGGGTAAAACTGAAAACTAAATGCTGAAAAATCAGCATTTTTCTTCCTGGTCAGACACTTCCACTGTCCCCTAACTTACTAGAGACGTAGGAGGATCAGAGTCCTCAATGTCAAGGACTGTTGGACAAAAGCAGGAGTAGAAAGTGTACAGCTCACCTGCAAGCTAGTGGGTAATGTTTGGGTCAGCCTGTGCTGTGAGACAAATGGGATGGAGAAGCCCACGATGCCATGAGGGCACCCAGCAAGATGATAAAAGAGGCAACAGCACCGTCACATAAAGAACAGCTGAAACCGCTGGGACTGGTGGGAGACATGAGTTTTCTTTAAACATTTGAGGAACAGACATGTGGGCTATCTTGAGAACTGCCTTTTGCACATTTTCAGGCTGGAATGTTAGAACGAATTGAAGCCTCAGATAGATAGCTGGACTAGAAGCCTTTCCATGTCTCAAGATTCACCTTTCCACCCTGTGGGCTTTGAAGAAGTCAAGTTGAAAACTAACGGGATGATTGGAGAAGTGATGCATCTCTCTTTGTGAATTTCCCATCTCGCGTTCCCCAGCTTTCCTCTTTGGTTTTCAGGTTCCTTGGTAGACGATGAATCTCTCATTGGTGTCCTCCGCACCACCAAGCTGACAGCCGCTGAAGTCAGTGAAAAACTACACGTAGCTGCAGAAACGGAGGTCAAGATTAACACTGCCCAGGAGGAGTTCCGGCCCGCGGCCACCCGCGGCAGCATCCTCTACTTCCTCATCACGGAGATGAGCATGGTCAACATCATGTACCAGACCTCGCTGGCCCAGTTCTTGAAATTATTTGACCAGTCCATGGCCAGGTGGGGCCTCACTACCTAACTACCTCCCCCCCAACAAATTCTGTGTGTATTCCTACTCTCTTAGAAATAGATTTTTACTTCTTTGATTTTTAAAACATATTGCAGGTCTGAGAAGTCTCCGCTGCCTCAAAAGAGAATTACAAATATTATTGAATATCTGACCTACGAAGTTTTTACATATTCTGTCAGAGGCTTGTACGAGAACCACAAGTTCCTCTTTGTACTCCTCATGACCTTAAAGATCGATCTTCAGAGAGGAACTGTGAAGCACAGAGAGTTTCAGGCTCTCATTAAAGGTGAAAGGCTTGGGATGTGGATGTACTATGTAAAGGAGATTGCTTTTAATATGCTTTTTGATGTCCCGTAGACCCATTCTTGTAATACACAGAGGCATTAAGTTCTGTTGGAAGTGAAGTTCATTTTCCACCCCCTGATTTCTATTCATTTTGCTCTGGTTGCTCAAGATGACTTACTTCAGGTCTGTGTTAACTCTGCGATTTTTAGTTATGTCATTAAGTTTCAGCTTTGTTGTTTAGGATTAGGACGTTCAAATGCCAAAAGGGGAAATAGTGATTTGGCGGATGAGCTTTCTACTGCAAGAGAGCAATTCCTTAAGCAGGGGATTATAGTGATGTTATAAGAGTGTAAACTTAAAAAGAAAGCACACTTGTATTTCATATTTAATGTGAATCCTATACATTGCTTACCTGCGTGTTAAAAGTATGATTAAGAAATGTAAATTATGGGCGTAGGTCTGGTGAGATCTTTACAACCTCCAGACATTCTTTTGATTCATTGAAGAGTATATAACTCCATTGCTAACACTAGCAAGCGGGTACTCTTTCTACCCCCTTCTGATGTCTATGTCAGAAGCTTTCTCTATCTCTTTTATATTTTAATAAAACTTGATCACACACACACACACACACACAAAGTATGATTAAGGAGAGAAAAGAGCACTATTTTCATTCAGTTCAGTTAAACAGTGTTATGTCTAAAAGAAGGGAGCGATTGCATGTCGTTAGTGAGATCATAAAAAGCTCCTTGGAAAATTTGCCTTTGCAGGTTAAGCTGTGAAGTTTTCTAGGTTATTTGATACATGGGAAAATGCTCCAATCTTTTCTGTTTTTTTTTTTTTTTTTTTTTTTTTGGCTCTTTGGTAAGTCGTTTAGTAAATAATTTTCTGGCTGCCCTTCTCCCCCAAAAGAAGAAAGTGGCATTTGAAATGGACTTTGAATGATAGGCAGAAATGAAGAAAACTTCCATGCTGAGCAGAGCAGCATGAGAAAAGAATGTACATTGGTGAGCCTTGATTCCCAGGGGAAGGATTTCTTGATCTGGTAAGAAATTAAGGGGTTGTGTGAGGTGGTGATGTGATCCTTTTATTGTTCTTTAGGAAGGTAACTCTGGCAGAGAAGCATAGGATTAATGAAGTTCAAGGGAGTCTGTTAAAATCTTCCCAACCACAAGAAATGCTGCATTCCCATCCTAGGGCGAAGACAATGGGGAAATAAAGACAGACAGATATGAGAGATCATGAAAGTAAAATGGCAAAGGACCGGGTGTAAGAGCCAAGAGAGGGTCAGAAATGAGTCTAAGAGTTCTGCTCTGTGCAAAGATTTCTGGTCACGATGGTTGAAAGAGAGCTAGTTTGAGAAGTGTCAGAGTGGGGACCTAGTTTTAGTCAGGATAGGCCAGGTTTTGTGGTCATAAAAACAATCCCTGAATTTCAACACAGCAGAAGTGTACTTCTCCTTTACTCTTTCATCTGACCTGCTTGTCATGGTCACCCAGGAATCCAAATTGCTTGCCATAATCACTATGGAAAAGGGACACGATATAGCAAATTGTGTGCTGGTTCTTAAACGTCACACGAGTCACTTGTACTCGTATTTCATTAGCTATAGAAGGATGCATGACCTCATCTAAATTCAGAGAGAGCAGGGAAGTGCATTCTGCCCTGAGCTACCTCCAACACGGAAGCTGCACCACAGCGTCAATGGTGGAAGGTAGTGGATAGATGCATAAGCCCGAGGTTTGGCGGCAGGAGTGTGGACATGGAAATGCAGAGAGGGCTGGGGTTCCAATCAAGAAGTTGCAGGGCAGGGGAACTTTGTAGCTAGTAACAAAGTACCGACCTCTGTGGACAGCAGCCTGATGCCCCGAGATAGGATTTGTCATGGCTCAGAGGATCCCAGGCTGTGACTGAGACAGATGAAGACCAGAGGAGAGGTGGGATGGGGAGGGGAGGGGGGAGGTTGTAGATCCAAAGCATCTCCCCATCAAGACACAAACCCACCCCACTCTACCTCTCCCCGGCCAGCACAGCCAGCCAAGCCACGGGCATTCCCCAAAAGAGACTAGGTTCTTTGAGAAAAAGTCTTTAAATCAGAAGAGACCAAGAAACACAGCAAGACTTGGGGTGGGAATTTGTGAGGAGGATTTGATTTGTCACAGAAAAAATAAAGAAGGCTACACCTCTGAGCTGTGGTTAGAGCACATCTGTGACCCCATTTCATAAAACTGGAGAGTCAGAGAGAACCAGACTGTGTAGGGTCAGGAGAGTCAGTGAGAGGAATTTGAATTTAATTTACTTGGCGATAGGGAGTCATGGAATGTTTTATGAGCAGGGAAGTAGCATGATCAGAGCCATGCTGCAGAAGATTAATTTGGGATTTTATGGTAGGTGGATTGTCAGAAGTACAGTCAGAACAGCATACAGTGAGAGTTTTTAAAAAATCAAAACTGGTTTAATCTACAGTTTGTAGTCATTTTAAACTGGCTTACAGTTTGACTAAATTATTTTTTAAAAGCTGGTAGAACTTTGTTTTTAATGCTTTTTTTTTTTTTTTTTTTTTTACAAAGTTAACAAATATGGCCCTTAGATCACTGGTGTCTTTTACCATTTTGAACTCAGTACTTAAGGGGGAAAGAAAAGGGACTTATTTATCAGAGCAGAAATGTTTGATTTCCCAAAAGTGACCATCCTTTTGTATTAATTCCTACTTGTTTCCTGCAATATCTGGAAGGTGCCTTTGACTTTCTTCTTCAACTGAGAATGTCAGAATACTTTGAAAAATGGAACTGCTACCAGGGGCAATCCTGCACTGTAGAGTAATTGATACACCTGTTCCCCCTGCCTGGTTTTTTTTTAGAAAGACATCATCTTTCTTTTGTCATAAACCACAGACAAAAAGACACCTTAGGGGGTCTTCTCTTGCCTTCCAGGTTGGATTGGACCCAAGCCTTCCAAAACAGACAGAGAGTTAATGTCAAAATAACAGCTCATGATTATATAGCTTTTACTTTGAGCCACAAGGGTTGTTAGCTTTCTACATACATTAATTTATTTAAGCGTTACAGCAATCAATCTGATGGATTCTATTATTATACTCATTTGACAGAAGAGGGTACTGGGAGAAATTGAGTTCTTTGTCCAAGTTTATGTAGCCTGTAAGTGGCAGAGCCAGGATATTTGGGGGGAACAGGACAGGCTGTGATTGTTCTGGGTTAGTTTTGACACATGGTATGTTGAAACCACCTATGTAACTTAAATGTCTTCTCTCGATGTCTTTGAGGTGTGTGATGACATGAAATCATTTTGTGTGTGTGTGTTGGGGGGAGACCACCAAGAAGAAAAGGGACATGTGTTATCTCCGTGTTAGAGCACTGCGTGCATACATGCTAAGTTGCTCAGTCGTGTCCGACTCTTTGTGACCCCGTGGACTGTAGCCCATTAGGCTCCTCTGTCCATGGGATTCTCCAGGCAAGAATATTGGAGTGGGTTGCCATGCCCTCCTCCAGGGGATCTGCCCAACCCAGGGATCGAACCCTCATCTCTTACGTCTCCTGCATTAGCAAGCCGGTTCTTTACAACTAGCGCCACCTGGGAAGCCTGTGTGAGAGGAGAAAATCCCTTAAATCTGCAGGTGATTTTCTCTAGGGCTTGTTTCTCCTATGGTAAACTCAGTGTTAGCAGAAGTGGTGCTAGAGTAAGGCTTTCTCTTTCACCTTGTCACTGTGGGGATGGAGGGATTGTTGGAAGGTTTACAGGTTCTAGAGGTATTGTGGCACTCAGAGCCCCTGACTCCACAATGGAGGGAAAGGATTTACAGGAAGGTACTCCAGGTCGTTCACCTTCTCAGGAAGATGCTAGAGGGGAGAGCAGAGACCTGTAATTCCCTCCGCCACCTCCCCTGTTTCTGTCCCCAAGTTAATGAGTGAAATGGGGGGATTTGATGAGTTCTTAACACCCTCTTCCAAAAACACAAGAGAAGACTCTACACATGGACATCACCAGATGGTCAACACCGAAATCAGATTGATTATATTCTTTGCAGCCAAAGATGGAGAAGCTCTATACAGTCAGCAAAAACAAGACCAGGAGCTGACTGTGGCTCAGATCATGAACTCCTTATTGCCAAATTCAGACTTAAATTGAAGAAAGTAGGGAAAACCACTAGACCATTCAGGTATGACCTAAATCAAATCCCTTATGATTATACAGTGGAAGTGAGAAATAGATTTAAGGGCCTAGATCTGATAGAGTGCCTGATGAACTATGGACTGAGGTTCGTGACATTGTACAGAGACAGGGATCAAGACCATCCCATGGAAAAGAAATGCAAAAAAGCAAAATGGCTGTCTGGGAGGCCTTACAAATAGCTGTGAAAAGAAGGGAAGCAAAAAAGCAAAGGAGCAAAGGAAAGATATAAGCATTTGAATGCAGAGTTCCAAAGAATAACAAGAAGAGATAAGAAAGCCTTCTTCAGCGATCAATGCAAAGAAATAGAGGAAAACAACAGAATGGGAAAGACTAGAGATCTCTTCAAGAAAATTAGAGATACCAAGGGAACATTTCATGCAAAGATGGGCTCGATAAAGGACAGAAATTGTATGGACCTAACAGAAGCAGAAGATATTGGGAAGAGATGGCAAGAATACACAGAAGAACTGTACAAAAAAGATCTTCACGACCCAGATAATCACGATGGTGTGATCACTGACCTAAAGCCAGACATCTTGGAATGTGAAGTCAAGTGGGCCTTAGAAAACATTAACTACGAACAAAGCTAGTGGAGGTGATGGAATTCCAGTTGAGCTATTTCAAATCCTGAAAGATGATACTGTGAAAGTACTGCACTCAATATGCCAGCAAATTTGGAAAACTCAGCAGTAGCCACAGGACTGGAAAAGGTCAGTTTTCATTCCAATCCCAAAGAAAGGCAATGCCAAAGAATGCTCAAACTACCACACAATTGCACTCATCTCACACGCTAGTAAAGTAATGCTCAAAATTCTCCCAGCCAGGCTTCAGCAATATGTGAACCGTGAAATTCCTGATGTTGAAGCTGGTTTTAGAAAAGGCAGAGGAACCAGAGATCAAATTGCCAACATCCGCTGGATCATGGAAAAAGCAAGAGAGTTCCAGAAAAACATCTATTTCTGCTTTATTGACTATGCCAAAGCCTTTGACTGTGTGGATCACAATAAACTGGAAAATTCTGAAAGAGATGGGAATACCAGAGCACCTGATCTGCCTCTTGAGAAATTCGTATGCAGGTCAGGAAGCAACAGTTAGAACTGGACATAGAACAACAGACTGGTTCCAAATAGGAAAAGGAGTACGTCAAGGCTGTGTATTGTCACCCTGCTTATTTAACTTCTATGCAGAGTACATCATGAGAAACGCTGGACTGGAAGAAGCACAAGCTGGAATCAAGATTGCCAGGAGAAATACCAATAACCTCAGATATGCAGATGACACCACCCTTATGGCAGAAAGTGAAGAGGAACACAAAAGCCTCTTGATGAAAGTGAAAGAGGAGAGTGAAAAAGTTGGCTTAAAGCTCAACATTCAGAAAATGAAGATCATGGCATCCGGTCCCATCACTTCATGGGAAATAGATGGGGAAACTATGGAAACAGTGTCAGACTTTGTTTTTTGGGCTCCAAAATCACTGCAGATGGTGACTGCAGCCATGAAATTAAAAGACGCTTACTCCTTGGAAGGAAAGTTATGACCAACCTAGATAGCATATTCAAAAGCAGAGACATTGCTTTGCCAACAAAGGTCCATCTAGTCAAGGCTATGGTTTTTCCTGTGGTCATGTATGGATGTGAGAGTTGGACTGTGAAGAAGGCTGAGTGCCGAAGAATTGATGCTTTTGAACTGTGGTGTTGGAGAAGACTCTTGAGAGTCCCTTGGACTGCAAGGAGATCCAACCAGTCCATTCTGAAGGAGATCAGCCCTGGGATTTCTTTGGAAGGAATGATGTTAAAGCTGAAACTCCAGTACTTTGATCACCTTATGCGAAGAGTTGACTCATTGGAAAAGACTCTGATGCTGGGAGGGATTGGGGGCAGGAGGAGAAGGGGACAACAGAGGATGAGATGGCTGGATGGCTTCGTTGACTTGATGGATGTGAGTCTGGGTGAACTCTGGGAGTTGGTGATGGACAGGGAGGTCTGGCATGCTGTGATTCATGGGGTCGCAAAGAGTTGGACACAACTGAGCGACTGAACTGAACTTAAGAGGATTATAGGATTTAAAAGTTCAAGAACCACTATTTCCTATACACCTGAATTAAACAGCAGAGGTGGAAAAATTATGATAAAACATTACTAAAGACATTCAATAGAGGACTTTTGAAAATGAAAATATAGTCATACCTCTTGGTGGAGATTGTCAATTGAATGTGCTCATTTAACTGGTGATTTGCTTTCAAAATGGGCTTCCCTGGTGGCTCAGATGGTGAAGAATCCACCTGCAATGCAGGAGATCTGGGTTCAATCCCTGGTTGGGAAGATCCCCTGGAGAGGGAATGGCTATCCGCTCCAGTATTCTGGTCTGGAGAATTCCATGGACAGAGGAGCCTGACAGGCTACAGTCCCTGGAGTCGCAAAGAGTTGGATACGACTGAGCAACTTTCACTTTGCTTCAAAATATGTTTCAATGCATTCACGTACGTTCTCCACTAGACTTGGTGAGAGCAGGGGTCTTGTTTGGTATCCCTAGTGCCTGGAATATTCTAGAAACAGAGAAGTGGCTCAGTGAGTATTTGTTGAGTAAATGAGTGAATAAATGATTTGAACATTACTTCCTTAAAACCCACAGATGTATTATACTCCTTCCTTCCTTTTTTCCTCCCTATGCATGTATCCATCTTTCTGACCTGATTAAAAAATAGTATTGAATATCAAGCTTCTGGAGGAGTGATTTCACCAAGAAGTGATTTTTAAACTCACCTATGAAAAGATCAATCTATTCACTGATATCAAATAGTTAAAAACAATAAAAAGGCAAACACCTGCAACCAACTGAGAAAAACTCTGCATGGAAAAATGATAGGGAGTTGCTATCTGTATAAGATGGTATAAACCACTTAGACTTGAAGGAAATGTATGCAAAAAGATAACCACATTTTCTATAATGTGATTATTTTCCAACTTTCCCATTTTTGTGTGTGATATGGTTATCTGGATTTTTTTTCTCAATTTGGAAGTAAATTTCTAAAATATGGAGCACAAGCTGACCTGATTCCCACTAATGCCTTTCCCCAGGGGGAGCAGCTCTGGATCTGAAAGCCTGCCCTCCCAAGCCGTTTCGCTGGATCCTCGATATGACCTGGCTGAATCTTGTGGAACTGAGTAAACTTCCACAGTTTGCAGAAATTATGAACCAGGTAATAAAGGACTAGGAAAAAAGTATAGATCTGTAAACCCAAACACACCTGGGTCATTTAAATTGGGGCCTCCTGGTGACAAGCCCTTGAACCAGAGGAGCTGACACAAAAATACAGCTTTAAGACAACTGTGGCTCTCATTCAAAGGCAATCTGGTGCACACCCCACAGTACATATAACAATTCTGGAGATGTTTTTGATTGCCACAAACTAGAGGCAAAGGTGCTCTGGTGAGTAGTGGGGAGAGGCCAGGGATGCTGCGAAACATCCTGCAATGCACAGGACAGCCCCTCACAAGATAAGATTAACCTGGCCCTGAATGCTCATGGGGCCGAGGTTGAGAAACCCTGGTCTGTGGTTTTTCTTTTCCAATCATTGAGTTTGACTGATACATGGTCCTCATTTTAGTGAATAATGTAGAAAAGCAATGGAGAAAGGGAATAGCAATATCCAAGCTATTTGAGTCATTGATTCTGAAGAAAAATGTAAAACAGTGTGGTTATGTTTAAAAAATTATCTGCCTGTAAAGAGTGACCTTTTGACATTGTTTAATTTTCATTGCATATATTCCTGAGGGTCGCTAATTAGCTTGTGTACTTTAGATCTCTCGTAATGAGAAAGGCTGGAAAAGTTGGTTTGATAAAGATGCTCCAGAGGAGGAAATCATCCCTGATGGATATAATGACTCACTGGATACCTGCCGCAAACTTTTACTTATCAGGTGAGAGCAGGTATTATCAGACCTAGAAGCATCACTCGTCACCGAGTCAAATTACAGATCCCACCTGGGTTTACTTCCCTGTGTCCCAGTAGTGACTGTAATGGATGTGTATGCTTCCAAACTCAAGTTTGGGATGGCAAATAAAAATGGTGAAGGGCATATGTTCACAATGTATTCATGATATTGCTTTTAGCAAAACATATATGAAAGTGTTTTTACTATTCACTTAGGTCACCATTTACCAGTGAGTAAATCATTTATTATTGAATTTACTTCTGTAAAAGAGCAGATCTCACAGAGTTACAAGGCAATTTTTAAGCTAAAACCAAGAAGATTGCACTATTAAAACATATAAATGGTGTTGTAGCTATTGAAATGAAAGCAAAAATTTGAAATGGATGTTGATTTTTATTTTCTTTTCTTCTCACTTTTCATGTTTTCTCAGTATGCAGTAGCTCAAAGAAGGCTTCTGTATTGGAAGGGGTGTGTGTGTGTGTGTGTGTGTGTGTGTGTGTGTGTGTGTGATGGACAAGAGAGGAGGGTGGAGCTGGGGAGGATGAAACCACCAAAAGAATAACAAAAAGATGTAGGATTATTATTTTGGAGTAGTTTTGGTCTTACCTAAGATTATACCACCAAGTGTTCTTAGAAAAAGTTGTTTCCTAGATGTTGTCACTCTTTGAGAGTGATCAGAGCTGTCAGCAGTGGTAACTTCAGAACAGAACAATTATTTGTTTTTATTAGACTACATGTGTCTATCTTTCATCTGTCCTTTGAAAATTGAATACATGTCAAATTAATAATGCAATCTACTAAACAATAAGAAACCATAGCAATTGACTATGATCCAGAAATATCAAATGACATTTATTTAATGAGTCACAGTGTATAGAACCTGCTACAGTGTAGGCTACATGGATGGTATTAACTATTAATAAATGCTTGCGAATCAAGCAACTTCTGTCACCTTTGACACATTATCTCCCTCTGAAGACTGCAGAGCTCCCAGGGTGCAGCCGGCCAGGCCCCATGTGTACTGGAGCGGCCAGAGGACACCTCCTTTTGCATCCCCGCTGTGTCCCTGGCATCGGGAGCAGGCCCTGATGTATTTACTCCATAAATATCTATCAAAGAGTGAATATGCTCCTGTGTATTTGTTTGAATGAGTAATTGCTTACCTGAAGCTGATAGCCTAGTTACTAGGGATAATCACTGGTGTGTGTGTGTGTGTGTGTGTATGTTTTAAGTAGCTAATTAAAACCTCCCTGATGGTCCAGTGGCTAAGACTCCACACTCTTATGCCTGGGCCTGGGTTTGATTCTTTGGTCAGGGAACTAGATCCTACAGGCCTCAACTAAAATGATCCTGTGTGCATCAATGAAGATCAAAGATCCCATGTGGTAAGAATCCACCTGCCAGTGCAGGGGACATGGGTTCCATCCCTGGTCCAGGAAGATCCCACGCACCATTGAGCAACCAAGCCTATGCACCAGCCTACTGAGCCTATATGCTGCAAGTACTGGAGCTCCCGGGCCTGGAGCCTGTGCTCCAGAGCGAGAGAGGCCGCTGCAACGAGAAGCCTGAAGAGTAGCCTCTGCTCGCTGCAGCTAGAGAAGGACTGCGTGTAGCAACAAAGACCCAGTGCATCCAAAAAAAAAAAAATCCCATGTGCTGCAAATAAGCCCCATCACAGCCAAATAAATAAATAGATTTTTTTTAAACCCAACAGGAATTTATTTTAAAAAAATTCAGAATAGTCACTGCTTCTCCTGAAAATGAGACTCTTGGAAGTCAGCTGATTTCTAAGTTCCCTTCTAGATTGGCAACATAACTGACTCTGCCCTGCTCCTTGCCAATGCCTGGCGTCAAAACCACACGATTAAACTTGCACTCATCCGAGGACTGAAAATCTCACTGTCCATCTTACACATATCTGCATAAAGGAGGATTCACTTGTTATCCTTTTGCTAATTAACTATGTGTTCTTTAAGTGCTTAGAACTAAATAGAATTTTCGAAATCTGAATTTATTTCCTCTAACTTGTTTGCATTTCTAGGTCTTGGTGCCCAGACCGTACTGTTTTTCAAGCAAGAAAGTATATTGCAGATTCTTTGGAGGAAAAGTACACGGAACCAGTTATCTTAAATCTGGAGAAAACTTGGGAAGAAAGTGATACGAGAACACCTCTGATATGTTTTCTGTCCATGGGATCCGATCCCACAATTCAAATTGACGCACTGGCCAAGAAACTGAAGCTGGGTATGAGCAGCAATCTATGAGATTTAGCAAAGCCTCCATGTTTTTGCTTCAGTTTTTTCCTTTCATACTTTTATAGCCGATTCTTATAAATATATTCATAAAACTGAGTTCGAAAAAATATTAAATTTCTTCTTTCCCCCATTTTCAGATCTAGAAGGAGGGTATAGATATCTTTGTGTAGAGAGGAACATACTCATCCATCATGTACTGATTTTTTTAAAGTTGTAATCAGATGTCCATACCACATGGATAGCAGACTGGCAAGAATGAACATTCAACAGCAAATTTTATTGCTGTGTCTGTATAAATTTATGACAAAGCCTATTTTGTCACAATGAAAACATGTAACCCTTGTATTATAATGCATAGTAATTTAAGGATTCGTTCATTGATACTTTCATTCAATAACCCCTGAGTATAGGCAGTGTGCTCGATTCACGGAGTACAGTGGTGAATACAACATAGCTGGGAAAGACAGACATGTAAACAGGCAATAGACGACAGTGTGACAAGCTGCTGCAGCAGAGGTACGGACATGCCCAGCGATAAGAGCCAGAGCTGCCCAGATTGCGTGGGCTATAGAGGAAAGCCTGGTGACATTTTGAGTAGTATCCAAAAGTGATAAAAATTAGGGGATCATGTGGGAGAGAAGGAAAGTTACTCTGACGGAAGGAGGTAGGGTAAGGAGTTACAAACCTATAAGTGTGAGTCGACAGGACTAAAGAAAAAGTACCTGAATGACACCAAGACATCACGATTGAGCCATTCTCTTCTAGGATGGCTGTTTATAGGAGGGCAGTTTTCTCTTAATACTCTGAAAATCTGAATGTTGTTGGAATTGCCTTTTGGAATATTCATAGGTTCATATCTTATAGGTTCTTATCTCTATACCTATATCTCGTAGGAGCGATTCATTTATGTCTTTATAAGGATTATGAAAGTGATTGATTGTGAATCCCTAAATCTAGAAAATAAAACCTTGAATTTATTATCTAGTTAGAATAAGCATAATATAAAATTTGTTTAATGATCTCCAAGTATTTACCACATCTGCACTAAAGCTACTGTAAACTGATAGCTTAAGGTAGCATGGTCTTTGTTCCCTCCTCCTCATCAAGTCATCACAGCTGTTCTGTGTGCTACATGGATTCATGTTTCAATAGCTACTTTCTTCTATCCAAACACTGAGACCCAATGCAAAGAGCTCCCAGGTTCTCTTGGCTCATACTCATGGCTAAGTCTCATCATTGTTGTTGTTGAGTTGCTCCATTGTGTCCAACTCCTTGCGACCCCATGCACTACAGCACACCAGGCTTCCCTGTCCTTCACTATCTCCTGGAGCTTGTTCAAAGTCATGTCCATTGAGTCAGTGATGCCATCCAACCATCTCATGCTCTGTCGTCCTTTCTTCCTCCTGCCTTCAGTCTTTCCCAGCATCTGGGTCTTTTCCAATGAGTCAGCTTTTCACATCAGGTGGCCAAAGTATTGGAGCTTCAACTTCAGCATCAGTCTTTCTAATCAATTCTCAGGACTGATTTCCTTTAGGATTAACTGGTTGGATCTCCTTGCAGCCCAAGGGACTCTCAAGAGTCTTCTCCAACACCATAGCTCAAAAGTGTCAATTCTTCAGCATTCAGCCTTCTTTATGGTCCAACTCTTACATTCATACATAATGACTAGAAAGTCTCATTAACCCCTTTAAAGGTGGCCATTTTGTTCCAGTATTCACTGAAGCATGGAGTCATCTGTATCAGCCTTAGAGTGGTGCTTCTCTCAAAGCTTTGAACTTTGAAAATCCCTCTGAGATCTACTTCTCCGTGGATTTTTGTCCAGTTGCTTCAATGTCCTCTCTGCATATAGATTCCTTTTTTGTCTTGCTACAAAGCAGTCTCCATACGACAGAATTCATGGATTCCAGTGGCTAATGGGCTTCAATACTTACATGTTCAGTAAGTTCAGCGCTACTAGTGTTACTAAGTGAATCCACCTGCCTGCCGGGTAGTAACGCCAATTTACTGACCCAAATTGTGGTGAAGGAAAGTACAGTGTTTATGCATGCATGCATGTGTGCTAAGTCGCTTCAGTTGTGTCCAATTCTATGTGACCCTGTCCGACTCTTTGCAACCCCATGGACTGTAACCTGCCAGGCTCTTCTGTCCATAGAATTCTCCAGGCAAGAATACTGGAGTGGGTTGCCATGCCCTCCTTTAGGGGATCTTCCCAACTCAGGGATTGAAGCTGCATCTCTTCCATCTTCTGCATTGTCAGTCGGGTTCCTTACCACTAGCACGACCTGGAAAGCCCGCAGTGTTTATTGCAGGTGCCATATCATCTGCAGAATAGGCAGTTCATGCTCAAAAGATTTCGAGGAAAGGATGTTTAAAAACCGCATTTGGAGTGAAATTGCAGGGGGCATGACTTTCTTCTGATTGGTTGATAGTGAAGTAAAAGGGTAGTGATTCAGGAATCTTAATCATCAGCCTTTTGGTTCCAGGCAGTATAGTCTCCATACTTGTGGACTACATGTAGTCACACACCCTCCATCTGGGCAAGGGTCTTAGCTTGTTCCTAACAACTCAAAGATATTCATCAGACTGTTATATATATTCCTTGAGGAAGAACTAAGATTGTTTTGTTTTTTGGCTTTATCATGTACATGTGGAATCTTAGTTCCCCAACCAGAGATGGAGCCCATGCCCCCTGCAGTGGAAGCCCGGAGCCTCAACCACTGGACCGCTGGGGAAGTCCTGAGAAGTTAGCATTGTTGTTGAAGCTGTCGTTACTTTTCTTGCTCCACTGCTCTTCCTTTGTTTCTCATTAGTAAGTGCTTGAGTCTGCTTTTTGGAACCCGGGGAAGGCCTAAGAGACTAAAGCTTTTTCTACAAACAAGAAATGGGGACCACAGAGGGGCTTTTGCACCTGGGATGGCCCCATTTGGTTTCACCCAGGCAAAGTCCTCTTACTCTCTTGGTCCCAGGTCCAGATACCCAAGGAAGAAGCTCCTTGGTTTTGCTTTGGTCGTGTGCTCCTTTCTGGACCAGTCAATGAACGGTTGCCGTGTAAATGGGTTCATAGCAAGAACCACATACATGGAGCCTAGAGTTAAGGGCATTTCTTAGAAGGGGATACTCTTCCCAGAAGAGGGGCAGTTCCCACTGAAGTTACCATTTCAAATTTACCTCAAAACGATGCTGTTGTCTAGGACATTGGTGTAAGAACAGAAATAAAATAATTCAAGGTTTCCTTTGGGAGAGATTATAACTTTAGATAAATACATACGGCCAGAACAGTGCTGTCACCTAGTATTATTACATACTATCATACTGCTTTGCTTGGCAATTTGGTGATTCCATTTCTTGATATTTCTTTAGTTTTTCCAGCAATTGTTTAACCTTCTATTGATTACTTTGTTAGGAAACACATTAGATTTAATTTTAACACTGAAGGATCCAATGTTGTTTATAAAAAACTCATTGCTCATTTTTTTTTTAGAGCAAAGGAATGTTTAGGAATGTTAGGAAGCATCATTCTGTTCACTAATTTGGGTTAAAAACTCCCCAGATAGCTGTAAAATGAAACTATTATGTAGATGAATGACATATTACTCTAGTCTCAACTAGAGATGTTTTATTTGGGTGATGGATAATCATAAAGTGCTCAAGGTTCACAAAATTCTGAAAAATCCTGGAATTCAAGTGCCTTGTATTACAGCTGAGGAAACTAAGGTCTGGAGATAAGGCCAGAGAACTAGCTGGTGGCAGATAATTCAGGACTTAGTCTCAGGCCTCCCAGATCCCTTGTCAGTGGCCTTTCTCTCATCCTCCCCAGTGCCTTTCAGTCAGTTCAGTTCAGTTCAGTCGCTCAGCCGTGTCCGACTCTTTGCGACCCCACGAACCGCAGCACGCCAGGCCTCCCTGTCCATCACCAACTCCTGGAGTCCACCTAAACCCATGTCCAACAAGTTGGTGATGCCATCCAGCCATCTCAGTGGATTTAGTGGATGAATTAGCAAGTTACCTGACAGCAACTTGAGGGATGGGACCAGATCAAATAGGTTTTCATAGAAAAAAAAAAGAAGGAAAACTTCTCACTATGGAACCTGTCAGGCTCTGTGTTGAGAAATTCAGAGAAGATAAATTCTGCACAAAAGCATTGGGTACCTGGGAAAGAAGCAGAAAACAGATGGGTTTAGCATGAGAAAAATCCTACTAGGAGCTTGGGTGAAGGAGAGAAGAATAGATTTGAAAATAGAATCCAAACATGAATGAAAGAGGACAAATAAAATATAAACCTACAAATAAAAATGGGGCTTCCCTGGTGGCTCAGTGGTGAAGAATCTGCCTGCAGTGCAGGAGACACAGGAGAGGAGAGTACAATCCCTGGATCGGAAAGATCCCCTGGAGGAGAGCATGGCAGCCCACTCCAGTATTCTTGCTGGGAGAATCCCATGGACAGAGAAGCCTGGTGGGCTACAGTCCATGGGGTCACAAAGAGTCAGACACAACTGAAGTGACTGAACATGCAAGCAAACAAAAATAGGAATGAGAAAATGAGTAAAATAAAGTAATACAGATAAAAAAAGTAATAAGATAGTTATAGTAAAAAAAAAGTTTAAAAATCTCATTAAAATGGATGTTTGTAGAAAAATATAAATTTACAAAAATTTCTTGGAAAAAATTGAAAAGCCTGAATGGACCGATAATTAAGATGAGGAAAATTAGAAGTTTTAAAATTATTACCTCAGCAAAGACACTAAGCTTGAATGATTTTTTTGGTAGGTCCTTTAAAACTTTGCTATGTCCCATTTCACAATGTAGGAAAATAAGATGCATTTTCCTCTGTATTTTAAGGGAATAACATTATCTTGATATGTAAAGCAGACCGAGATAGTCACTATATCAAAGAAAGAAAACCACAGATTGATCCTACTTATTAATATAAATGTAAGGACCTTAATATAAGTGCAAGCAGAAAGAATTTAGCATAATATAAAATATGCAAACAACAGCAACATGCCTTGATCAAGTAGGATGCATGGGCAAATCTGAGAAAGACACAGTATTAAGAAATCTCATCACAACAAGTGAAAGACTTTTTCCTTAGGCTGTTATTACCCTGATGATTGCTAAAAAGGCATTTTATAAAAATTCAGCATTTGTATTTGGCTCTTAAAAATGGGAACAGAAGAATATTGTATCAATATGATAGTGAATATGAACTTCAAACAGCTTCATGCTTTCTGGTGAACAACTAGAGACATGATGCCCATTAAAGTCAGGAACAAGATAAAGATGTCTGCTATCACCACTCTCATTTAGTATTACTGTGGAGGATATAGCTAATGTTTTGTAAGAATCATAAATAAAAGATATAACTACTGGAAAAGAGGGACAAGAGCCATCGTTATTCTCAGATCGTGTAATTGTCTAACTAAAGAACACAAATGAATCAACTGAAAAGCTATTAGATTTAACAGGATATTTTAGTAAGGTAGCTGGTCACAAAAATAAATATATTTAAAAAATCAATGAAACATTCTTCTAAAATGTAAAAATCCCATTCAGTATCTCAATAAAAATAAAACTGAGGAATAATCTTTAGAATACCTATTAGAAGAAAACTATAAAACTTTCTTAAAGACTTGAAAGTAGGGTAGATCAAATAGAGAGTTAAACCACATCCCCATTATAAAGATTCAGTATTGTAAAGATGTCAATAGTCTCTAAATTAATCTATAAATTGAGTGCAAGTCTAATTGAAATTCCAACATCATTTTCCCCCTAATTGGATAGTAGAGGGGTCTTAGATCATCTAGAGTAATAAATGGACAACAATAGCCAAGACAGCTTGAAAAGGAAAAAGAATAATGTGGAGAACAAGCCCAATCAGATTTCTAAACTTTATCAAATTGCAATAACTTAATCAGTGAGGAACTGGCTCAGAGTAGATAAACAGATCAATAGAGCAAAATGAAAGGCCCCAAATTAGATGCTAGTATATTCAATAGCTTAGCCTGTGATGAGATTCACATTTCAAATCAGTGGAAGAAAAACGGGTTAGTCAATAAACAGTGTTGCCATAGCAGGTTAACTTTGGAAGAAAGCAAGAATTTTACCTCAGATTAAACTCTAAAGTACATTCTAGGTTGATTAAGGTTTTAAAAGGTTTAAACTATGAAAAAATACACTGATACTACTGGCGTGGCTAAGATTTCCTTAATCATAATACCAGAATCCAAAACCAGAGGAAAAGAGGTTTGGATGAAGTTTTCAAACTTTGGTATGTCAAAAGCGGCACAAATAAAACACAAATTGCGGTTGAATCCAAGCTCATGATGCACAGTGAGGCCAAGCCAACTGAAAGGTCAGAGTTTGGAGCAGAGAAAGGTTAATTGCAAGGACAAAACAAGGAGTGTGGGTGGCTTATTCTCAAAAGACCCAAACTTCCTGGTGGTTTTCAGGGAAGAGTTTTTAAAGGCAAAATTTGGAGTGAGGGCTGCAGTGTAGGACTTTCTTCTGATTGGTTGGTGGTGAGGTAACAGGGTGGTGCTCCAGGAACCATGTTCTCGGCCTGAAGTCACCATCCTCTGCTTAGGGGGGAGCAATAATTCCTGTAAGAAAACCCCAAAGATATATTGTTAGGTATATCCCTTTAGGAGGAAATCCGACTCTTTATCTCTGGGCTATGGTTTCTTTTTTAAAAAATTTAGTTATTTTTGGCTGCTCTGGATCTTTGTTGCTGTACGTGGGCTTTCTCTAGTTGTGGCGAGTGGGGGTTACTCTCTAGTCACAATGCACTGGCTTTTCGTCGTGGCTTCTCTTGTTGCAGAGCATGGACTCTAGGGTGTGCAGACTTCGGCAGTCGCAGCACACAGGCTCGGTAGTTGTGGCGCTACAGGCTTAGCTGCCCTGCAGCATAGGGATCTTCCCAGATCAGGGATGGAATCCATGTCCCCAGCGTTAGCAGGCAGATTCTTAGCCACTGGACCGCTAGGGAAGTCCTGCAGGAAGTGTTTCAGACTGCTTTTCTTTTGCTTCTGCATTTCCTCACTTCCCTAATCAGTAACTGTTTGAATTTGCCCTTTGGATCTCAGGGAAGGTCTGGAAGACTGAAGCCTTTTTCTTACAGACAAGAAATGGGGGACACGGAAAGATTTTTGTACCTGGGAGGGCTCCACAGGGCCCTGCCCAGTTTCCAAAGAAAAGGTAGAAGTGTGGGTTGGGAATTGCAACATTCTATTTCAGCTGGAGACACTGGCAGTCCTTTTTCATATACACCATGAATCTTTAAAATGTTTGAGTGCTTTTTCCCAACTATTCTACACATACAAATTTATCATAAAAACAAACTGAGAGATGCACATTAAGATTCATTTATAAGGATGTTAAGTCTAGTGCTATTTTTAATATTAAAAAATTAGAAATGTCTGAAATATACAAAAGGAGAGTGGCTAACTTGGCAAGAATGCATTAACATGATGGAACATTGTGCTACCATTAAAAACTGTTTATCAGTAATGTTTAATGACAGTAAAATACAACATACTTAAGAAGTAGATATATAAAATGACATGTACATGTTGTACATATATATATAATTTTTAATATGGATAGGTCTGTAATCTCTTATTCAAAGCCCTTGCAGTCAGATGCACTGCAGAAATTAGAATTGTCCAGCTTTTAGAAAAGTAATATTTCATGTATTATATAATACATTGCAGATGAAAGTATTAATATTTATAAAGATAGGGATAAATAAATAGGCTCATATCCATTCAGGTCAGCTTTTACCACCAAAGTGATTTTGTGGCAAAGCTGTCAGTTTTCAGAGTGCTTTGAATTTTGAAATGAGGATAAGTGATTGTGGATTGTGCACTGAGAAGATTAGAATGTAGATCTCTCTGGAAGGATATTGGTGATTTTTGTTTTCTTCTTTGTAGTCTCCTGTATTTTACAAAGCTTTCACTATAAACATATATCGTTTAATCTGATTTTTTAAAAAATTTTAAAAAGAAAGAGGAGATGTGAAAGACACTCAAGTCCAATTTTGGAAAGAAATAGAAAAGCAGTTGAAATCTTACTAAAGGTCTTTCAAATGTAACCAAGCAGCAAAAAAGGAAAAAAAAAAAAAAAGTCCACAAACCAGAAAACCAAAACATCCCATACCACCAAAGGACAATTATGCTGCAATACATGCAAAAACGATTCCTGCAACATCCTCTGCAACCTGCCTCCTCACGGCAGTCTGCATCATGATGTCCTGGCAGCCTTCCCCACTCTCTCTGGAAATTCAGCCTGCGCTGCCTCTTCTCTCACTGGTCTTTGTCTTCTGAACTTCCTCAAGTGCAAAGCTTCTTCACTATTCCAGTGTCAATCAATCTAGTTTTTCCAGACTATTCAGAAATTTATCAAATATTTATCAACCTATTTTAAAAACGAAGAAAGATTGCAGATCAATAACTTCCACTTTAAGAAACCAAGGAAAGAAGAGCAAACTAAACCTGAAGCAATCAAAAGGAAGGAAATAATAAATATCTGAGTGAAAAAAAATGCAAGAGAGGATTAAAAAACAACAGAGAATCAATCAACCAAGTGTATCTTCTTTGAAAAGATCAACAAAATGGACAAACTTTTGTCCTAACCGACCAAGAATAAAGGAGAGAAGACTTAAGATAACTAAAATCAGGAGTGAAAGAGGGATGTCAATGAAAATAATCAATGAACAAACTATATAATAGGAATAGAAAAGTTTTATTTGCGCCAAACTGAGGACTGGCAGCTCTCAGATAAGTGAGAGGATCTGCTCCAGAGAAGCATGGGTTTCAGCATAGTTTCATATCTTGTCAGAACAAAGAACATCAAACAAGTCAGGACACATTCCTTCAAGGTTTCAAGAAAAGCAGGTTAGCAAGTACATAGCAAGTCAGTATACCTTGACACCTGGGAAGGGAGCCTCATCACTGAAGAAGTACTGGCACTGGCATCTCAGGAAGGGAAGAATTTATGAAATTTTTATTTTTAACACATTCTTTAATTCTGGTCAATGTACCCTTTTCTCTGACAGTTAGAGCCGATGTACAATGTATATTTGATAGGCCACAAACAGGCTGTTTTAGTTAGCATAAAGTTCAAGTAAACTCATGTATAAGTCAGAATGACTTTCCCATATCTCAATATGTGAAAATTTCTTTTATCAGGGGACATTGCTATTGACTTGAATAAGTAGGAAAGATCATACAGAATACTATGAAAATTATAACAACAAATTAGATAGATAACCTAGATGAAATGGGCAAATTATCAGAAAGAGAAAACTGCTGAAACTAAGGAAGAAATAGAAAACTAGAAAAGAGCTTTAAGAAGTAAAAGGATTGATTTGTAGGAAATCCAGGACTAGATACCTTCACATTCTACCAAATGTTTAATGAATAACACCAGTTCTTTCCAAAAAATAAGAGAGATTACTTCCCAACTCATTCTATGAGACCATATTACTCTGATACCAAATCTAGACAAAGACAGTAGAAGGAAACCAATATCCTGCTGAATATAAAAGCAAAAGTTCTCAACAAAATGCTACTGAATTGAGTGCCACGCAAAATGAATTATACACCATGACCAAGTGGATTTACCCCAAGAATGCAAGATTGGTTCAACATATGAAAATTAATCAATGTAATACCCCATATTAATAGAATAAAGAACAAAAATCACACAGTTATCTCAATAGTTGCAGAAAAAGCATTGAAAAAAATCCAACATTCTTTCATGATGAAAGCCCTCAACAAACTAAGAATAAAAGGGAACTTCTTCAACCTGATGAGGGGCACCTACAGAAACCCACAGCTAACATCATACTTAATGCTGAAAGATGGGATATTTTTCCCCAAACATCAGGAGCAAGAGAAGAATGTCTACTTGCACTTCTACTCAGCACTGTAGTGGAAGTTTTAGTCAGACCAAAAGAAGAAATAAATGGTATTCACACTGGAAAAGAAGTAAAAGCACCTCAGTTTGATGATGACATGAGGGAGGGGGCCCGCGCAGTTGGAGAAGAGAGAGTGAATTGTGGTGGGATCCTAAAAAGTGTGTGTGTGTGTAGATTGCAGGAGCAATGGAACCCATTTGTATAGGGTCATAGAGGTCAGAATTTGAATTGGATTCTGGATTTTGCACAGAATGAAATGAGAAGCCGTCAGATGTTTCTGAGCAGAGGGTGGACATAATCTGATTCAGGATTCAATCAAATCCCTCTGTCTGCTGTGGGAAGAATAGCTAGTAGGGAAAAGAGTGGGAGAGAGGTCACCAGTGAGTAGGCTCCTGCAAGAATACAGGCATGAGGTGATGGACCAGGGGAATGCGAGTGTAGACATCCAGAAGGGGTCACATCCAGACTCTGGGTTTGTTTTGAAGGGATGCCTTTAAGTATCTTCTTGACCTCTTACCCAGGTCGAGACAAGAAACTCAGGCTACCCCTGAACAAAAACCAGTTCTTCCTTTTAAACAGTGCATCTCAGAAGAGTTGGAAGGGTAGAGGAGATAGTTTATGGTTCACCTTCATGTGTTAATACTTATTGTCCATATCACACCTTCCTCCATTGACCTACCTAACACTTGTGGGTTCTTCCAAAACAAGAGAGACTCAGTGTCTCTTTGTACAATTCAGAGGCTCCTCCCATTCGAGTTCCACCTTCCCTTTCTTCTTTTATAGGGTTTGTGGGTTCTTCTCAGATGCCCTGGGAACAGTGCCTAGTTCCTCTTCAGCAGGAGAGATTCATGAGGGCTTTGTTGGGAGAATCCAGCTATGTTCAGTGACTTATGGACAATTGCAGTTCCTAGTTCTTCAAGCAGTGCTCTGTCAGTCCTCTCAGGCACAAACTGCTGAGTTTCACCCTGTGACCCTGAGTCCACAAATAATTCTAATGCTGCACCCTACCAGCACTCACGGAATCTCTGGCCATTAACCCCATGGTGCTGTATTTTAAGTGGTGTGCCCTGGCAGCTTCTTCCCTGGTTCCTGACATACTTCTGTCTCCAGCCTATGAATTTCTCTCATTCTCTGTAGCTTCTACCAGCAGTTTCCAAATCAGCCTCATTGTTTGCCCAATCACAGCTGCCCATTTTTCTGAGGATTCAGATCACTCCAATAGAGTAAGTCAAAAGCATGCATTGCTTCACAGCGTATACACTGACTTCCTTTCTCTGTGCCCCTAGAGATCTAGAGATCATGCCTTTAAAATTAAAGAAGACCTGGGTCCACAAAAGCTTACTTCAAAGTTAATTTCTAATTTCAGTTTCCCAAGTATGATTCAGAGACTTCTTTTTTTTCTTCTTTAATCCATTGTATATTCGTGCCTCCTTTGTCAAAGATAAGGTGTCCATATGTGCGTGGATTTATCTCTGGGCTTTCTATTTTGTTCCACTGATCAATATTTCTGTCTTTGTGCCAGTACCATACTGTCTTGATAACTGTGGCTTTGTAATACAGCCTGAAGTCAGGTAGGTTGATTCCTCCAGTTCCATTCTTCTTTCTCAAGATAGCTTTGGCTATTCGAGGTTTTTTGTATTTCCATACAAATTGTGAAATTATTTGTTCTAGCTCTGTGAGGAATACCGTTGGTAGCTTGATAGGGATTGCATTGAATCTATAAATTGCTTTGGGTAGTATACTCATTTTCACTATATTGATTCTTCCAATCCATGAACATGGTATATTTCTCCATCTATTAGTGTCCTCTTTGATTTCTTTCACCAGTGTTTTATAGTTTTTTTCTATATATAGGTCTTTAGTTTCTTTAGGTAGATATATTCCTAAGTATTTTATTCTTTCCGTTGCAATGGTGAATGGAATTGTTTCCTTAATTTCTCTTTCTGTTTTCTCATTATTAGTGTATAGGAATGCAAGGGATTTCTGTGTGTTGATTTTATATCCTGCAACTTTACTATAATCATTGATTAGTTCTAGTAATTTTCTGGTGCAGTCTTTAGGGTTTTCTATGTAGAGGATCATGTCATCTGCAAATAGTGAGAGTTTTACTTCTTCTTTTCCTTCTACAGTTTAGTGAATTCACATGACAGGCACAAGTGTGGTTCTCCACCTGGGACATCAAATTCACTAATGAGCCTCAATACTGTATATTCTGCTGAGTTATAATCACATCTCTAATCTTGGAGTGGTTTCCACTTTTTCTTAAGGCTCCTTTTTCTCAGTTCCAAGAGGATTTGATCCTGAGGAGCAGTTACCCCTGAATATAGTCATCATGGGGATGAATTGCTACGAGTTCCATCTCAGAAAATGGACAAATAGGCAAACAAAACCTGGACAGACAGAACACTGCAAGCTTGACATCATAAAAGAATAAAAAGATTGGTATCCAATCTTTACTGAAACATCTGCTGAAACACCAAAAAATTATTCTAATCAAAACATAGAGCAAAACTAAAAAATCCTCTTTCCTTCTAAATACCTGTGATAGCATTGCAGCTGCCTCTCCCCGTCAGTCTGTCTCCTCATTATCCCCAAAGACCCCAGAACTCTTTAAAAGCTCTGCCTCGTGCCTTTTGTCTTTCTCTCTTTGTCCTTCCCTTTCCATGTAGTGCCTCCAGTCTGCTCCACTCCTTTCTCTCACCAACACAACCAAAAGCCAGACTTATTTGCATAACAGACTTTCCTTAGAAGCCATAGAGGGAGGGAGGCTATGACAACTCAGAAATTAATTTTTCATCCCAATCCTGTTATAAAATTTACGTTTGATCATAGTAATCCTTCTGTATTACAGAATGCAGAACTATCTCAATGGGGCAAGGACAAGAAGTACATGCTCGAAAGCTGATTCAGATGTCAATGCAGCAGGTATGTAGCAATGGAAACTACTCTTCATGCAACTTTCTTGATATGATTCCTCTGGCCATCTGATCCACCTAGCACCACCCCTATGATGGGTAGAGTGTTCTTCCTGTGATGCTCAATTTTCCATTTTGATTTATGCATATAGAGTAAATGTTGGTTACTTAAGGATTTTGAACCTTCAGTTAGTTGGCTCCTGAAATCCCCACAAAATACTTGTTCCATCTTCTAGAGCATGTGCTCCATTTTTGTTTTCACTAAATATTTTTTGGTAATTTGGCAGATACACTTTCTGGTTCATAAAGAATGCAGCTCTAGCAGTCTTGGAATGTCATGATCAATATTAATAGATAGTGCTTAAGAAGTGACAGATTGAGATAGTCAAATTTCAATTTTCGGTTAAAGTGAGCCTTTCATTTTTCATTAATGGATAGTTTCAGGCAAATAAGAAATATTTGAGGGTGTTATGTTTAAATATTGATAACAGTTTTTACTGAAAATTGCAAGCTGGATGGAATGTTGAGAAATATTTTTCATCACACCTAATAAATACACAGGACATTAATTTTCTAGAAAAGCTTGGTTGATCGCAGTTTCAGCAGCAATAAGAAATTGCACCATTTATAAAAATAAAATAAAGTCTTGGTTTATTTTTAAGCTTTTGATCTCATAATGTCCCTAGCAACTTTTCCCTGGGAATTAATGACTATAGAGGGTTAATGGGCTAAAACTCTGCTTGGGTCATCAAGTTTTCAGACTAACCATTAATTCTCAAGTGCCCTAAGCCTTAATCTTTATCAGTTAATTAAATTCAATAATATATGGTATTTAATTTATATATACCAAAGCAATTATATATAGTTATTTTTACTCAGATAAAATGATTCACTCTGTTGAATGATCTGACTGTTTGACTTTGGGCCTTAAATAATTTCTTTAGTTTCCACGAGTGAGAAGCTTTTAAATTTGAATACAGCATTCACATTAACTTTCTTTGGAATATTAGTTTTTTTTATAACTTCTGTGTTCTGTGTCTCAAGGTGGGATAAATATTGATAATATTGGCAGTATAAAAATCAAACAAACAGAACTTCCCTGGCTGTCTAATGGTTAAGATTCTGAGCTTCCAAAGCAGGGGGTGTGCGTTCGATCCCTGGTTGGGGAACTAAGATCCCACATGCCATGAGGCATAGGCAAAAACAAAACAGATAACAACAATAATACCAACAATAAGCATGAACAGGTACAGCCACATTGTCACTTGAAAGATTTAGGATAAAGCTGACATTGTGGAATTCAGAGCAGGGAATCAGAGAGTAACTGGATCCACAAGGACCCAGAGTTCTGACCATGAATTTCATCTTCTTGACGACCTGGTTGTCTAGACCAAAAAGTCCCCTTTGCTATTTAAGCCAATCTGAGTTGTGTTTTCTCTTGCAGTTTAAGGCATAATATATATGCCTTACCATATGTATACTGAGCTCAATAACTTGTAGCTGTATTTATTTGATCTTGTTGCATAAAGTATATCAAAGCATCAGCTGGCTAGTAAACTATGTTCTTATAGAACTGTGATGGCTATGTGACATATTGTGAAGGTTTTATCAATATTTAGATAGTGCTTAATAAACTTTGTGGTTTCAGGAACATCTGGGAGGAGTGATGACAAAGAATAAGATTTAGTGTTGGGGTGGGAGGTGGGAGGGAGGTTCCAGAGGGAGGGGACATATGTATACCTGTGGCTGGTACATGTTGATGTATGGCAGAGGCCAACACAATGTTGTAAAGCGATTATCCTTCCATTAAAAAGAAGTAAAATGTTGAAAAAGATTTAGTATTATGGTAGCAGGCATGCTCAGTCACTCAGTTGTGTCCAACTCTGCGACCCCATGGACTGTAGCCCACCAGGCTCCTCTGTAGACAGGATTTTCCAGGCAAGAATACTGGTAGCAAATGTCACCAAATGTATTGCCTCTGGTGAAGTAAAATTTGTGTTTCAAGGCAGGAGAAGAAAACTGTAGCGTAAAATCGGCTCTGCCTCCTCGTTTGGGCCTCCTGCCTCCCCTGTGCGGTGTGTCTGCATTATGCATCAGCCAGGCCTCCTCAGAGGTGGGAATGCCTGCTCCAGTGCAAAGATCAGGTTTATTTTTCCCCATTTCTTTGACACTAACAATGTAGCTTCTTACAGATTAGCATGGTGACTTGTTGCTGTCTTTGTATATGCTTACATGGACTGTGTATCTTTGGTGAACTTCATGTGAAATGTCAGCATGTCATTTTGATGTATGATCCTTTGTCTTGAAAATGCCTATGACTGTGCCTTTGACTTCTAATAGGTGGGACAGTCAGAGCCTCTGGGTCTGTCTCCCAGGCTATAATCCTCAGTTTGGCTCCATTAAAATTCTCTCTTTTCTTCCTAACTTGATTGTTGATGAATTTTCGTCAACTCCTCCAACTTTTCATGAGGTCATGTGCATCTCTTTGTGACAGTGGATGGCTTGGCTTTGGCGTGAGTCCCTTCTGATTTACCTTAGGCCGGACAAGTTGCAAATTCCAAAATACCCGTTTCCACCATTAGATGGCGCACACACTGTACTTAGTAAAGTCTGACTTCGTTGTAATTTCTGTTCCCTTCTGAACCAGGGGTGACAGAGTAACATTCATTTTGAAACCGCTTGATTCCAAGTAACCAGCTTTACCAGAAGCAGGGGAAAAAACGTTTGTATTGACATATAATAATTCCATTAACATATGTGCTTAAAACAGAGTATTCACATGCCCCGAGCAAAAGTTTAAAAAATATATTTATACGTACACTTTGTTTTATTAAAATCATTGCAAAAAAGTTATGAGGAATTAACACGAGGTCATTTTTCAATACAGGGTGGCTGGGTGTTACTGCAGAATTGTCACCTTGGCCTAGAATTCATGGAAGAATTGCTGGAGACTTTGACCATCACAGAAACCATCGATGATACTTTCCGAGTGTGGATAACCACCGAGCCGCACATCCGGTTTCCCATTACATTGCTTCAGGTTTGTTACTATGAGATGAGTGTCTTTGCCTTGAGACTTATACAAATGAAGATGACACTTCTGTCATTACTGAAAGATGGCAAACGTAACAGGCTTCTTTTGGTCAAGTCTGCATTGTAAAATCTTAATGCCACGATCGTCAAAACCTTGACTATAATCATCAAGGTTATATAGTAAATATCCCCACAGGAGAGTTATGAGACTCGGTATTAATTTATTGGGTTTTAGCTCTGATCAATGTGACTAGTTTACACGATGCCTTTTTATGTACCACAAACATATTGTTGTCTGATGTATTGTCATTTCTATTTTATCCTTCGCAGTAATTTATAGAAACAAAAGTACTATTTACCCTTTTTTTTTCCACTATTTGTTTTTTATGACAGACTTCTCTCAAATTCACTAATGAGCCACCCCAAGGCGTTCGCGCAGGTCTGAAAAGAACATTTGCGGGGATTAATCAAGACCTCCTGGACATCAGTAATTTACCCATGTGGAAGCCAATGCTGTACACCGTAGCGTTTCTGCACTCCACCGTGCAGGTAACTTCTGGGAACGGTGTGCACTTTCAGAAGATGCTAGCAATGTTATGTTTGCCCCCCTGCTCCACGGTCTGGTGTCCTCACCTCGCTTCCATTTTCCTTCATGGCAATTTTTCCCCCACCTGGCACGGGATGCGCATATTTGCGTATGTATTTAAAGCATCTTCCTGCCCCCAGCCCCCACCTCGGCCCCTAGAGTGTAAGATTCTCTGGGGCGATGACTCTGTCCTTTGGAAACTGCTGGGTCTCCGCTTGTCACAGCAGCAGCTTCAGCATTGCCAGAGCTTAATACATGTTTGTGGGATGAGCAAGCGAATTGCTCTGATAGGAACTGGATCTTGAAAGTTGCCTATGCTGTTGTTCTCTGTACCATCTCATGTAATGCTAACAATCACCTTTCAGGGTAGGATTTATCACCATCTGCAAAGTGAGGGAATTGAGACTCAGAGAGGTTAGGCAATATTATATATACCATCTCATGTAATACTAATAACCGCCTTTCAGGGTAGGATTTATCACCATCTGGAAAATGGGGAAATTGAGACTCAGAGAGGTTAAGGTCCTTCCTAAATGGTGAATCTAGGAGTCACACCCCATGTTGCCTGCCTTGGATGCAAGTATGTTTGGACCCTCGTCCCCACTGGGGACAGTGGTGGCCATGGTGTTTGGAAGATGAGTCATAGGGGTCGGCTGTCGTCTTCAGGTTGTTTCTGATTTGCTTGTACTGTGTGGCTACCCAGCAGTGTCTCCATGGGTTCCCGGTTTTGTTTTTTCATTTGTTACCCCTTTGTTCTATGTTTGGATTTTGTTCTGTATTTGAAAGCTATATAATTTTTAATTAGTAAATACAATTAAATACAAATAAAAATAAATCAGTAATTTGTTTTTGGCCGCACTGGATCTTCGTTGCTGAACACAGGCTTTTTCTAGTTGTGGCGAGTGGGAGCTATTGGAGTTGTGGTGCGCGGGCTTCTCTCATTGTGACGGAGCACGGGTTCCTGAGCTCGTGGGCTCCTGAGCCCGTGGGCTCCATAGTTGTGGCGCTCTGGCTTAGTTGCCCTGTGGCCTGTGGAATCTTCCGGACCAGGGATTGAACCTGTGTCCCCTGCATTGGCAGGCACATTCTTAATCTCTGGACCACCAGGGAAGCCCAGGCTGTGTAATTTTAATGTACTTGATTCACTCTTGATTTCACGGAGAGATAAAGGGGCTCCTTGAACTCTTTCCAACATTTCTTCTTTTCCTGAAGTTGGAGTGAGGACAAAATAAATCAACTGGTTTGAACCAGGAGTCAGGGTTCAACTGTGCCCAGCGGCCAGCAGAGCTTGACGTCATCTTTGCCTGCCCTGCCCAAAGGGAAAGATGGAGGGGAATTGGGTGCTCCCCCCAGGAAATACTGGGCGTGTTTACCCGCAGGTTCCCTGTCGCCACCACTTTACCAGGTATAACACTGCCCAACTGAGAGGCAGTGCAGAGGGACACTGGTGTTTCTCTGCCCCCACCCTGAGAAGTTAAAATCAGAATAAATGCTTTGTGGGTGGTTATTTTTACTAAGTTCCACTGTGGCCTCTGGATTGATTGTAAATTACGGTTTTCATGTCACTGAAGCTGATTTCATACATTCTTATCTGGGAATTGTTGGGTTTGCTAGACCTTATCACACTCTAATACAAACAGTGCTTTAACTCTGATATTTAATGCCCAATTCACAAACAGTAAATTTTATGGTTCTTTTCCTAGTAATGATGGTTCAACTTTTCCACCATGCTTATCACGAATAGACGTTTGGGGGTATTTTCCATACGGTCAAGACGGCAGTCTGTGTTTTTAGTGGCCATTATCCAAGTGCTAAAAAGAAGAAAAGGAGTCTGGGCCAGTCATGCAGCCAAAGTGTACTTGCACTTAATGTGACTCATATTTGGATTAAAAAAAAAAAAAAATCTCCACTGCTAGGGCCATGAAGTTCACAGTGGCATGTCTATAAAAAAATTTGTGAAGATCTCTTAAAATCCAATCATAGTGTATTAGAGCACTTCATAGAGAGTCAGGAGGCCTGGGCTTTAGACTTGTTGTGACATCAGTTAGCTACGTAAGGTCGGTCCAGTTTTATCCCTTTGGGGGCCTCTGTTTCCCCATCTGTGTGTTTCAAGGCAGAAGGAAGTGATCTTTCAAGATTTTTCCCATTTCTAACATTCTGTTGTCCAGCTCTATGATTACACAAGGAGTGTAGATAATTCAAGCATTTCCCCTCACCCTGCATCCTCCATTCTAGTTTCAATTAGAGAAATGTTTTAATGTTTTTCAGTTAGACAAAATGTCCTCGGTCACCCTTCTCCTCCTGCCCCCAATCTTTCCCAGAATCAGGGTCTTTTCCAATGAGTCGGCTCTTCACATCAGGGGGCCAAAGTATTGGAGCTTCAGCTTCAGCATCAGTCCTTCCAATGAGTATTCAGGGTTGATTTCCTTTGAGATTGACTGGTTTGCTCTCCTTTCTGTCCAAGGAACTCTCAAGAGTCTTCTCCAACACCACAGTTCCAAAGCATCAATTCTTTGGTGCTCAGCCTTCTTTATGGTCCAACTCTCACATCCATACAGGTCTACTGGAAAAACCACAACTTTGACGATATGGACCTTTGTTGGCAAAGTGATATCTTAGCTTTTTAATGTTGTCTGGGTTTAATCCCTGGGTTGGAAAGATCCCCTGGAGAAGGGAAAGGCCACCTACTCCAGTATTCTGGCCCGGAGAATTCCATGGACTGTATGGTCCGTGGCTTCGCAAAGGGTAGGACACGACTGAGCGATGTACACTTTCACTTCAGGTTTTTCATAGCTTTCCTTCCAAGAAGCAGGCATCTTTTAGTTTCATGGCTGCAGTAACTGTCCACAGTGGTTTTGGAGCCCAAGAAAATAAAATCTGCCACTATTTCCATTCTTTCCCTGTCATTTGCCATGAAGTGATGGGACCAGATATCATGATCTTAGTCTTTTGAATGTTGAATTTTAAGCCAACTTTTTCACTCTCCTCTTTCACTTTCATCAAGAGGCTCTTTAGTTCCTCTTCACTTTCTGCCATAAGGGTGGTGTCATCTGCATATCTGAGGTTATTGATATTTCTTCCAGCAATCTTAATTCCAGCTTGTGCTTCATCCAGCCCGGCATTTCTCATGATGTACTCTGCATATAAGTTAAATAAGCAGGGTGACTTATACAGCCTTGAGGTACTCCTTTCCCAATTTGGAACCAGTCTGTTGTTTGATGTTCAGTTCTGTTATTCCTTGACCTGCATGCAAATGTCTTAGGAGGCAGTTAAGGTGGTCTGATATTTCCATCTTTTTAAGAGTTTTCCACAGTTGATTGTGATCCACACTGTCAAAGGCGTTAGCATAGTCAATGAAGCAGAAGTAGATGTTTTTCTTGAATTCTTTTGCTTTTTCTATGATCCAATAGATGTTGGCAATTTGATTTCTGGTTCATCTGCCTTTTCTAAACCCAGTTTGAACATCTGGAACTTCTTGGTTCACATACTATGGAAGACTAGCTTGAAGGATTTTGAGCATTACCTTGCTAGCATGTGAAATGATTGCAACTGTGCAATAGTTTGAACATTCTTTGACATTGCCTTTCCTTGGGATTGGAATGAAAACTGACCTTTTCCAGTCCTATGGCCACTGCTGAGCTTTCTAAATTTGCTGGCATGTTGAGTGCAGCACTTTCACAGCATCATCTTTTAGGATTTGAAATAGCTCAGCTGAAATTTCAACACCTCCACTAGCTTTGTTTGTAGTGATGCTTCCTAAGGGCCACTTGACCTCACACTCAAAGATGTCTGACTCTAGGTGAGTGATCACATCATCGTGGTTATCCAGGTCATTAAGACCTTTTTTGTATAGTTCTTCTGTGTATTCTTGCCACCTCTTCTTAATCTCTTCTCCTTCTGTTAGGTCCTTGCTGTTTCTGTCCTTTTGCCCAACTTTGCATGAAATGTCCCCTTGGTTTCTCTAATTTTCTTGAAGAGATCTCTAGTCTTTCCCATTCTGTTGTTTTCCTCTATTTCTTTGCATTGTTCGCTTACGAAGGCTTTCTTATCTCTCCTTACTATCCTTTGGAACTCTGCATTCAGATGGGTATAGCTTTCCTTTTCTCCTTTGCCTTTTGCTTCTCTTCTTTTCTCAGCTATTTGTAAGGCCTCCTCAGACAACCACCTTGCCTTGCTGCATTTCTTTTGGGGGAATGGTGTGGTCACCGTCTCCGGTACAATGTTGCAAACCTCCATCCATCATTCTTCAGGCACTGTTTATCAGATCTAGTCCCTTGAATCTATTTCTCACTTCCACTGTATAATCATAAGGGATTTGATTTAGGTCATATCTGAATGGTCTAGTGGTTTTCCCTACTTTCTTCAATTTAAGTCTGAATTTTGCAATAAGGAGTTCATAATCTGAGCCACAGTCAGCTCCTGGTCTTGTTTTTGCTGACTGTACAGAGCGTCTCATCTTTGGCTGCAAAGAATACAATCAATCTGATTTCGGCATTGACCATCTGGTGATGTCCATGTGTAGAGTCATCTCTTATGTTATTGGAAGAGGGTGTTTGTTGTGACCAGTGCCTTCTCTCATGCACGCGAGAGACTCTTGGAGGGCACAAACAAAACCTTGTGCACACCAGGACCCAGGGAAAGGAGCAGTGACCCCCACAGGAGACTGAAGCAGACCTGCCTTCGAGTGTCTAAGGGTCTCCTGTGGAGGTGTGGGTCAGTAGTGGGCTGCTGTGGGGACAGGTGCACTGGCAGCACAGTCCTGGGACATGCAGGCAGCATGCAACATAAGTCCTCTTGGAGGAGGTCACCATTAGCCCCCCAATAAGTCACCAGGTGGGTGATCCACAAACTGGAACCTTGAGACCTCCATGAACGGTGTGAAAAGGCAAAAAGATATGACACTGAAAGATGAGCTTCTTAGGTCAGTAGGTGTCCAATAAGTTACTGGGGAAGAACAGAGAAGTAGCTCCAGAAAGAATGAAGAGACTGAGACAAAGCAGAAATGATGCCCAGTTGTGGACATGTCTGGTGGAGAAAGCAAAGTCCAGTGACATAAAGAACACTGTTGCATAGGAACGTGGAGTGGTAGGTCCATGAGTCAAAGTAAATCAGTTAGGATAGACCTAGTCTGATAGAAAAATCCAGAATTCTTTAGGGGCTCGTGGTCCTGCGTCAGCAGCATTCATGTCACCTGAGACTTCTACGAGATGAATCTCAGGACCCACCCCGGATCTGCTGAATCAGAATCTGTGTTGTAATAAGATGCCCAAGTGATCTGTGTGCATGTTAGGGTTTAAGACACAACTGTTATAGGAAGGACTATTCTGCAAAGAAAGATTTTGGTTTATATTTTTCTATTGTTGGATATAAAAGCCAAATACCTGATTTGTTAATTGGTGAATTGATTCTTCCCAATTTTCCTGGATGTCCCTTGCTTTCTACAACATGATATATACACTTTTGTCCTTTAGAGACTGAATAAAAGAAGAGGGAATTGGTTCATGTCACATAATCCGAAGCTTCTGGACTAGGGAAATTGGTGGCAAAACTCACCCTCGGCTCTCCAGTGCTGACATGGAGACAGAATTTTGGGTGAAGTAGAAGAGAATAGCTTTATTGTTTTGTCGGGCAAGGGGGGCCACAGTGGACTAATGTTCTTGAAACTGAGTGTACCAGCCTGGAGCGGGTAGTGAGGAGTCGTACACTCAGCTCGTGGCCATTCTTCTGACTGGTTGGTGGTGAGGTAAGAAGGACTCAGCATCATCAGTTGTTTGGTTCCAGCTGGTCTGATGTCTGTGTGTTTGTGGGCAATATACAGGTAACTTCTACCTGGTGGTGGTTCCAGTCTCTGTAAAACAACTCAAAGGATGTGGCTCAGAATATTGTCTGTAGTCCTTGAGGAAGAACCAAAGGTCCTTGACATTTTTTTTTTAACGACTAAGCTATTATTATTTCTTCCTTTTGTATTTTCTCACCTCTCTGATTAAATTTTCGACTAAAGTTTTTCTACAGACGGAAGGCAGGTGAAGGACATGGTTGGGGGGGTCTATTCTGGGAAGAGTCTGCTCACTTCCAAGGGGTTCATGTTGGAGTCCATCACACATGAGAACGCAGGACCAAGTGGTGGAACAGCCACCCCCACCTGCCCTCCAGTGTGTTTCTCTTACCGAACCATGGCTTGGCCTCATGCACCCCACCTCAAGGGCATCATGTGTTATGTGGATCCTACTCTTATCGCAGAGGATGAAATGAGCAGCCCTCCTCTCCTGCAAGGAGGGGAAGTAGATTTGACTGATCAAGGACAACTGTCTTGGGTAGAAGAGTGGCGGAGGGTGTCTTGAGGTGGGAGCAGGCTTACCCAGGGGGAGGGGGTGACCTGGGGGCCGCCATGGAAACTTGCATAGATGCACCAACCAATTCTGCACCAAGTTCTGCTCACTCCCGACTCCCCCAGCTTCCCTCCCTCCTCCTCCAGGAACTTGGCTCTGAGGTTACTGCTGCCGAGTCAGCTCTCACTGCAGCCAGCTGATGTCTCTGCCTCGGCCAGCCAGTCCTCCTGCCCTCCCCATGGGAGCCTTGCATCCCAGTGCCCTGGTGCATGCCTCCACTTACTTGGCCACTACTTCTTGAGAACAATTCCTGCATCCTCTGAAAGATGACTCGCAAGGGAAGCGTCCTTCTGGTGTCAATATTCTCTCACTACCATTTCCCAGAAGCTCCAATGTAGCACTATCCTGGGCTTCAGAGCAAGCCCACACTCACCCTTCAGGATTTTAGTTTTAAATATATCCTCCTCCAAAGTCTGGGTCTTCTGAAACTCAACAATTCCATCTGTAGTCTCCTGCCAACAGTTCCTGCAGAAGTTTAGGAAAACATTGGCTGTTTTGTTCCCCCTGATGATCCCTGTACTGCCCCTTGTGGCACACCACATTGGACCCTGAGCATCTTAAGCAGGGGTCCAGCAAACTGAACCTGTGAACATCTTAAGCATCTCTCTTAAGCATCTTATCTTAATGACTGGATCCTCAGCCACTGCTTGGATCCAGAATCCCTTGGAGGAGGCATTGTGGTGAAGTTCTCAGACCTTTGTAAAATTTTCCACGTGATTCTAGTATTCAGTGAGAATGGAGAATAACTGCCAAAGAGCCACTGCCCTTGGGGGAGGTGTTGTTAGTCATTTTTATGTCCTTTTCATGGTTTGGATATTTCTCTTTCTCACTTTGGCTTGCCACATTGAAGCCCATGTTTGGGACTTATGAGTGATACACAACTTTGTGAGGTTTATTACAAGAGTCTTTGATTAGCAGCTCTAACTGCCTGCAGGGGCAGTTGCAAACTTGGAAATTTTACCATGGCTATTAAAATATTTGTTAATATTTAATAAAAATGGCCATATCTGTGGGGCTCAGGGAGTACCACTGTTAACAGTTCCTCATTTAGAAAAGTGTTTACTTTTCTGACTTCTTTTTTAGGTTTAAGCCTTGACAAATACTCAATTAAAATTTAATAGTCTGAATACCAGTTCTTGCTTTGGGGAGGTGTGATAATAAAGTTCTTAGTGCAAATCTCTTGAAAATAATTATAGTAACGATACAGAATTTTTTAAAAATATCTTTTACACGTTCCTGTATAAAAGGGGTCAGAACCCTTTTTCCCAGGGGTTCTGACTATTTCTGTTAATTATTTTAACCTATTGATGTTTCTGGAGAAGGCAATGGCACCCCACTCTAGTACTCTTGCCTGGAAAATCCCATGGACGGAGGGGCCTGGTGGGCTGCAGTCCGTGGGGTCACTAGAGTCGGACACAGCTGAGTGACTTCATTTTCACTTTTCACTTCCATGCACTGGAGAAGGAAATGGCAACCCACTCCAGTGTTCTTGCCTGGAGAATCCCAGGGATGGGGAAGCCTGGTGGGCTGCTGTCCATGGGGTCGCCCAGAGTCAGACACGACTGAAGCGACTTAGCAGCAGCATTGATGTTTCTCTTATATTGTCCAGTATGGATTTTATTTTTTATTTTATGTTAGCTCCAGTTATTAAATAAATAGGATGCAATGCTCTAAAGAGAGCCTTGCTTTGAAGATGAGCCTGAAATGATTCTGCACTGGACTGTGGGAGAGAAGATCGTTAGGCTGAGGTAGATTCTAACATAAAACTGGAAATGGCTTTGACATCGTTAAAACGATGATTTCATTGAACATCTCTTTGGTGTTCTATGGAGGGTTCCACATTTCCATATTGTGTTGGTAGTTGTGTTTTATATATCCTTTGGAACAGAAAGTAGGAACTGTATTGGTTAAATTCAGTAGGGAGTAGACTAGTCTTCCTAAAATCATGACTCTAGAAACTGAATAATGGATTAACAACTCCTTTCTGCTGAGTCAGGTTTAGCTCTTTCTTCTGATGTTCAAATCTGTCTGCGTTCCATCCACCCCTGAATCATCACGTGGGGCTGTGGTTCCAGATGTACTCAGCAGAGGCTGTCCCCTGCTGCAGTGGCACAGTTCTGCAGCCTCTTTCTGGACAGATCGTGAGCTCTGCACTCCTGTCTTTGCTCCTGACCTTGACCAAGCTCAGGATTCTTTTCTCCCTTCTGTTCAAACACCAGCTGCAGTTTCGTTCTTCCCAGGAGCCCTTGATTGAATGTCTTCTTCAAGCTTAACGTCTGTGAAATTTTGACAGTTAATTATACTTACTACCATTTTGTCCTCCCCTTGTTTCTAAGTCTTATTTTCTCAGCTAGATTAAAACTTCTTGCAAATGCACTGATTGTAATATTTTTCTATGATATCACCTAGGACTCATAATTTCAAAAACACTAATTGGATCGGAGAGATTCAATATTCCAAATATTCCAAATTCTAGCAAAGTCCTCTGCTTTTGAGCTTCAAATGAGTTCTTCGGTCACAATGGTTTGAGTCTATCCTGGTATAAATCCAAGGTGCTACTTCAGTTCAGTTCAGTTCAGCCGCTCAGTCGAGTCCGACTCTTTGCAACCCCATGAATTGAAGCACACCAGACCTCCCTGTCCTTCACCAACTCCCGGAGTTCACTCAAACTCACGTGCATTGAGTCAGTGATCCCATCCAGCCATCTCATCCTCTGTCGTCCCCTTCTCCTCCTGCCCCCAATCCCTCCCAGCATCAGAGTCTTTTCCAATGAGTCAACTCTTCGCATGAGGGGGCCAAAGTACTGGAGTTTCAGCTTTAGCATCATTCCTTCCAAAGAAATCTCAGGGCTGATCTCCTTTAGAATGGACTGGTTGGATCTCCTTGCAGTCCAAGGGACTCTCAAGAGTCTTTTCCATCACCACAGTTCAAAAGCATCAATTCTTCAGCGCTCAGCCTTCTTCACAGTCCAACTCTCACATCCATACATGACCACAGGAAAAACCATAGCCTTGACTAGACGGACCTTTGGTGGCAAAGTAATGTCTCTGCTTTTCAATATGCTATCTAGGTTGGTCATAACTTTTCTTCCAAGGAGTAAGCATCTTTTAATTTCATGGCTGAAGTCACCATTTGCAGTGATTTTGGAGCCCAAAAGATAAAGTCTGACACTGTTTCCACTGTTTCCCCATCTATTTCCCATGAAGTGATGGGACCAGATGCCATGATCTTCGTTTTCTGAATGTTGAGCTTTAAGCCAACTTTTTCACTCTTCTCTTTCACTTTCGTCAAGAGGCTTTTAAGTTCCTCTTCACTTTCTGCCATAAGGGTGGTGTCATCTGCATATCTGAGGTTATTGATATTTCTCCCTGCAATCTTGATTCCAGCTTGTGCTTCATCCAGTCCAGCGTTTCTCATGATGTACTCTGCATATAAGTTAAATAAGCAGGGTGACAATATACAGCCTTCACATACTCCTTTTCCTATTTGGAACCAGTTCCATGTCCAGTTCTAACTGTTGCTTCCTGAACTGCATATAGGTTTCTCAAGAGGCAGGTCAGGTGGTCTGGTATTCCCATCTCTTTCAGAATTTTCCACAGTTTATTGTGGTCCACACAGTCAAAGGCTTTGGCATAGTCAATAAAGCAGAAGTAGATGTTTTTCTGGAACTCTCTTGATTTTTTGATGATCCAGTGGATGTTGGCAGTTTGATCTCTGGTTCCTCTGCCTTTTCTAAAACCAGCTTGAACATCTGGAAGTTCACGGTTCACGTATTACTGAAGCCTGGCTTGGAGAATTTTGAGCATGACTTTACTAGTGTGTGAGATGAGTGCAATTTTGCGGTAGTTTGAGCATTCTTTGGCATTGCCTTTCTTTGGGATTGGAATGAAAACTGACCTTTTCTAGTCCTGTGGCCACTGCTGAGTTTTCCAAATGTGCTGGCATATTGAGTGCAGCACTTTCACAGCATCATCTTTCAGGATTTGAAATAGCTCAACTGGAATTCCGTCACCTGGTGCTACTTAGGTGTTGTTTTTTTCTTAATTGTCACTTATAGGAATCAATAAGTACAAAAAAAAATAGCAAGAAAGTGAAATGACCTCATTTGTGAAAGAAAAGATACCTAGATTTTGTCCTTTTTTCTAAGAGGAATTAAACCATCTGTGATTTTAGTGAACCAACCTAAGAAGTGAATGTTCACAAATAAAAATTGATAGTAATGTAAAATGAAGCAAATCTCAGCATTAGGACAATTTTCAAAGATCACATTTTAAGGAACAACTGAATTGCAGTCACTCAGTGCACGTAAATGCGGACGTTTCTGTAGAGCCAATTTAACCAGCTTTGGTAATTGGAAAGGAAGAATTATTCTTCATTCAGTCTCCTGTCTAACTGACCAGCAAATTTTAAAAATTAAGTCAAAATGGGTAAAACTATTTTAGAGATGATCCTTTCTTTTAATGGGAAAACATTTGCATTTTAATTATAAGTTATTTTTGCATTTTTCACTTTGAAGTCTTCAAGATGGAAGTAATTCTAGAGACTCAAGGGTTAGCCGAATGCATTTTTGTGTTAATGTCCTATAGATCCTCCAAGCCACCCTTGCTCCTGGAACAACCTGAACGAGGCTCACCTGAGTGAGCTCTGATTAGGACAAACTCTGAATACCAATTCTGAACTCTTAAGTTCAAATTCCTGGGAGAGGGGATGTTGTTGGTCTTGGGCTGGTTGTCCACCTTTGATCTAATTAGCTAGAGTGGAAATGGGAGTCCCTCCATACAAATGCCTGATACCTGACAACCCAACCTAAAGAAGAACAGTTCTAGAAATAATGGTAGCAGTTTACATGTCTAAGGGTTGTTTGTCCTCAGTCTGATCTCCCAGGGCCAGGACATCTGGACCCAATTTAATCTTGATTTAGGATACACTTAAAAGCATATCCTGTGCGGTGTGTGTTCAGTTGTGTCCAACTCCTTGTGTTCAGGAGTCTTTGTTACTCCCATGGACTGTAGCCCACTAGGCTCCTCTGCCCATGGAATTTTCCAGGCAAGAATGCTAGAGTAGTTTGCCATTTCATTCTCCAGGGGATCTTGCTGGCCCAGGGATCAAACCTGCATCTCTTGTGTCTCCTGCCTTGGCAGGTGGTTTCTTTACCAAAAATCAGTAATTAAAGCTTCTCACTTTCTCAGTTTCTTCTCTGACTTGTCTGTGAATTTGCCCAAATGAAAATTCATTTAGATTCCTTTAAATGGTAGTGTTATTCATGGTCTAAAGCATGGAACAGCTGCAGAAAGAAGTATTGGAAGAAAACCGTGTGTGTGTGTGTGTGTGTGTGTGTATCTATGTCTGTGTATGTGTGTTGGGTTAGGGAAAGCAAAAAAGAGAAAGAAAAGCTAGTACACATTTAGAGGTAGAGAAGTGGAATTGTATCTTCCCACCAATGTATCAGGATTCTACTCTCCACGAGAGTGACACTTGGATCAATGGTCAGGAGCTAACCTGAATAAATAATTGAACTTTTCTTAGACTGACTGTGTGCTGAGGCAGGGAAAGCTGATGGTATGGTAACATTTGAGTTAATATATGTGTTTTGCTAGGTGATCAGGGTCTGAAAATATCAGTTCTGACACTCACATACCTTTAAAATGGTCTCAGAATATCAAAGCAATTGAGTCATTTGGCTTGAGCCCTGTTTGATTATTTATGAGTAATTTGATGATTTGAAATGATTAACCACTGTTTCACAGGAGAGAACAAACAAGGGCAATATGTTTTAAGGCAGGTATGTCATGTTTTACAATAGAAAATGTTTAGTTTTCAAAATCTGAAACTGCAAGATTACAAAGTGATACTAGCAGGGAGTCTGAACACCCTGTGAGCTTAGGTTATTCAACTTGAAAAGCAAAAATTCAAACCCTTACACTTCACATTTGAAACTTTCAAGAGTCCAATTTAGAACAAGTGAGTTCCTTCAACAGCTGTTTTTTGAGCACCTACTGAACTTTCTTGAGCTGACAGTGGAGACCTAGATTTTTTAAACCCCGGACTCCAATTTGGCAAATAGCCAGAGATTTGCTTTTTTTTGTCAACCATCTAGAGCCAAGGAAAAATATTTCTAATGTTTGCTGTATCCCAAACCAAATAATGGTTTGGGATATATTCTTTTATGATGTCAACTTACTTCAGTATCATGCCTTACTTTTACTGTAGTTTGTTTGAATAATAAAAAGGAATCAGCTGCAATACAAGTTAAAAACCTCACTCAATACTTAACTTTTCTTTGGTGTTTTTAAGGAGCGACGCAAATTTGGTCCCTTAGGATGGAATATTCCTTATGAGTTCAATTCTGCCGACTTTTCAGCCAGCGTTCAGTTTATTCAGAATCACCTTGATGAATGTGACATTAAGAAAGTGAGTGAAATTATTTCTTTTTGTTTGTTTGTTTTCATTGCTGTCTTTAAATCAAAGTTCTAGAGACATTCACAGTCTGGGATATGCAGTGACCCTGCTAACGTTCCCCCCAGTTCTTCCAAAAGGGATCAGTCATTCCAATCACCTGTTTACTGGTCCAGCCATTTCCAGTCACACCTCGACTGCCCATCGGAGTGCACTGGGGCTCTCCATTTCACACTTGTGTCCCCCACCCTCACCCTACCTCTGTCTCTCCCAAGCACATGCACAGCAGAGTCAGAGCTGTGATGGATGAACTCGTTGTTTTCAGAAACAGCACAGCCTTCTTCACGTCACATCCCAGTGCCTCCGTGTACTTCCAGAGAAAGTATACCTTGAATCAGACTTTCCTTCCTTCATCTCACTCATGCCACCTCAGAATCCTCAGAAGTGAGGATGTTATCTCCCAGCCCACGTGGAATTTCCTTTGCACCCTAAGTCACATCTTAAAAGATGCTATGCAGATAAATAGCAGTGATTTGTAACAACATCACTGGTCATGTAGCACTTCACAGTTTTCAAGGTACTCGTGTGCAGGCTCTCATTTTTATTTTCACAACTGGGTGAGGCAGATACAGAAGGCATTACCATCATCCCTGTTTTACTGATGGGGTACTAGGCTAAGGGCTTCCCTGGTGGCTCAGATGGCAAAGAATCCACCTGCAATGCAGGAGACCTGGGTTTGATCCCTGGATCGGGAAGATCCCCTGGAGAAGGGAATGACCACCCACTCCAGTATTCTTGCCTAGAGAATCCCATGGACAGAGGAGCTTGGCAGGCTACGGTCCATGGGGTTTCAAAGTGTCGGACAGGATTGAATGACTAACACTAGGCTAAAGAGAATAATGGACTTCCTCAGGGTCACTGGACTAAGAACACAAACTCAGTTGTTCTTTCACATGTGTGTTCCAAGGAGTTCGAAATCTGTTTTTTGTTCTGTGATTTTGAGCAAGTTTATGAGCCTCTCAGAACCTGTGTCTTCATCTATAAAATGGTCATGGTTTCCAAGATGAATAAACAAGTTAGTATTTGTGTGTATGGTGTGTAGTCAGGACTCAGTAAATACGAGTTGCCTGTTGTCTCTCCCTCTCTTCCTTCTCACAGTAGATACCTTCTCACAAAGATAATCATAGCTTCTTCAGTACCAGTATGATGAGGGTGAGTCGTGATGAATTGTTATCTGGCTAGGGGAGAAATCTAGAATCAAACCATCATTTTTCCTAGAAATTACAAAGGGACATTAAATCTGAGTATGACATTTTGATGAAAAAATTATATGGGTTTGTATCTGTGATTGTTTATCATTTTTTATGTACAAATGACAGTTATCTTGAAATAGCTGCTTTGAAAGGCAATGTAGCTGAAAAATAAAATTTTAACCAAGAGAAAGTAAATAAAAATCAAGCATCCCTACTTCTCCTACCCCAAATGTATTGAAACTTTTTAAAAATAAAGAACTACTAATATCTGAAATGTGTTGCTTATATAAGATTCCTATGGAAATTAATAAATGGTTTGATGTAGTCATAGCTCACACAATGAGTCAGAGAAAGATTGCATTGCAGAAAAACCTTGTGAATAATTTTCTAGATGTTCTCATACAGATTCAGAAAATATATTACTAAGAAAGCATATTCAAGCGTTGATTACTTGATTTTTCTCCTTTCCTCATTTAACATGACTTTTTTCTGCTCTAACAGCTTGGCATTACTATAATGAACATTATTGGTAATTACATCCACAGACTGAAAAATAGTCTTCTTTTTCCCCTACTTTACATAATCAATGAGCAATATATTCACTGATGTTTAGTATTGTAAGTTTTTCTTTGGTGAACAAACCATAGCAATTCAAGTCGTGTAAGAGCAAAAGAGTTATTAATATAAGATAATGAGTAATTTTAAATGCAGTCTAGCTAGTGCTTCCCTTTTCAGAGCTTTCTTTTAGAGAAAGAATCAAAATGTTTAGAATTCTTTGTTTGGGTTGACAACGAATAACTCTTTTCTATTTTTTAATAAAGGGTGTGTCGTGGAATACCGTTCGGTACATGATTGGAGAGGTGCAGTATGGGGGCAGAGTCACCGATGACTTTGATAAACGTCTACTTAACTGCTTTGCTAGAGTAAGTCAACTTAGAAAAAAATACCATAGATACACATCTCATTGCATCTTCCTATTAAATAAGAATATTTTTGGTTCGTAATAGGTAAGCCAAACTGAAAGGGAAAAAATATAGAGCAGAGCCGCTGAAAAGAATCGGCCAACCAAACCAAAACCAAACCAGCTAGCAATCTACTTGTCCAAAACAGAACAAAGGTCAACTCTCAATGATCTATAATCTTCTTCTGTATAGACTAGCTGCTCATGTCCACCTCCCCTCCTATAAAAATATTGGACATAATACCTCTGTCTTTTCCTCTGAAAAGGGGAAAAATCTTCAGGGCAATTTCAAGCCCCAAGATAAGTGATCAGAGAATGAGCCAAAATTTGAGTTTTCTCATCTCTTTCCATTAGGACAGACAATTGAAAATTGATTAAGTGGTTTTTTTTTTTTTCCTCAGTGCCCAGTAAAATCTGCATAGGTCATGTGAGCAAACATTTTCTAGAAAATATTATCTCTTAGCAATTCTGGCTTTCACACCAAGGATGAATGGTATAAGTACATCTGCTGCTGCTGCTGCTGCTGCCAAGTCACTTCAGTCGTGTCCGACTCATAGACAGCAGCCCCATAGATGGCAGCCTTCCAGGCTCCTCTGTCCCTGGGATTCTTCAGGCAAGAATCTATCAGACTCAAATTGTTCTTAAAACTTTTACATGTTAAAGACGCAATATACGTTACCTAAGTGGGAAAAAAAATCAGATATAGGAGTATTTTATGGTTATTTGGGTTCTTTGCATTAGGATCTAAATTGGTAATTCTTAGTTTTTTTCCCACTTTAACAAAATTGAGACCTCAACAACAAAGCATAAGCTTTGGGGGTATTTTGGTAAACTGGAGGTTGACCAGAAATCTGAATTGTTTTTCGACCTTTACTAAGGTTTTTCTTAAAACTGTATTTGGAGAAAGGTGGATGATGATAAGTGTTGGTAAGGATATGCAGAAGCAGATCTCTAGGGAAGTAATTGAACAAAACTTAACCAAAACTAAGTATTATGGGTAGATACATCCCAGAACATTTCTAGGGGAAAAAAGCCCACACATGGATATGTATAAAAATGTCATGGCAAGACTGTGCACGGAGCTGCAGGTGACCATTGTTGGTTGGATTCTCCGGAAGTGGACTCTTAGAGGGATTCTGCCTGTGGTCCTCCCTTCCCCCAAGGGCATGATCTTGGTTGAGGCAGCTCCCTTCCAGGGCAATTCCTGGGAGGGACAGTGTTGTGAGCCCTCAGTAGCCAGTACTCCAGACAGCTGGGGGAGCCAGTGCCTGGGTCCTGGAGAAGGATTTGGTGGCACATCACAGCATCCACTGTGGAGATGAACAAGCCTAAGAGAATAGATAAGAAGCCTGAGAGAATAGATAAGCAGTAGTGGGTGAGCACATGTATTGCCATTGCTTACCCTTCAAAGGTGCACTGGTAGCACTGAGTCATATCAAGGGTGTATGATGGGACTACTCTCTGAACCAGAATCCCACTCTTGTGTGTATGTCGCAGAGTAATTCTCAGACAGGTTTGTGGACACGTACAAAGACATTATCCGTAGTATTGTTTGGGAGAGTGGAAAGGTGAAAGCAACCTGAGGGTCTGTCGGGTTGAGGAGTTAGAGGAGTTAAATGAAGAGTTAGAGGAGGAATAGAGGAGTTAAATGTTGTATGCCTGTCATGGAATACAATGCAGCACTTGGAAGAAATGGTCCATATGACATCATGCATAAATCTTAGGAACATAGCATCAGGTGCAGAGCTTTCAAAAATAAAATGAGACCTATAGAGTGGTACCTGGGTAATTTCTCAAGGACAAATACATACTTTCAAGGACATATATCAAGTATATTTAAATAGAAGTCCCCAAAGAGGAGACTGCTGCTGCTAAGTTGCTTCAGTTGTGTCTGACTTTGTGCGACCCCATAGATGGCAGCCCACCAGGCTCCCCCATCTCTGGGATTCTCCAGGCAAGAACACTGGAGTGGGTTGCCATTTCCTTCTCCAATGCATGAAAGTGAAAAGTGAAAGTGAAGTTTGCTCAGTCGTGTCCGACTCTATGAGACCCCATAGACGGCAGCTCACCAGGCTCCTCCGTCCATGGGATTTTCCAGGCAAGAGCACTGGAGTAGGGTGCCATTGCCTTCTCCAAAGAGGAGACTAGGAGTGAATATAAGGGCTAAATGGGAAAAACTAAAGTGAAAAGGGTCTAGAGACCTGAGAATAACAAATGAATATGATGAACTCACCTCTGTATCTGAGATTTAAAAGAGGAAACAAAAATGGCAACCCACTCGTGTTCTTGCCTGGAGAATCCCGGGGATGGGGAGCCTGGTGGGCTGCCGTCTATGGGGTCGCACACAGTCAGACATGACTGAAGCGACTTAGCAGCAGCAGCAGCAGCAGTAAGCATATTTGTTAGAATATGTACAAGTACCCAAATTTGAGTTTTGGCACTGGAGACTGTGAAAAGTGGATAGATTCTGGACATATCGTACAGATACTACCAGCAGAATGCTGATGGGGAAGGAAGGGGCAGGGTCAAGGATCACTCCTAGTTTTGACCTAAGTAACTGGATGGAGAATGGGATTACTTACAGAGAAGAGAAAGAATTTCTAGGGGAAGAAATTTCACTGGGGGTGGAAATTTCCTAATTTTTGCTTTTATATGCATATGTCGTCTGTTTTCATCGTGTAACCTATGAGATGCCTACTGGACATCCAAGTGGAGATGTCTAAGACTGGAAGTTCCATAAGGGCAGGGACTTCACCTGTTTGCATCACTGTACCTGGAATGGATCTCTCACATAGTAGGCACTCAATAAATATTTGTTGAATAAGAGAATGGATGAAGATAAACAGGCAGTTGGATTTACAGGGTGGAGCTCAGGAGAGAGCCCAGGGCTGGAGAAAAGGATTTGAAATTTGTCATATGTAGATGGCATTTAAAGTCAGGAGATGAGATGAGATCATCATCTAAGAAGAAAGTGTAGAGAAAAGGATGAAAAAAGAAAAGAAACTGAGGACAAATTCCCGAGTACTTTAATATACTTTAATGTATCAAGAAAGAAGAAATGTCAACTGAGAGAGGTCAAGGAAGATAAGGAAAGGGAATTGACCTTTACTGACTTTTAATACTGATTATTTAGTATTTGCCTGATATAAAAAAATTTACTTACTTTAAAATATACATGGATGTATGCATGCTAAGTCCTTTCAATCATATCCAACTCTTTGCAGCTCCATGGATGGTAGCCCACCAGGCTCCTCTGTCCATGGGATTCTCAGCAAGAATATTAGAGTGGGTTGTCATGCCCCCCTCCAGGGGATCTTCCTGACCCAGGGATCAAACCTGCATCTCTTAAGTCTCCTGCATTGGCAGGCTGGTTCTTTACCACTGGTGCCACCTGGGAGACTCCTAAAAATTTATATAAGACAGCTTAATATAGAAAAATACCAACATTCAGCTTAACGTCTTCAAACAGAATGTGGGTGATTAGGGAGGCAAAGGCTTGTCATCTGCTGCCTCTTTACCTGGTCCGTGTTCCCTGAGGGAAAATGGCTTCAATTGAAAACCAGAGCCTTCAAATCGGATCCTCTGTCACTGTGACTTGCAATTTGGAGCTTATCTTTGAATCCTTGTCTGTTTTCTCTGTTCTCAGCATCTTATGGCCTGTGTCCCTTAAAACCAGTAATTGTAGAACTTTGCTCTTTGTCCTTGAAGAGAACTTATTTTGTCTGGCTACCTTTTAGAGTGTCCTGAAGTAATTCCATGTAGATTTCATATTCTGTATTTTGATTATACCAAAAGTGTCCTCCAGTTTTGGTGAAACGCAACTGTTTTTGTGTTTTTAAATCTAGCTATTCGTGGATTTACTCTTTATGCTTTTGAACTTTATTAAAGAAGTGGAAAAACAAGAAGAAAGTTCCTTTTGCTTTTTTATGCATATGTCACCTGGCAGCTCAGAACTCAGTGTAGTCATTTGCTGTCTGTGTGCTGAAGACCCCATGGCCTTTGCTACCCTTGTCATCTTCATCACGAAAAACCTCATCTTTCTAAATAATGACCATAATCATAGCACTGTTTTCTTTGATGACTTTCAACTGCTCCCCATTTTTTCAGTTATGCACCAGTCCTCTCCTTGACATCCACAGTCATCCATAATATGACCTCACTTCACTTTTTCTGTCTGATCTCTTCCCTCTATGTTATATTTATCTTAGGGTAAATACACTGGTTTCATCATGTACCCAACCTGCCTTACATCTTTGCATCAGTTATTCTATACCTTTGCATGTGTGGTCTCCCCAGTCACAAGTTCGTTTGCTAAAATCCTATCCTTCTAGGTATATCTCCAAAATCACCTTCTAGATAAAGCTTTGCCTGACACCCATCTGGTTCTTCTTTCTCCCTGGCTCGCCTCCTTAGTACTTTGCCTATTTTTATTTCCTCTGTCTCTTACCTTAGTGCACTTTGTATTATGGTGATTATGTAACTGGCTTCTCTCTCTACTGGGTCACAAGCTCCTTGAAGGAAAGGACTGCGTGTCTCGTCTTTGCAACCTGTTCCTGTTCTAAGCTCAATGCCTTGTGGACAGGAGTTGAACAGAATAGAACTGTGATGAATAAAAAAGGGAGAACCAGGGAACAGAGTGTTTCAGAGCAATCACTGGACCTAAAAAGAGCTGGAAGAGGCAGGATATGGAGGGAAGATAATAGAGAAAGTGTGACCAATCGAAGGAAAACACAATCCCCATTTCTTTCCACATGGAGTCCTCTGAGTGATTTGGACATCCAGCCTGCATCCCTGCTCTTCCCATCATCCCATTATTTCCCTCCCTTCTGTGAAAATCACTCCTTTAGACACAGAAGTCATTGCCTCAAAGCAGGCTCATAGGCATTCAACATTTTTGTTTTCTCCACTTCAGAATAAGTCTGTCCACACCAAGTATTTATTTGTTCTCTCGCTGTTACCTTATAGATAATCAGTTCATACAGAATGAGAAAGGGATGTCTTAAGGCAAACAATAAGATGGTTGGATATATTTGCTTCTTGTGTCCAGGGACATAACTTAATTAACAGAGGGTGCGCTCCAGCTCAGGGTGGAGGGGAGATATTTGTAAGAAGTTTTCCTGGCTGTATGGAGTGTTCAGTGCCACTGCGGGCCATGCTGAGCACAAGCATAAGCCCCCGGGCACAAGCCCTGTTTCTGGGGAGAAGGGAGGCAGTGAAAATGCCCAGATGTGCTCTCATGTGTGTGTGTGTGTGTGTGTGTCTGTGTATGTGGTTATTGCTTCTGCAATCCGTTCCCCTGCCTTTTTAAAGTGAACTCAAGGTTTGTCAGATTACTCCAGTAGAGGGCGGGCTTGCAAGGCTGGCTCTCCCCTCTTCACCCTTAGAAATGATCTTCTTTGGTGTTAAACAGAGACCGGCTTTCATTGTTCTTATATTGTGGCCTTTCTCTTTCGTTAATCTATGTCTAACTATGCTTCCCTGGTGGCTTGGTGGTAAAGAATCCAGCTGCATTGCAGTGCAAGAACCAGAGGAGAAGTGGGTTTGATCCCTGGGTCGGGGAGACTCCTTGGAGGAGGAAATGGCAACCCTCTCCAGTATTCTTGCTGGGATAATCCCATGGTGGGCTGCAGTCTGTTGGGGTCACAAAGAATCGGACATGACTGAAGCAACTGAGCATGCACGCATATGTCTAACTATCCTATCAGTGGTTTTGTTAAGGATCTTTCAAATCCAATATAAAAAATGCTTACAATGGAAATAAGGTGACCCTATCTCCTTGACAGTGGCAGTTTGGGGTTTTCATTTGGATATTCATCAATTTATTTCTCCTGTTTTCTCTCTGATATAGGTCTGGTTCAGTGAGAAGATGTTTGAACCATCGTTCTGTTTTTATACAGGGTATAAAATCCCTGTGTGCAAAACCTTGGATCAGTATTTCGAATACATCCAGTCATTACCATCTCTAGATAACCCCGAAGTCTTTGGGCTTCACCCAAACGCCGATATCACGTAAGTTCCCAGCGTTTTTTAATTTGAAAGGATATAACCCAGCCTGGCAAAGTCTGTGCACTTCATTCGCTCTCTTAATATCTCTCCTTTCCCTTCTTTTTATTTTACTGTGAAAAACAGTAGTGTCACTTCCTGTCTCCCAATTACAATTTTGTCCTATCCTGGCCTGCTTGCCCATTGCTAAATCCTGCTGCTCCAGAGTTTATGACAGTGTTAAAGCTCTAATTTATGCATTGATTATTTCTCCTCTGTTGTGTCGTAAAACCAGTTGGTGTTCTTGGTCTTGATACCACTGATCTGGTAGGACAGTAGCCTCCTAGTTCTTTGCCTTTTATCTCAAAAAATCTATTAAAAATAATGGTCATAAACAGAATGTAAAAGGTTCAGGAGGGCAGAGAGAAGAAGAGGAGGACATGTATTTCTGTGGGTCCTCTCAGAGATGGCTCCTCTCCCTCTACTCGCTCACCTGCATCCTTGTGTAAGTAGCTGCCTTGGAGGGCAGGATGCTGTGAGCACAGGTGCAGAGGACACAGATGCAGAGCCCAGGAAGAGGGGCTCCGCGTGATGTCCTGCCCCAGTCACTGTGGTAAGAGGTGGTGAGGGAAGAGATAAGACATGCATCCAGTCTCAGGCCCCTTCTCAGGCCCGTCCTTTGGATGAGGTCTCACCCCCTACCTGAACCCAAGACCACCCAGCTCCACAGAGAGGACTCCAAGAAGCCCCCGCTAAGAACCTCCCTGGATGTTCATGCCTGGGGCTCACTGACCAAACACCAAGAGTTTATGTCCAGCAGAGTGGCTCATTTCAGGAAATGGAAGAAACCAAGACTCCTGCTGCAGATTCTAAGCTGTGACAGCTGGGAGGATTAAGTTGTGCCTCACTCCTGGTCACTCACCTGCAGCGGCAGGTCCAGCAGCTCTGCGATGGGGCGTGGACATCTTCACCTCCTGGTTCTCTGTCCTGGCCCAGCATCCCTGCTCCCACTGTATCTTCTCTCCACCCCGAGCATGCTCCCTGCCCCAGCATGAGGCTTGGCCTCCTGGCCTCTTTGTCACTCACATTCATTCTCACCCCTCCACATCCTCTAAACTCTACCACACCTCTTTTCATCTTCAAAGTCATGGGTGTGACCCCCAAAGACCCACAAATGGCCATCACTCATTTCAGACCCCATGACAGAACAGTTATGGTGCTTTGGTGGCAGCTCTAGGTGTTATTTTAAGAGACTGTTGTAAGTTAGCAGGAGACAGGAAAGAAGTGAAGAAGTGAAAGGGAATCCTCAGAAATCCAGCTGTGAATTAATATCATCTGAAAGAGAGCACACAGGGAAGGAGTTGTTTTTAATTAATTAGTTAATTTTTGGGCCATGTGAGGGATGCGGGACCTTAGTTCCCTGACCAGGGATGGAACCTGTGCCCGCTGCAGTGGATGCATGGAGTCTTAACCAGTGAACTACTGGGGAAGTCGTGGGAAGGAGTTTTAATTTAGCTAAGACTTTAGAAACGTGTGTCAAACCACTCCTCTGCCCAGAACCCTCCTGAGGCTCCTGTCTTCACTCCAAGTCAAGGGCAAGAGCTGACCATGACCTACAGGTGACCTGCAAAGCCCAGTGATGCCATCTGACCCCGACCTATCAGCTGGTCTCCTTTTGCCCTCTTCCTCAATTGCACTGCTTCTGCAATTGCGCTCCAGATTCTGCTAGCTTCCTGTTACTTGGACAGGCCAGATGGCTCCCACCACAGGTCCTTCCTACCATAGAATACACCTCCTGGAACATCCTTCCCCCAGATATCACTGGGGCTCACTTTTTCACCTCTTCCGGTCTTAATGTCACCTACTCAAAGATGCCTTCCCTGGCTGCCTTATTTAAAAATTGCAAACCACTCCCCAACTCCCACCCTGAACTCCATCCTCCTTGCCTGTTTTTTTCCTGTCAATTGTATCACCAACTCTCTATTCACTTATTTATTTGCTTGTCGTCTATCAACCTGGCTTCCTTTCCTCCCTTTGAAATCTTTATTAACATAAGCTCCATTATGTCTGAAATGTCTGCCTGTTTTCACTACTGTAGCTCCAGGGCTAAATAGTGCCTGCTACTCGGGCACTATTTGTTGAATAGTGTCACATTTGTTGAATGTGTCAGCGGTAGTAAATTCTCCTAGGCCGTGGAGAGTCTAATTAATAGAGATAGTCCACAGAAAGATCTCATGAGTTCCAGGGAATGGGCAGAAAAATGGCCAGTAAGTTTTAATGTACTTGTAAATTATCCATCGAAATGGTTCACTTATAAGGGCTCTAAACTCTGATTCCATCCTTGGCAAGAGCCCCAGGAGCCACATTGGCTGGTACCTAGAGAGTCTGACCCTGTCGGATACCACAAAATCCTACCAAGGAACATATGAAACCAGGTTGACAGTGTCTCACCCTGGCTTACAGGGATGGCTTTCCTATGACTGGATTGCTGTAGGCAGTTTTGGTCAACGGCTCTCAAGAGAGATAAACCAGAGCTAGAAAAGTCCAGAGAAGAGCAACCAAACTAATCCAGATGGGAGGCAATGATAAAGACAAACTTTTGTTTTTTTCCTTGACTTTCTTTCTTGAACTATTATAAACCCTCATAAAAGTTGTGGGTACAGTGAACACCCATATACCCTTTATCTAGGTTCACCAACTGTTAACATTTTGTTCCATTAGCTTTTCTTTTGTTCTGTATTTATCAGTTTGTTTATTCATCTACAGCTATATTCATACATAACCACATCTATTTGTGTGTTTGTGTTTATGTGTGTGTGTGTGTGTGCGCTTATAGACACTCTGAGTGGGCAGAGATAGGAGATATGTGTTTTTTTAAAACATCATGAGCTCATGGGTAACTCCAGTACCAATACACCTCAGGGCTCTTCCTTGTCCTTGCTTATTTCACACAGTGATCTACTTTCTCCCACGGGGAGAACTCAGGTTCTCAGCACTTCAGTTTGTTTACTCATTTGCTCCAAAGTACACTCTAATGGAAAGTGGGGTCCAGCTGATCGCTGCTCAAAAGCCAATAAAGAGGCAAGTTGGTGGAAAGGAAACTTTGGTTTACTTTGGATGCCGGCAACCAGTGGGGAGGGCGGATGCCTGTCCAAAGGCTGACTCCCTTCCACTGACAGTCAGGGGCAGAAGCTTTTATAGACAGCAGAGGGCTACATGTAGAAACAGCACAGTCAGCTCTGACAGTCATCTTAAAATTTGTCATCGGTAGTCTGACCAGCATCATCCTGATTGTTTTAAGTACAGTTAATCCTTAGTTCCAGGGTCAGTTTGTTCCCGTTTCCTTGAGATTAATTCCCAGAATTGTGGCAGTTTTTGTCACAGCGACAAGCCTAGTCATCATGTAGTTAAGTTCTTCCACCTGGTGGGGGTTTCAGTATCTGTAAGACAGCTCACAGGATATGGCTTAGACATTATCAAACTCAGCAGTGGCCACAGGACTGAAAAAGGTCAGTTTTCATTCCAATCCCAAAGAAAGGCAATGCCAAAGAATGCTCGAACTACCGCACAATTGCACTCATCTCACACGCTAGTAAAGTAATGCTCAAAATTCTCCAAGCCAGGCTTCAGCAATATGTGAACCGTGAACTTCCTGATGTTCAAGCTGGTTTTAGAAAAGGCAGAGGAACCAGAGATCAAATTGCCAATATCCGCTGGATCATGGAAAAAGCAAGAGAGTTCCAGAAAATCATCTATTTCTGCTTTATTGACTATGCCAAAGCCTTTGACTGTGTGGATCACAATAGACTATGGAAAATTCTGAAAGAGATGGGAATACCAGACCACCTGATCTGCCTCTTGAGAAATTTGTATGCAGGTCAGGAAGCAACAGTTAGAACTGGACATGGAACAACAGACTGGTTCCAAATAGGAAAAGGAGTACGTCAGGCTGTATATTGTCACCCTGCTTATTTAACTTCTATGCAGAGTACATCATGAGAAATGCTGGACTGGAAGAAACACAGGCTGGAATCAAGATTGCTAGGAGAAATCTCAATAACCTCAGATATGCAGATGACACCACCCTTATGGCAGAAAGTGAAGAGGAACTCAAAAGCCTCTTGATGAAAGTGAAAGTGGAGAGTGAAAAAGTTGGCTTAAAGCTCAACATTCAGAAAATGAAGATCATGGCATCCGGTCCCATCACTTCATGGGAAGTAGATGGGGAAACAGTGGAAACAGTGTCAGACTTTATTTTGGGGGGCTCCAAAATCACTGCAGATGGTGACTGCAGCCAGGAAATTAAAAGACGCTTATTCCTTGGAAGGAAAGTTATGACCAACCTAGATAGCATATTCAAAAGCAGAGACATTACTTTGCCACCAAAGGTTCGTCTAGTCAAGGCTATGGTTTTTCCAGTGGTCATGTATGGATGTGAGAGTTGGACTGTGAAGACAATTGAGCGCCGAAGAATTGATGCTTTTGAAGTGTGGTTTTAGAGAAGACTCTTGAGAGTCCCTTGGACTGCAAGGAGATCCAACCAGTCCATTCTGAAGGAGATCAGCCCTGGGATTTCTTTGGAAGGACTGATGCTAAAGCTGAAACTCCAGTACTTTGGCCACCTCATGGGAAGAGTTGACTCATTGGAAAAGACTCTGATGCTGGGAGGGATTGGGGCAAGAGGAGAAGGGGACGACAGAGGATGAGATGGCTGGATGGCATCACTGACTCAATGGATGTGAATCTGAGTGAACTCCGGGAGTTGGTGATGGACAGGGAGGCCTGGCGTGCTGCGATTCATGGGGTCGCAAAGAGTCAGACACGACTGAGCAACTGATCTGATCTGTTCTGATAGCCCTTGAGGAGGTACTAAAAGTTCTTGACCATGCTTAATGACTGAACTGTTATTATTTAGTCTTGTTGGACTATTTCCCTTTGCTTCTGCATTTTCTCTCTTCTCAGATTAAACTTATTCTTTGGTTACAGTTTTTCCACAGACAAAAGGCAGGCTGAGAACATGAGGGGAAAGGACTATAGGATACTATTCCCTTTCACCACCAGTACCATATGACCAACAACAGAGGTACCAACTGGAGGTCAAGATGTTTTTGCAGCTCTTTTTGTCCCTAGAATATATCCCATTGAGAGTGTACAGAGCACTATGTTCAGAAGTTCTTCAGATCGTTTTTTCTGTGAGTTTATGCTATCAGTTGATGTATAGGTACATACACTTGTTTCTATTTTTATTACATTTTAGGGTTTTTAAAAAATTTTTGTTGATTGTTTTAAATATGTGAAACATGAATATGGCTCAAAAGTCACAGCTATATAATGTGGTTCTAGAAAAGTCTCAGCCCTCCCACCATTCCCCCTTCTGTCACAGGCAACCAAATGCATTAGCTTCTGGCTTATCTCCTCTGTATTTTTGTTGTTGTTGTTGTTCATACATAAGTATCATATCGGAGAAGGCAATGGCACCCCACTCCAGTACTCTTGCCTGGAAAATCCCATGGACAGAGAAGCCTGGTGGGCTACAGTCCATGGAGTCGCTAAGAGTCGGGCACGACTGAGCGACTTCACTTTCAATTTTCACTTTCATGCATTGGAGAAGGAAATGGCAACCCACTCCAGTGTTCTTGCCTGGAGAATCCCAGGGACAGAGGAGCCTGGTGGACTTCCATCTCTGGGGTCGCACAGAGTCGGACACGACTGAAGCGACTTAGCAGCAGCAGCAGCAGCAGCAAGTATCATATATATTCTTATTATCCTTTCTCTCTGATACAAAATTGCCATTATGTATATAATTATATACGTAACTATATATATACATATATGTTTATATATATTGCCATATACATTTGTGTGTGTCTCACTTTTTTCACTTAACAATGATCCTGTAATCATCTACATGGTCATAGGTATCTTCCTCATTAAAGGCGCATCTCAGAGATAACATTTCAGACTACCACAATAAAACAAGCCACGCGATATTTTTAGTTTCCCGGTGCATATAAATGTTATGT